>NC_053154.1:84438853-84806581 GCF_016835505.1 Polypterus senegalus
CCTCACAAAGTGATAACTTGTCTAGTTCTTAAAGGCTGGTGAAAAACTAATGTACTTGGGTGTCGATGGTAATGAGAGATACACCACGGAGGTCTGGCCCGAGGTCACAATTGCTGCCAACCAATTGGGTCAACACTTTGTTCCTATCCAAAATTGCAACCAGTGGGATTTATGGGTGGAACTTTCATTACAGCTGTGGTCCTTTAAGAGCTGTGCTACATAAAGCTTATTGGTGCAGAGACACTAATGGCTGCTACTGAGACATCAAGTGTGGTGTCTTTGCATGTAAAGCAGGCCACCCTAGACCACTGAAGTTATTCTTTGGCTTGGTTAGAATTGATCTTGGAATATGCCTAAAAGACACCTGGAGTCAGTGACTCAATGACTCAGGAAGAGTGGCAGAGCAAGGGCTTCCTGGCAGGAGGGAAAAGGGCAAGGACTTTGGGAGAAAAACCAGAGGAAGGCAGTTGTGATAGGAAGTGGTTGGTTGTGGGACATGAAATGTAGTTGATGAGCCACCCAAGTGGGCAGACAAGATATGAAGCTGTTTTAGGAAGGTCTAGTAAGTAGGAGGCTTTTCACTTTTTTAGTATCTTTAGTACATTGGGTTGTTTATATTTATCCCTCATAGTTGTCTGGCTTTTTTGTACAATACATTTTTTCCCTTGAATTTGGTACCTTACAAAAGTATTAATTCCAATGGCAAATTTCCTAATTTTACACTAAAATTGTTGCATATTTATAAAAAAGAGAGTAAAAGAAATATGTTTTTTGCATAAGTATTTATTTTTCACACTAATATTCTGAACAGCCACACTAACAGTAGCAGCAATAAGGCATTTTTTTAAATTTTGTGTGCATAGGTACGAGCACTGTGGACTGTTTGGAAGAGATTTTGGTCAAATCTTCCCAGCACAACTGCTCCAGGTTGAGTTTCTATACTTATGGATTGCAATAAAGTCTCTGTTTTGTTACTTCCTACCATTAATAATTTTCTTTAGCCACATCAATGAACACAAGGGTACAAAATGCATGTTATAATTTTATTACACTTTGCTACAAAATAGAAATTATTTTGTTTATAAAATGCTGCCATCTTAAACTGCTGGCTAGAGACCTAGTATGTATCCATTCACATGCACTTAACCATTATTTAGAATTAGACTGATACATGGAAAAGGCTTGCCTTTTACCAGAATAGCACATTTCTGTCTATTGGGGTCAAATACTACATTTTTTCAATACAATAGCAAAACACCTAACTACTATAAGTTCTCTCCAAACTGTAGTCATGTTATTTTAAACTGCTCAACCTTTTGCTTTTCTTTAGAACTGCTCTGAAAACATTCAAGCACATTCAAAAAATGCTTGCATATCAGTTGCCTAATACACAGAGGCCATATTTTGACCTTAAATTAACGTGTGACTCCTTTACTAATAATTTGCCATAACAAGGTAATTTTTAAAATGTCTTAAAATATCTTTTGATAAAAAATTGAGCAGTTATAGTTAACCTATTTATTTAACTTAGTTATTTTGTATAAAGAGCTCTCTGCTTGTTAACTGAAACACAACTTAAGCATCAGCAAAATCCCATTAACTGAGATTCCAAAAGAAGATGAGGAGATATGTTCTCTTACTAAATATAACACAAATTTCAATCCTTTGATTGACTTGTGGAATTGATATATAGAAAAACAAAATTCAATTACTTCACACATTTTCAACACAACATTGTTGGTTCCTATGAGATTTTTAGAACTTACTTTCTAATTTAGATGTTTATTACAATAATTGTATTCGTTAATTTTTAAATGAGCCATTAATGTAACTGGGATTAACCATTTTACAATAGTTAACACTTAAAAACTTTATCACAGTTCATCAGAGAACTGAAATGGTATGGATGGACCTGAATAAACAGCATAGTTCCCAGACAAGCATAGGTGTTGACATTAGTCTTCTTCTAAAACAGTAAAGGGCATATATAAGGGTCTTTTGTTCAAAATTAATTTCTAAGGTAAGCTTGAATAGATGTTGACTAATAGATCATAATATAAATAAACACCACATGGTTCTTCTAAAGTGGTCCATTTCTTCAGTCAAAAATGTTGTTCTTTATAATAATTGCATTATTTGATAAGAAAACAGTAAGCAAAAGAACAACAATTTTAAACCAAATTAAGAAAGAAAGCACAAAAAGTTTGGTCTTCAGAATATCCAGTAATCATATTTATTTTAATACAAAAGTGTAAAGTACCAACAGTGTTCAGTGTGTAAACCTTCACATTGGCACTGCTTGGAGTAGTCTTAGCTACTTATGCCAGATGATTGTCTCTGCAGTGAAGCAATGAACATTCTATTATTGGCTACACTTGGTGCAAAGTCCATTACTTATTGCAAAAACAATATTAAACAAGCTTGATCTAATACATTTAGTTCAAAGTAATCATACGTAACAGTATAAGATAAAAGCATGCACAGTATTTTTAAAGATCTTATGCTTGTACCATTTGTTGGTATGCAAAAACTGTGCTATGATGTACGTCCATAGCATAAAGCATCTGTTTTTGTGAATAAGTCATTTTTGTTTATAAATGTTTTTAATTCACAGTTTATGCCACCATTACAACAGAAACATCACCATCTCCTTAACTTTTCAAGAATAACATATTTTAATAATACTTTGTGCTGAATATCAACTGTTTCAGAGACTGCATCTTAGAAATATTATTGAAGTATATGCAAACCTGCCTGTCAAATGTACTGCAAAATAGTTAGGCAGATACATAATAAAGAAAACATATTTTAGATACTGGCTTTGTATGCATGTTTTCTCTTCACTAAAAGAATGTAATTGAAGGACTAAGTCACAGATATTTGCCTCATGTAAAATAATTTAAAAGGGTCCGTCATGCTATCTACCAACATCACTAATACATGACATAATTAAACTGTTAGAAAGACAATGAAAGAAAAAGAAGAACATATATATATATATATATATATATATATATATATATATATATATATATATATATATATATATATATATATATATATATATATATATATATATATATATATATATATATATAGAGAGAGAGAGAGAGAGAGAGAGAGAGAGAGAGAGAGAGAGAGAGAGAGAGAGAGAGAGAGAGAGAGAAGAAAAAGTACCACCAATTAGCTTCTCTGGATGTGTTGCATATCAAAGGGAGAGCCCCACGTGAATATATGATAGGTGAAACCCCTCCGAATGTGTTACTTAGGTTTATGTCATTTCCGGTACATCCTCATCGCTTTGGCTGCATCAGACTGTGTTTTTACCACTTTAAATGAATGAGTAATGAAAAGGATGTTATGGCATGTGAACATGTTGGGAATACCTAGACTAACCAATACTTTGAATGGACATTTTACATGCAAAACCAGAGCTGATGATCTCAGAAAAGATGGAGAAAATAATTTTAAGGCAATCATTAAACTGAATAGTTCCTCTTAAAACAATGTGAGCAAAAGCTAATACTGACAGTAGGAATTCATCAATTCTTTTAAATCTGAATGCTGAAAATAAAACAACTTCAAGTTTAACTATAACAATGGCATCAAACATTATGAGAAAGTTCTCTACATATCCCAAACTACTGAACCAAACATTCCAAAATCAGAAACCAGCCTGACCAGTACTTAAAGCTACAGTGTGCCTTTTCTCCTCACCTAAGTGGCAGTGATATTTTAGAGGTGACTTTAGTAGCCAGTTCTATGTAATTGATGATTTAAAAATGATCAACTAGATTGCATTACATTTCAACAGGCAAATACACATTGGTAATTTTAATTGCACAATTCTGCATTTTCATTCTGATTTGTAAAAAATATATTTTTGAGCAGATTTTTTAAAATAAAATTCAGTGTTTGCTAAGTCCTTTCTAATATAGTTAATGACACCCTAATAGTGGACATTATTGCTAATTTCTTCAAACAAAAAGGCTGTTAAACATTTACATTAAAATTCTTCCAAACTAAAGGCTAATCTTAGAACTCTCTTTTTTCCCCTATAAAAATTGGGGGCAGAATCCAAAAAGCTGAGCAATTTTGAAGATTGAAATATAAAAAACAAATTTCTCTTTGAAATGTAAATTCTGTATCATTATATAATAACTATGCTTCAAGGCATAAACAATGTCTTTTCTACAACAGGCAACGCAGTCTTGCTTGTACTAGCCTGCCAGGCACTGCTTTTATTAAGTTTCCCTCTTACTTGAAAAATTATTTTTAGCACATGCAAAAATCTACAGATAGTATACTTTCATTAATCTGAAATACATATTATTTTCTCAGGATATTTTAAGATCAGTTCCCTGCCACACAGAGGAGACAAACAAGAACAGCTCACATGCTACTTTTTTACAAAACCAGCATAGGACTGCCTTAAGATGCCACTCATGCACCATTTGGAACAAAATAAATTAAAGCAGTTACCAACTTTTCAACACTTCAGCATACTGGCTATTTCATTATGGAGTACTGCACCTCAGAGGTGCTTAAGTTGATCAGTGAAGAAGATGGAGTACTTTTTTTCTTTGTTTCTTTTCATCCTAATAAGTGTCCCACAGCTCCTGGAGCTACAATTTTTTTTGACAGTGCTGAATCCAACTGTTTCATTCTGCACAGTGATACTCATGTTGTTTTTATGACAAGAATCGTCTGATTTCCTAACACCTGAGACTCCATTAGCAAAGATCAAACAGTTGTGTTTTACATTTATTTTTCAGATGGTAAAGGCACCTAGTAAATAATGAATGAATGCAAAACAAATGCAGTATATAGACAATCTTACTAGTGCCATATAAATACCTTCCCTCTAAACTTTGAGAAGTCAGATTTTGAATTAGCTGATGGCAATCCTGCAGATGGCAATACAATACAGTTGACTCTTAACTTGGTGAGAGCAAACCTTGGTCCTGCTAATCTTTGTTCAATTTAGGTGTTGATTTTGGCAGAAATACAAGGAAAAAACAGTTACACCCAGAAGTAGTAGAACAATTTGCATTAAAACCGATGTACAAAACAGGTGACATGAAAGTAAGATACAATTCCAAAACCCTAACAAATGAATGAATCATTGATTCAGAACAAGGCTACACATGAGATGCGCTTCATGGCATGTAGTCATACAAGACTTGACTGGTGTCCTGAAGTAACTGCTTCTGAAGTGAATTAATGATCTACAGAGGATGTGGAAAGGCCTGTAGCTGGCATCACAGACTCTCTCAAAAGTTCATTATCATTTTATTATCTTATTGAGTACCTTGGTGGCTCAGCCACTTTCTGTAATGCATTAGTTCTTCACCAAAACCCATGAAATATAACCTAACACAAGAAGAAAAATGAAAAGTGACCATCTTTTTTTTATTTTAACAAACATGTTGTTTGACTACCTAGCAAAGGATTGGTACCTCATTTTCTAGGTGTTTCATTATTTTCAGTATGGGACTGAAAACATAGAAAGCAGTTATCAGGGATAAAGAGATCACCAGGGACACAAATGACAGGGCAATAGCACCTAGGCTGTCTTTAAAAGACACAAGCTCACGTTGACATCAAAGACCACTTCTGTATGCAATTAGGAACCAAAACAGATGGTCTACGAGTGTTGCACACTTCACATACACGGGGTGCCCAAGAGGCAGATTATCAATGACACTGTAGGGAGAAATAGATCACACAGGACTACCAGGACTAGAAGCCCACCATGCCAGTGGGAAAACAGAACAAGTGAGAACTGCTACCTACAGTATTGGAGACAGCAGGTAAGAGATGCCAAGAATGCCTAGTCTAATTTGAAAGTGAAAGGCGCTGCATGTCTGGTATTCAGCCACCAGAGCTTCCCCAAGGTGGTAGATAACAGAAGGAATATTCCTGATGGGATAAATGGTACCCAGGTTCCCAATACAGAAAATAAATAGTTTGGAAGTTGGCAAGGTCCTGTGCCACTTAAAAGCAGGTTCATGAGTTAAGAGGCTCTAGATTTTCATAGGATGTTCCTGACACAAGACATCACTGCTGTGATTGTGTGGAGCTGAATTCCAAGTGGGTCTTAAATGTCACTCCTTAATAGTATTTTCCCTCTAGAGTTAGAGGTGTTATGATCAGTCTCACTGGTTTGGGAGGAAGATAAACCAGAGAGAGAAAGAAAGAGAGAGAGACACAGAGACAGAGAGAAAGAAGGAGTAACCACTTTGTGGTAGAACACAGAAAGGTGGGAAAGTCACCAAACTAACTGGGCAGAAACCTACCTATGATAATTTCAGAAGGCAGCAGGATTGTCTTTGTTTCTTTGAAAATTTTTGTTCTCTGTGTCCAACCTTTGTTTTTTCTTCCATATTTTCAAGTTACTAGTTTGCTTACCTTGCGTCTATTTTCACCTGAGGGAAAACCTGGAGAAGGCACTAATAAATTTGCAGGGCACACTCATAGTGCATATACCAATACTTGACGACATAATGAATCTGGTGTGCATAACAATAGATACAAAGTAAAGTTTATTCATGTTTATCATGGCATGACATGTTGCATGTTGGTTACATATATCAATGAGAATTTCATTGTACCCTGTGCATGTGAAAATATTTCTAATACTATTTATTTGTTGCTAGTTTAGTGTTGACACTAACCTAACATATAAGATAATGTGATAATAAGGTTAAACCAGAGTACCTGGAGAGTTACTTTCACACACACAAAGGGAGCGCAAGCAAATTCCACACGCTGTAGATACTGACAAGCCAAGCATTTTGACCCAGCTGTAAGATGACAATGCTAATCATTGTATGATGATAAACTGTTACATCATCTTTGCACGTGCAACATGCGCAACAAACAATACAGCTTTTCCTTGTTAACTTTTTAATATTTTAATTAAGCTATCAGTTGTTGACTGGCACCTGTTATGGGTTGCTTTCTGCCTTGCACTTAGTGCTGCCAGGATAGGCTTCAACCCCCTGAAACCCTGAATTAGATTAACCAGGTCTGAGAATTTGTATGCATTGTGATTAAACACTTCAAGGCTTGTGTAAGCACCAATGTTTTGATTACTGAGGGACAAAATATATGTAAGGCCATGAATTATAATTTGAAATGAAAAAGGTACACAAAATGTATTTTTGGTATTCATTCAGAAAAAAATATAAAGATACTGTAAGTGCAGCATTAATATATAAGGTATATAATTACTCCTTTTTTGAAAAGAACAAAGAAATCATGATTTATATATATTTTTTAATGAGCAGATTAATTTAAATGCTGTGCTGTAATAAAGAATGCCTTATTAATTGAAGATCCTACTTGAAGTATTCTTACTTGGTTTCTAATCCAACACAAATTTTTAAAGAAACAGAAGTTGTTGAAGCCACCTCCAATGAGTGTCAATTGACTGCATTAGTATTTTACAGGTATGAAGTGCTGAACTATCATAAGTACATCACACAAATTATTCAAATTAATTGATAGGAGAAACAGAGAGAGAGAATGGAGAAACAGGGGAACACTAGACTATTTACAGAAATGAATCCTGAATCTGTCAAAGCAGAGATGCTGAGATTCATGTGTTTAACTCCTCAACATCCTGGATATTTTTTGCTAGTAAACAGAAGTGGTCTAGTTACTAAGAAACACAAAACTATTACTATGGTGATTCACAGAAATGACGCTGAAGTAGCTTCCCATTCATACAGTGACTCTGTGGTTTATCTGGATTGTTCTGCGATAGTGGTTGCGGTCACAATGCTGGTTTGCTATTGCACCTGCACAGCCTACTTCTGCTTGGATGATGACAAACTATACATCATACTTTACATCTCTTTTGTCAAAAGTGAAAACTAAAATACCTTTATTCCAGTACCTTATTTGCATACAAAAATAAAGCTAAAACAGAACCTTTCTGAAGAAATGATTTTTTGTGGTTTTGAAAATTGAAATGCTCTAATTACACACATATTTACCCATATTTACCTCCAGTTTATTTTGAACGTTACTCTAAATCTTCAATGGGATCAACATGCAACAAATTCAGTTGGTTAAAATGATTTCAGAATTCGTACATTAGTGCACATATAGCCCTGCACATGGCAATGCATGACAAAGCAGACGCTTTACTAGGGAGCATCTGATTATTCCATGAAATGGACACAGACCTGCCCAGCTGCTCCTGAAAAAAGCATGCTTGAGATATGAATGTAGACACATGGAAAGCCCTGAGTCCATGTCATATTATCTTCTCTGATTAACCCATACCTACTCGTATTGGTACAGTATATTTTGTACACTAATCTTAGTTACTTTTGTCCAACATCCTTTTACTTGAACATACTGGCAGCATCTGCCATCTATCCCCAGCTTGATTCTCTACAAGAACAGTGTCGCAATGTTTTCCCTCCAGTTTGCCCCCAGTTGGTTTTATGAATGGATGCACAGTTGAAAGTTCCATATGGTGCATTTGGAACACCACACAGGTACTCAGTATATATGACAACGATGAGATGCTCTTCTTGCAATGACTTTGTCTACAAAGAACATTTAAGGACTGAACTGAAATGTGATACTTGTGCAAATCCTGCAGTGGATGAAAATGTGACTGGTGATGAATGAACACTGGAGAAGTGGATCAGGCTTATTTTCAGATAGTCCCAGGCTGTGTCATAGTATTCAGTAATATGGTATTAAATTATATTAAAAACATGTACAATTTAAAAGTATTACAATATTTTATATTACAACCTCACAGCGTGCATATAAATAGCCATTTTAACACAGGCACATAAAGTACACCACGCAAGTACTTATGAGATGAGAAATGGTGCAAGTAGTTAAGGGTTAAATAAAAACCTTATATCACTTGAAGCACTATCTTCACTCTGAAGCATCATTATGTTATCATCGTGTTATAAGAGTTTATTCAGCAGCATAGAGGAAGACACTTGCTATAATATAACAGAATGAACCAAATTCAAGCATATACTTCAGAAAAACAATTTTCATTCTGTAAAATAATATAGATTGGGGCAGTTTTATTCAGATAATATGGAAAAGAAATGAATAAGGCTAATATGCTAAGTAATAGTACACTGTGTTAACTACAAGTCAAGACAGGTAGTGCTTTAGCTACATTATTTGGCCAAATGTACTGTATGTGGACACCCCTCTAAGTAACTGAGTTCAGGTGTTTTAGCTGCACCCATTGTTAACTGCCACTGGACACTTGACCAGGGGAAGCATGTTCTCTCAAGTGATGAATCAAACTTCACTACCTGGCCTGTTTTTGTAAAAATTGTTGATACATTTTAATATGAATATATATATACATTTTGAACAGTGGATTTGCCTGAAGGTAATAAGTTTGTCTAAAATAGCAAATTTGCAATTTTATATAAGAAATATAGGAAATAGAGGAACTCCAGTGTAAATCTTTTGAAAGCTCTGGGCATATTTCAGATTTAAAAAAAGATTTATGGGAGATTGAATATTGTATAATCTTTTAAAGCCTCATTCAGCTTAGTGTTGATGATAGTACTCAGTTTAGCAAAATACTCTCTGTAAAGGAGTTTGTTATTATCCTGTTTTTTTTTTTTTAAATTACATACAGAAAATATTTTGGGACCATAATCAATGCCCTGGAAAAATGTGGCAGTTTTAAGAGCAGAAACTTTGGTAGCTTCACTGATGGGGAAAAAAAAATCACCAAATGACAGACCCCAAGTAGATAAGTAGTAAAGCAGGGGATCACATCTTATGTTGTGCACATGGATCATGGTCTAATTTCACAAGAATATGAAAACCACACCATGGCAAGAAGAATATGAGCCTTCATCACCACGTGTGCAAGAAAACATGTAAGCACTTTCACAGGACTTAGCATAGGTGGGTCAGGATTTGTAATTAGTACTTACAGCCAAATGATTTTAAATATTTGGTAAAATGTACATGATGGCTCCAGTAACCAGCAGTAGCTGTTCACATGTACAGGAATTCTTTCATTCATTCAGGAGGGGTACTCTATGATGGTCATATTGGCAGAGCAGTTGTGTTTGTGGAGTTTAAAAACAAATACTTCTTCTGGTAAATAACAGATGATTGTACCTTGTTGACTTCAAGATTGCATAGTAATGTATAAGCAGAACATTTTTGGATATTATTAATCTATTTCATTGTTCTAGAATTGCCACCATTTACTTGTGACTATTTTTTGAAGACTAGTATATGGACAGTGATGTATATTTTACAACTGCCAAGGACTCTTCTATTTTAATAGTTTTTACATATTTATGGTAAACAAGTGTCAAGGGTACACAGTGAATTGGAACATTGTCTTATAATTCCAAAGCCCAAGTGTAGAGTTTGCACATGTCTGGTTGTTTTCTTTGGGCATTATGGCTTCTTCACTTATTCCAAAGACATGCAGGTTAAGTTGAATGGAAACTCTAATTGGGCTCTTTGGGAATGAGTGAGAGTGAACAAACGAGCAAGTATATCCCACATTGCACTGGTGCTCCATTTAAATCAGGTTACTGCCTTGCTATTGCTGCTGACAGGATAGGCTACAGCTGCCCTAAAGTGTGTATTGGATCTGCAGGTTTAGAATATATCACATATAGATAACATTCTCAGACCTGCTGCATTACTATGGGAGCCAAATCCTATTCCAGTTTAATACATATATACACAAAATAATTTATTTTGCATGACTACACTTTTCTTTTAACACAGTTAAAAATTGATATACAGTTCAAAGTTGTTGCAGAATATTTACTGGCAGCTTTATCTAGATTAGAATGCTTTTTTATTTGCTCCACGTTACCAAGCATCGTTTAATTTTGGCAAATCAAATCATCAGTGCTTCCGAGATAAACTCCTACTCTGTTTCTTTCTTTCTTCTTGTAACCACAGAGACCCACCCAGCAACAAACAATGTGTCATTTATAAAGGATACAACTACATGTCTTTCCTCTCTTTTGAAAAAGCAAATTCAGTTTCATTGGGGAACCCCCTCTATGTCTTTCTATATGAGTCAGTAAATTCCATATACTAGAGCAGAAACACACAAAAAAAACCACTGTCTGTAAAGCAAGGCTACCTATAAAGATAAAACACCCTGTCTTTTCAATGAAAAGACTGCAAATCAGAAGATCTTTGGGAGTGACATGCGTGCCTGTATACTGTATATTGTATATTGAAATTCCCTTCCACCCCTTATTTCTATCTATATCCAGGGCAGCAGATGATACTTTAAAGAAATAAACTGCGAACTGTCCATAAAGACGCAAATGACGTGGTTTTGACTTTTAAAAATGAATTGCAGATTTACTAGAACTAAACAAGAAGAAAATGAGAATAAGATGAAGCTGGGCACTGCTGCCAGGGCTTAATGAAATCCTTGTGTGTTCTTTGGCTTTCCATCCTGTGGCAAGAGTTAGTCATCAAATTAGCTGCCCAGCCCTGCCCTGGAGGAAGGTTCAGTTTGGTCTAACGGCTGAATTTTAAAATTTAAGCAAGATCTTTGTGAAGCTCTAGCACACACATGTGGTACAGCTTGTTTAGTTACCATTTCAAATGTAAATATCTTACCGGCCGGTGTAAAAGAGGCTGCTATGCTGCTGTGAGTACAACAAAATGCAAAAGACATAATTATCTCTTGTGAGTTACAATTATGTGCAAAAACACAGTACTCAGTGCATTAAAATATCTGTGGGGGAGCCCTATTAATTATTATATTACTTGTTTTTGCAAAATGTCTGTAAGTTTATACTATGGGAGAGGCATGGGGTAAAAGGCTGAAGCACTGGTGCTTTTAACAGCATGTCCAAAGAGGATTTTTTATTTTATCATTTAAGGAAGGAATAGCAAATACAATCCTGGAACAAAAACAGCTAAGTTCCATAACCAGTCTTTTGAACACAGGTTCTAGGATCCCAAATTAGTTGCTAAGGCAGCTGGCCATGTCTTGCCCATGTAGACAACATGTTTCCTTCTCTCTCTCTTTGTTTTCCATTTTCTACACTTCCTCTAATCTGAAAAAAATAATTTAATACTGTTTAACTGAGTCTGTTTATGGCACATTTTGACATTTAGGATCTATTAATACCTCACACTAGAGTTTTCATAAATAGGTGCTATCCCAAATGTTGCTTTGGCAATACCGTCTCCTTGCATTACTGACCAATAGTATACCTCCGATGATTAGCTACTTATAAATTATGACCTGTCAACCAGTACACTCCTGTCTACTTTACTTTACAGTATTTGCTATATCCAGCAGGAGTAAGCACAAGACAGGCCAGTGGGAGAATGCAATGAAGCTTTATGCTTTAACTCTTTCGTGCAGGAAGGCACACTTAGAAGAAGTGATAAATTTAGGGCATGAAGATAACAATAAGTCCCGTGCTCCTCTAAATTTAGGAAAAGAGCGCCATTGTTAGTTCTTTAATTTAAATGTCTACTTGCACTTATAGTATCAAAGTTATTTACAATGACATGCCAGTTTTCTAATTTTAGTAATAATGTACAAGTGTAATTTTGGAAATAATAATTACAGAATACACTATATTTTGGTATTTATTGGGTTAAAAATGTAAAAACATTTTCTCTGATGCATGAAACATTAAAATTTTCATCTGTCTGGAAGATGTACCATGTGACATTACACAGTGCATGACGATTAGTTATATTTATGTAATCTCTTCATGTCTAGATTGATCCGAAAACAACATGGAATGCTTTGTGATTTTGATAAACTGCTGTTGTGTGAAGTACCAAGCAAAGTCCAGTCCTACATAGTACTGCAGGTATATGAAATGTCTTTACAGATACTTCACTATTAATTTCTGGTTTGCTTTCTTATCCTAAATATGCAGGTTAGCTTAACTGGTGATGCTATTCTCCACTGAAAGAGTGAATGTGGGTGGGTTTATGAACATGCTTTTTGATGGACTGGCACCTTGTCTAAGGTTGGTCTTTATTTTTTGCTTGATGGTAGCAGAAAGCTCAGCAGCTCCTGGTGACCCTGAATTTTATTAATTAGTTCAGAAAATAGGTAGATACACTAATTACCATGTTGCTTTTGACAAGTAGTTACATGGAAGACTCCAGAATGTGTTTATCATTAAGATTTATACTGACGCTTTAAATTCACCTGACATTGTGGTTTACAGTTGTCATGGACACCAAGCATGGACTGGAGTCCTAGCTGTGATGGTTCACAGTTCCTTACTCTGCTAAGAGGCCATAAGGATGGAAGAAGACCACCACCCGGAGTCATTTGCTCCCCAAATCTGATAGGTGGCAGCAGCTCTGTGGTGGGTCTTCCATATATACACCTGTGGGGCTTCATGGGAATTGGAATTCCAATGGGCAGCCCTGCTGGGTCTCATGGGAGTCGCCAGGTCTGGGAAGCCACTCCTCATACCTTAGGAGGTTAGAGTTGGGTGGAAGATGACAAAGCTCACCTGGAGGTGCAGATGGAAAAATAAACAGGGGGAAGAAGATTATTGTTTGGATTTTGTGCATTGTGCAAAGTTTGAGAGAAGCCTGTAAGAGGTATTTATGGAAAATAAAATATTTGAATCCTGGACCTGTATTTTTGTTGGTGTGTTTGGGGCTTGGGGCTCAGTGGCGCCCCCTACTAGTCTCATTGACATATTTCAGTAGGGTTTTCCTGGCTGTAAGAGGGGCGGGAACTTGTATTAATAAAACAGTATATTGTTTCCAGAACACCCAGACACTGCCTCACCTCGTATTACTTAAAACTTAACTGTTGTATCCTTTTTTTAGGGAAAATAGCTGGTAAAGTACATAAGGTGCTCCCTTTGATGTTCTAAAGCTGGCTTGTGTTCCCTTTTTTTAAAATATTTCTGAATTAATTCTAGACATCCTATTTTTCACATAGTATTATGTTTTGGTAATTGTACTGATAGCTTTATTAACACAAGGTCACCTGTCCTATTTTTGTATGTATACTTGTATCACTTTCCTGAAATTTTAAATCATATAATATAATATCAGAATTAGCAAGTACTGTATCTATAAGCATGGATATAAAAGCTTCATTACGTTTAGTAATAAGCAAGTGACCAGGAAGGTAGACAGATATATAGGGACTTGCTGTCTGTCAGAAGCTATTTATGAATTTCCCCTTACATCACTATTGTACTCGGTGGTAGACAACAACCTGTCAAGGGTTGGATTTTCCCAGGTTTGCTTTTAAGCTCTTATTTTCTATAATAATCTCCCAGTCTTCATTGTATTTTATCAAAATTAACAGGAAATAGGGCTGGGATTTGAATTGTATCTTGGTCACTGCCCTTTTGCAGTTTGCACATTTTCCTTCTTCCTCTGTGGGTGTTTCCAGATACTCTAGGTTTTCTACTAAATTCTAAGACTTTAAAGTTTTCTCATATGAATGAATGTGGGTCTGTTTATGACTGTGGTCAAGATTGATTCTAACACCACAAACCTGAATTAGAATAAACAGGAGAAATAATCTGCGGTGGGTTAGCACCCTGCCCAGGATTGGTTCCTGCCTTGTGCCCTGTGTTGGCTGGGATTGGCTCCAGCGGACCCCCGTGACCCTGTGTTCGGATTCAGCGGGTTAGAAAATGGATGGATGGATGGAGGAGAAATAATGGATGGACAGATGGAAACACACAAGACCCTGTGTTATTTTGACTGGTTAAGATAATGTATATAAAATGTTTTGGCCCAATATGTACTGATAGGGCCTGAAGCAGTTTCACAGCTACGGCCCATCAGCAACTGGTGGAAAAACATATGTCAAGACTCAATATAGCATTATGAGACTTTTCCCACCAGTTGTTTGCTGATGAGACTTGCTGTTTGGGTTGTTGAAGATGTCACTCACACTGTCCAGATGCCTTAATGTTTGTATTGAATGGCCAACAATGGGATAAAAGTAAACCTGGCAGTACATTTACAGAATATTTACACAATATTTTGAAGGAAGGCTTTTTTTAGCAGATTTTTCCATCTGGACCCACATATATTTCCACTGCAATAGCAAGCAGACAGGAATGCATACAGAAAACTCTCCAATTTCTACATTATTCTCATTTTGTATTCTGTACATCAAATCTCTCAGCATAGTTGAGCAAAGTATACAATGGAATGTTTTATAAATTATTATAATAAACAGATGGGAGAAGGAAAAAAAACAACACAGCAGGCCTATTATAACCTAATCTTGACTTTCTACACTTCACCTACTCCTGCATCTTGTCTCCTAAAATATGCCAGATCCAAGCCACACCCATTTTACTAAGTGAACCAGGAATCAGGACTGTGTCTGAATGAAAATTGGTCCGGAGGGGACATATGATAATAGTAAGAGTAACAGACATGTGTAAAGGTATCTGGATACACAGAGGGATTTCTCACAGAAAACGTGATAGTTTTTTTTTTAGGTCAAGGTGAATACATTTACACTTTTAAATTTGTATAATTTAAAGTCCATTAGGGCAACAGAACAGTAATTCTGCACTAAAGAATAAGGGCCTTTCAGAATGTTTCGTATAACTTATTTTGCTGAAGTGAGTTTTCTACCTTTTTATGATGTCCAGCATCATTTAACTCAAAATTTGCTGGGATCATGTGATTGTAAAAATAATTAATAGTATACACATAATGGAACACTATAATGCACTGGCTTCTATCTTGTGCCCAGCGCCGTTGGAACTGGCTACTCCCTCAATCCAAAAACTATATTAACATGAAAGGACAAATAACAAAACCGGGGAACACAGTACCAGATTGGTAAGTGCTTTCTCAGAGCTCCAGGTACCGGAGTTTAACTCTTAGCCTGGTCAGTTTTTCAATCAGCCACCTAGCTGCTGAGAAAGATAATATCAGGCATTAGAATGTTTACACAAGATTAAAAAAAAAACTTTTACACAATGCAAGTGTAAGAAAAAAAGGCTTTCAGCCACTAACACAAATAAACCTGAGCCAGTTTTCACAAGTTAAGCAGCCTGACCAATCTCTGTTTTGAGTTGCTCATGTTTCACAAATGTTTTCTTCCATAATCAATGTGAACTGTCAGAAAAATCTGATGAAACCTCTTATGAGGTTTAACATAACCTGTTGACTGGCACCTTTACACCTTGCACTAACATGCATTTTGTTTATCTTGATATAATTTAGATGGATTACATTTATAGGTGGCATTAAAAGGTGTCTTAAGTGTCCACATCATGTCTGGATGGAGATCTGACGTCATCTTCACTGTGAAAAATTCAGATCAGCTTACATGTTTGATGTATATAAATAGAAATTGCATTTGCACTTATACTTGATTGTCACAATGCACTTCTGATCACCTCCAAGTTATCTCATCACAACAGTTAATGAAAGAGAGCCAAAAGGGCTCAGATTTGAGATTCTGTTAACATTTCATCCAGCTCTAGGTCAAAGACAGCTAGTGCAAATTTACCAAAGAGTACAATCACACCAAAACAAACTACGAAAACACTCACCGTACATTTTATTCTAATAATAACATAAATAAAAATAACAATAAATCAATACCCTATAAACAATAAAAAAATTAAATTGACAAAATTTTATGTTACTTCATCCAACGTTATTCAAACATTATATTAACAATAGCAAACATTAAGTGTTAAAGAAGAAAAAAATCAGTCAAGAAGACTTTCATTCATCGTCTGTACTAGTATATATTGAATATTCGTAATTAATAGTTATTTATTTTTGTATAATTTGTGTATAATTTGGAAAGGTTACATATTTATTATCTTTTGTGACTGAATTGTTATTGTAATCCAGTAATCAGAACGAACCAACCATAAGCAATCATTTTTGAACAAATAAAAAGTAACCTCCCTCCAGAGTATCTGACCATAGAACAGGGTTAGAGATACCAGAGCTAACCACGGAGAGAGGTGCAACACATATGATGCAACATAGAGGAGAATAAGTAAAAGATGAGGAGCAGAAAGGTCAATATTGGGCTGCTAGACATTACAACAGTTAGTAGAAAGAATGCTACCGATATCAGAACAGAAAGCATATACTAGAGAACAATGAGATCCAATGGTAGTTATGATCCACAGTCAGACCCGTAGCTTAATGACATATGTTTTTATATGTTGGCAGCTGGGATTTTTAGAAGGGGATGTCTTTTCCTTGAAATAAGTATTACTAAAGGATAGTCACATTGCCAAACAGAAAGCATTGGTATTAGTCTATTATATGTCTGACATAGAACTGCACACAAATGTGCCCCTGGCCTCAGAGTGGGATAGAGTGAACCTGCACCGCTCTGGAAAGAAATCAGGGAGTATATTGGGAATCCACTCACCTTAAAGGATAGATTTTGTATTTTTAAGTTAGTTATTTCTTCACAAGGATGGTAAATATTGTTTTCCACATTAAAATTACATTAATATGTATATTCTATACATTTTAAAAAATAATTAGCCCTCTCTTGCATTTTATAATGAAGCTTATGATACCAGGATCCTGTTCTAAAGAAAAGCCTACTTAAAACCTATTGAGTACACCAAAATTTCACGCCAAAAATGTTAATCAGTATTGATCCACATCTACTCATTACTCAACATATTGCAAAACAGCAAGGGCAAATAACAAAACAAAACTGTGACATTCAGCCATTTTGTGTACCTTCCTCAGTGTCATTGTTTCGGCCCAGGTGATTGTCCTTACTGCAGGCTACGTTGGGTTGTTGTAACTTCACCCATGACTGCTGCTGCAAGAAAAAAATTAGCAAGAAATGCATGCTTACCTCATGATAATAGGAGCAAGTATCTGTGATACAATAATTATTTCTAGTTTCCTTTCGTTGTTACAAGGATGCCTTATAAACATGGACGTGTTTTCCTAAATCGAAATCTTTCTCACTTCAAGATTCAGTAAGACCTTTCTTTATAATGGGAACATGGTATTTAGAAGCTCAATTATAAAATGCAAGATCGGGCTAGTTTTTTTTTGAAATTTATAGAATATGTTTCACTTAATTAATGTAATTTAATGTTTCACTTAACATAATTTAAAGTGAAAAACTAATATATAGCATGATTGTGAAGACTGATGTGGGCTGGTGCCCTGCCCAGGGTTTGTTTCCTGCCTTGCCCCCTGTGTTGGCTGGGATTGGCTCTAGCAAACCCCCGTGATCCTGTAGTTAGGATATAGCGGGTTGGATAATGGATGGATGGATGATTGTGAAGAAATAACTTTTAACTTTATTGAAAAATACAGTTTTCCTTAGTGATCCAAACTCTACTAAGTTCTTCCATTGCTCCTCTTTCATTTCCTTCAATTGACCACAGACAGCTCTAAACACAATGTGAAAACTCTCCTTAACAGAGACACACATATCTGCAAGCTGCTCTATCATAAACTATTTCTTGATGTTGAATATTTCTTGATGTCCACATCTCATAAATCGGCATGTTTAGACCTGTCTGCTACCATGTAGTTAGATTTTCCCCTGAATAGACACCTCAGAATAGGACTTTCTTAACGCAGATGGCATCATTAAGCAAACAATTATGCAGAATCTTAGAATATGTCTATATCTAGATTATGGGGATTTTCAATTCTGTCTGAGAAAGGAGTGAAACACCAGTAGCTTATGGAGCTACCTCAGCACACATCCAAAGATCAAGTAGTCATTTTTTATTTAATTATCATTGCTGCATTTAGTAATTTGTATTTGCTATGTTGTTCTACCATGTACTCTATTTGTGCTGCACATTATAAAAAATATTTCATAACAGCACTCTCTGAAGAATGGCTACCTTTAACATCAGTGCTATCTCAGAATTCAATTAAACTGGTTTTATGTTATTTGCATTTTGACATATATACAATGCTCTAAGCCAATTTATTGTGCATAAATGAATATATGGCATAGCACATTTAAGAGCATGCACTATCACAATACCCTTTAGAGGGCCAACATCACAATGCAAACAACAAGTAAACAAAAAACATAAAGCACTGACACAAATCAGGAATATGCTAGTACATAACTAGTATCAAAAGGAGCTATAAAATCAAATAGTATAAAAATAAAACTCAGTGATAGAGAAAGCATTAAAACAAATCAACTAGCAATTATGGGTAACTGGGAGCAGTCAAAATTAGTATTGTGTACAGCTTTATGGTGACAGAACTAATGAATACTTTAACACATAGATGAAAAATTGTAATCAAAAAGATGGGTGTTCAGTCTGGCATGCAGCATGGCCTTGCAGGTAAGCTCCAAGGTTGGTGGCTCAATCTCTGCCTCCAACTTACTCTGTGACCATAAGAAAGTCATTTTGACCACCAATCATAAGAAATTTTGATGTAAACAACTGAAAATCACAGATGGGATTGCTGAGAAGACACAGACTTGATGGAGCCCTTTGACTTAATGGCAAGTATTCTCACAGCATTCATATAAGCATCTCCCACACACATGTCATAGGATACAGCCATACGTTTTTTTCCTAATCTACAAAATACATGTAGACTGGGTTATCATAAAACATGTACCTTCCAGCAACTGAGGCAGGAAGAGCTTGTCTACTGTTCTATGGCCTGTTTGAAATCCACATTGATTTTTCTTTATTTTAGGCCCATCCATCAGAACAGAATCTTTCCTCAAGCACCCTTGCATATGCCATACCTGGAAGGCAGATGAGTGAGATCCCTCTGTAGTTTTAACACACCCACTGGCTATCCTGACTAAACATGGGTACCATCACAACAGTCTGCCATTCCAAGGGTGAATTACCCCTCTTCCATACAACGCTGAATAGATGCATTAACCACGTTATCCTAAAGAAGGTCCAGCCCTTTTAACATCTTCAGTTGCATTTCATCTAACCCAGCAACTGTTCAACTATAGAGTCATCGGGGGGCCAGCAACATTACTTTAGCAGCATTGATGGGACCCCCAAACCCCCCGTCCCAAACACAAACACTGGATATGTTTCATGCTGCCTCCTGACAGGAGGGCATGTTACTGAGTTGATAAGCTCCTCAAAGTGTTACTTCCATTACTTGACAATTTCCCCAGATGACGTCATCATCTCTCCATCCCTGTTTAATAGTCTGGGCAAGGTCACACCTTCCCCTCCTGAGGCATTGACTAGTTTACCAGAACAGCCTCAAGAACATCTGATAGTTTTTCTCTATGGCCTCTCCAAACTCCATCAACGCTAAAGCTTTTGCTTCGACCAAAACATCTGTAGCAGTCCTCTTAAACATTAGTCTTATTGTTTTTCATGGACATGATATTAAGGTACAGCCGAGGATGTGAGGGTGTCCAGTTGAGAAAGCTAGAGGAAGCACAGCTGCTTCATGCAGATGATGTTGTCCTCTTTGCCTTACCTGACTTTGACCTTCAGCATACACTCAAGCAATTCACTGCCAAGTGTGAACAGCTGGGATGAGGATATGCACCTTGAAGTCTGAGGACATGGTTCCCTCTTAGAAAAAAGTGAATTGCTCACTCCAGATGTGTGTTGGGAAGGGGAGGGGGTTACTGTCCTTAGTGGATGGCAGCTATCAACGATCTTGAGATCTTGTCCATGAGTGATGGAAAAACAGAATATGCAGATTTATCTCCGGCAGCTGTTTAGTGGGCACTGTATCAGTCTGTGATGGTAAAATGGAAGCTGAGTTTAAAGACAAAACTCTCAGTTTACTGGTTGATCAACATTTCTGGTCTCACCTATGATCAGGAACTTTGGGAAATAACCAAAAAAACATGAGATTGAGAATACTGTACAAGGGGCAGAAATAAGGTTTCTTTGCAGGACGGCTAGGTTGACACTCTGTGATTGGGTAACAAGTACAGCTAGTTGGGAGAGCCTCAGAGTTGCAATGTTGGTCTTGTGGCTTGAGAGGAGGCACTTGAAATTGTTTAGGCATGTCATAAGGATGGCTCCCACTACATCTGTTCTGGGCAGGTGCCACTAGGCAGAGACCCTGCAGCAGACTGAAGACATGCCAGAGGTATTATACGTTTAGGCTGGCTTGGGAACACCTGAGAATTCCCAACGAAGAGCTTGAATCTGTAGCTGGGGACAGGGATGTATGGGCTGAACTGCCTTGACCATGCTTCCACTGTGACCCTTAATAGGAAAAGAAGTTTCAGAAAATGAGATGAGAAATAAACAACTGATATACTTTGAATGCTACTGCTTACCCTCTTTGGGTATAATGATGGTTTGGATGGTGCTCATATCAGAGAAAGGTGTTACATAAAAGAAAATATTTGTACTTTGCATGAATCTGAATGCCAGGACAATATGAACCTCACAGATAGCCCTAAAAAAAAAAAGGGACTGAAACAAATGTTTTCTAAAAGTAGTGGGACAGAGGATCGCTACAGTAAGGTCAGTGTCAAGAAATCTCAACTGTCAAAAGATAGGGACCATATAAGGGGCACATGAAACATATTCATAGTATGCTTTTAAAAAGATTAACAATGTGCAAGGTTCTTTAGCTAGGCTAGTTTTACGCTGGGCTGTTGAAACTTGTTTAAAGAAGAGATATTTGCAGACCTCTAGGCCATTTACAAACTTGTGAATCTCCTTAGGATATGAGAATCAGGTCTCTTTCAAAAATTCGCAAAGTCATTAATTGAGGAATATCATCATCTTCTATCCTGTCTGGCAATCTACTGCAAAGGTGGAGGGGTTATGTGTTTGAGTGAAAAAACAATTTTTGGGACACAAGTACCTATATAAACTCAAAAAATGCTTATAGGAATATGTGAGTATCACGACAAAACCCAGCCCTTGCCAGAGGCTGAACGCCAACATTGTTAAACAAAACAAAGACATTCCGGTGATAAAAACTGGACTAAACCAGTTCAGTAGTGTTTTAAATGGAGAAGAAACAAGTATACATCTTCTGTATACTACTGCAAACATACAGGCGCATAGGCTTTGAATAATGAGTTTTCAAGACATTCACTGAAACACTACTCTGCACCAACCCATTTTGGGATACTCTTGCTGGAATATTCTCTATATGGTGTACTTAAATAGGAAGTTTCTTCACTCTAAGTACTTTTTACATTCATGTAATAGACTCTTCTTCTTTAGTACATCCTGAAACCATACATTTATCTAGTGGTAGTGGTGGCAGTAGTGGTTATATTGTGGCTCCATGATAAACAAGAAATTATTAAAATGCATACCTTTATTGTATACCTTTTCTTATGTACTGCATATTTATTGAGCTGTCTTGTTCTTTCATCATGAAGCTCACTGTAGAAAGATCACAACAAAATAGAGTGAGCAAATATTTAAAGCAAGAAATATAAAACAAACCATTTTAATCAGGGTAACAGAAACCAGAGCCTGTCTCAGCAGCACTGGGTATAGGGCAGGAGCCAACCCAGGATAGGGCATTATTCTGTCACAGTGCCAATACAGAACTGCCTTTAAGATGTGGGAAGAAAACCAAACAACATGAAGAACTCCACACAGACACTTCACAGGTAATATGTTTCAAACTCAGATGTGGAATTCCACAAAATTATAATTTCTTATGTACAAAAAAAAAAAATGTGTAAAATGTTGCTACAAGGTCCTTTATTAATGGTACAGACACCTGAAGCAAGGAAGTAGTACAACATTGTGCATTTACATAACTTTCACCCTAACAAAATCAAACAAGGTTGATAGGAGTTTGATTTTGTCTTAGGTCAGACGGGCGAGCCTATAGGTGTGCAAGAGCAGATAATCACTGAGTGCTCACCCAGAAGTACAATGCATACAACACAGTCCTCAGGAAAGAAGAAGCATAGTTGTTTTGGACAACATTAAAAGAACAAAGACTTGTCTGTCTGGCATCTCATGTTTGTTGTACCAAAACAGAATTGAAAAAGGAAAATAAAAGGGCAAGACCGCAGCTGAACTCACCATGCCTAAAAAGCCTTTGTAAAAAGGATCGGCAGGTCAATTGCCTGTCAGCATGTGGCAAGTTCATGATACTTTGGAAAACTGAAATTGTGCTAGAAAGTCATAATAGAGTCAAGTAATCTGTCGAAACAAATACTGTAACTAAAACTGCCAACCGTGTACTGTATATATTAAAATTGAAGATAAGGTGTTTGATAATAAACTAAGAAATTATTATTTAATTCTTAATGTTAAAATAATGATAAATGCAGTATATCCATTATTCCACCCATGAACCCAAATGTCCATTAGAAATACAGTGGGATGCAAAAGTTTGGGCAACCTTGTTAATAGTCATTATTTTCCTGTATAAATCGTTGGTTGTTATGATAAAGTATGTCAGTTAAAGATAGCATATAGGAGACACACACAGTGATATTTGAGAAGTGAAATGAAGTTTATTGGATTTACAGAAAGTACAATAATTGTTTAAACAAAATCAGGCAGGTGCATAAATTTGGGCACCGTTGTCATTTTATTGATTCCAAAACTTTTAGAACTAATTATTGGAACTCAAATTGGCTTGGTAAGCTCAGTGACCCCTGACCTACATACACAGGTGAATCCTATAATGAGGAGTATTTAAGGGGGTCAATTGTAAGTTTCCCTCCTCCTTTAATTTTCTCTGAAGAGTAGCAACATGGGGGTGACAAAACAACTCTCAAATGACCTGAAGACAAAGATTGTTCACCATCATGGTTTAGGGGAAGGATACAGAAAGCTGTCCCAGAGATTTAAGCTGTCTGTTTCCACAGTTAGGAACATATTGAGGAAATAGAAGACCACAGGCTCAGTTCAAGTTAAGGCTCGAAGTGGCAGACCAAGAAAGATTTCGGATAGACAGAAGCGACGAATGGTGAGAACAGTCAGAGTCAACCCACAGACCAGCACCAAAGAACTACAACATCATCTTGCAGCAGATGAAGTCACTGTGCATCGTTCAACCATTCGGCGCACTTTACACAAGGAGATGCTGTATGTGAGAGTGATGCAGAGGAAGCCTTTTCTCCGCCCACAGCACAACAGAGCCGCTTGAGGTATGCTCAAGCACATTTGGACAAGCCAGCTTCATTTTGGAATAAGGTGCTGTGGACTGATGAAACTAAAATTGAGTTATTTGGGCATAACAAGGGCGTTATGCATGGAGGAAAAAGAACACAGCATTCCAAGAAAAACACCTGCTACCTACAGTAAAATATGGTGGTGGTTCCATCATGCTGTGGGGCTGTGTGGCCAGTGCAGGGACTGGGAATCTTGTCAAAGTTGAGGGACGCATGGATTCCACTCAGTATCAGCAGATTCTGGAGACCAATGTCCAGAAATCAGTGACAAAGCTGAAGCTGCGCCGGGCTGGATCTTTCAACAAGACAACGACCCGAAACACTGCTCAAAATCCACTAAGGCATTCATGCAGAGGAACAAGTACAACGTTCTGGAATGGCCATCTCAGTCCCCAGACCTGAATATAATTGAAAATCTGTGGTATGAGTTAAAGAGAGCTGTCCATGCTCGGAAGCCATCAAACCTGAATGAACTAGAGATGTTTTGTAAAGAGGAATGGTCCAAAATACCTTCAACCACAAACCAGACTCTCATTGGAACCTACAGGAAACGTTTAGAGGCTGTAATTTCTGCAAAAGGCGGATCTACTAAATATTGATTTCATTTCATTTTTTGTGGTGCCCAAATTTATGCACCTGCCTGATTTTGGTTGAACAATTATTGCACACTTTCTGTAAATCCAATAAACTTCATTTCACTTCTCAAATATCACTGTGTGTGTCTCCTATATGATATATTTAACTGACATTTTTTATCGTACCAACGATTTATACAGGAAAATAATGACTATTAACAAGGTTGCCCAAACTATTTTGCTTTTGTTATTTTTTTTTCTTTAGTATCTTAGAAAATTTATATGGTCTGTAGAATCATGCATGTCAAGACAACTGTGCCATTTTGTTATGTCCATATAAACGCAACACAATATAAAATGTGCATTCATAATATGTAATTCATAATTGATGCCTATTGTGAATTAACTAATAAAAACAAAATTGATTAATCATAAAATAACAAAACTGGAAATCTCCTTGTTTGTTTGCCAGTTATAGAACAGATATTTTCCTAATTTACCCAACCCAAACAGCTTTCTTATTCAACTACAAATCTCAGAAAGAGGACTTTGTGTCTGTTGAAGTCCAACTAGGCATGATTTTCGGGTACTCTAGAATGGATGTCACTCAGGTTTGTCATATTTCCAGACCAAGCTTGCATTTGGTTTATACGTATGTGTCAATGTTGAGGTTTGGTTATCAAGTGACCACTGCACTGCTCTCTGAAATGGGTGTAGCACAATGTCCTCCCCTGTTAGATTGTGTGAAGTATACTAACACATAGATGTCCAGCTATATGTTTTTTTGCCTTCCAGTTATAAACTGCTACTCCAGGCCCACTGTCAGACTGGAATACCATGTACCCTGGGTAGAATTGAAAACAAAGTTCAAAAAAGCAGAGAAGGAAGGAGAGTGAAGGACTGAGAGAGAGAAAGAGAGAGAGAGAGAGGGGGGCGGGGTAGCTTGAGCAGTGCTGTTAGAGATGAATGTCCTACCAATGGCAGTATGTTTATTTCAGACTTCTTTTTTGGTGTGACATCAGGCAATATGATCCACCAGCACAACTCCTCCACCCTGTCTGGGCCTGTAATCCTACTAGAGAGTTTCACTGTCCTCAAAATATCACAGTCATAAGCTTGGGTGCAGACCTCAAGGTAGAGGTTTATTTAAAATTTTGCTCCTTATCTAAAAGTCCAAAATATTTCTCTCTAAACCTCAGTACCTACAGTATATGCAGCATTAGCAAGCAGGGCCCCAGAACTGGATAAAGTATATCAGATAGATGGACTGATAGAATTAAAATATGTTACTTTTCTAATTTGTAATGTCACAAACATGAAGGATTACTTCATTTGTCCGATTGTCATTTGTAATGTTTTGTTCCTGACACCTCATTTGACAATACAGCAAATCTTTGTAAGGCTAACATGGGTCCATTCTTAACATACATCCTCTCTAGACACCTGAAACTTCTAAAGAGTAAATTTTGGCAGTCAGACTCTTTCCGTGCTTCACCTAAATGCAAATATTTACTAAATAATTTATATATTTTTGAAATTTTCTGTGATTATCATTAGCAATGCTTTTACAACAAACACTTAACTCTGGAAATATTCTGCATTATCTCTAAGCAGCTGCCAGAAAGCATGAAATCCTGACATGACCAAAACATTTTCTTTTTATAACATTACAGCACTATGTTTTGCTCCTTCATGGCTTCAGAGATCCAAAGTCCATTTCTGGTCTGATTATTTCCTGCCTGGACTTCAAAAATACCCATTTTGCATAGTAAATCATCAAAGGCCCAACTGTAGTAAAAAGCTAGGCAAGGTAAACATTTCACCAAACAAAGGTTACTCAAATCAAAAGTCTGTTAACTATCAGTTCCTCCAAAAATGTAGCTTAATATAAGATGAGATGAGGAATTGGTGGTTTGCAGCTCTCTTGGTTTGTTGCTTTTGTATACCACTGTATAGCAACTTTAACTGAATTCTCCTTATTCGTTTCTGATTTCAAAAATCTTAAAGTGATTCCATCTATCCATATTCTGAATCCAATTATTCCAATTCAGGGCTTCAGGCAATCACAGTATATTCCAAATGCACTCAGCCAAAGCAGGAAACGATTATAGATGAGGCTCTTGTATATGCCAACTGTAAATAAAAGAAAGAAACTGCTGGGACAATTAAGGATTGATACTCAATTTTTTTCATTTTGAGTATTCATTTGTTACTTATGATATTTAATGTTAATAGGTCAACACAGGTGTTAATGAGGCTATCTCACAGTTTTCTCAGTTCTCAGTAACTCTCCTTGTAGAGTCTACATGTTGTGCCTAGGCTGATGTTGAATTTCTCCAACATCTAAATCAAGGAAAGAGTGTGTGGGTGTATGCATGAGTTTAGAACTGAACTGAACTAAATTACATTCAGAGTTGGTTCCAACCTTTGTGTGATGCTTCTAAGACAGGCCTTTGGCCCTTGTAGCAATGCAAGGGAAAAGCAGATTCAGAAAATAGATAGTTGGATTAAAATGAGTACATCAGTAAAAACATAAGAGTCCCTATTCATTTCAGACAAATTATTTTAAAAAGTTTGAAAATTCATTAAGAAGTGTGGGCAGCATAATGATTAAATGATTACTATTGCTGCTACTGTACAGTTTCAAAGACCTGTTCCAAACCAATTCATTGTGTGGGGTTTGTACATTTTCCTCGTCATAGGCTTCTTTTTGGTACTCCAATGTCCTCCTACATCTCTTTCATACAAGCATCTGCAGGTTAACTTCCAAGTGAAAATGGGGGTATATTCATGAGTGTACCATAGAACGGACTGATGACCCATCCACAATGAGCTTATGCCTTGTACTTAAAATTTCCAAAAAAGTTTTCCATGCACGTTAGCTGTGTAATGGAAAAAGCTATTAGAGATCAATGAAAGGGCAGTTCTTCAAGAAAAACATTTGGTAATCTATTTTTTTATGTTTAAAACAAGTAGTACCTTTAAGAATACCACTTTAAACAAAAATTTATAAATGTCTTAAAAATGTAATTTATGGAATCCACAATTTGACAAACAATTTATTTTTTGGAAAAAGAAGGGATTATACTGATTAGAGATCAGGTCCTAACCCTCATATATTCTAGCAGATTTTTCTTGCAGAAGAGGGAAAGGAGCTAGAAAGAGGGACTCATTAAAGGTTACACTGAGGTCGCAAGGCTTTTACAGATTTAAACAGCCAAGATTAATTGCATGATTTTAGTCTGTCATCCTGAAGCTTTCAATAAAAGGAACCTTTAGAATCAATATCCATGTTAATCTATTGCTGATTTCAAAGCTACAGATAAAGCAGAACAACCGAAGAAAAAAATGCAAACTTGAAGTAACCCACATAAGGCTAAGGAGAATGTACTGTGCCAAATCAATACTTAGGATACATCATCCTGCAACAGAACCTTGAGCCCCAGCGCTATACGGCAACAAGCTTATTTTAGATACTTTATGTCTAATTCCTGATGATTATGTGCCTTATCAATTATGTCTCTTATGAAAAGAAGAAGAAGTGTAGCATAACACAATTACAAGTACAATACAATACTCAATACAGTTTATTTTTGTACTGCTCAAAATCACACAGGGAGTGCCACAAAGAGCTTTAACAGGCCCCGGTTTTTGACACCCCCCCCAAGCATTGAATCACTAAAAAAAACTCCCCAAAAACACTTGTAGCCAAAAAATGGCAGAAATCTTGGGAAAGGCAATTCAGAGAGTGACCCCATTCCAGGTAGGTTGGGCATATTGTGGGTGTCAAATAATGTGGTAAATACAATGCAATACACAGAACAGAACACAAGTAATCATCAATACAATATAATAGTACAATAGTAATAGTTAACTGTAATAAGTAACCTTAACTGCATTTTTTAATATAGAAATACATTTTCAAATAATGCCGTTTCTGAATAATAGCTAAGAAATTGACTAGGAGCTATTTTATATTTTCAAAATTATATTTAATTAAGGTAAGAAACGTACTCTGTACAATACGACATGGACAAGAAACAAAACATCCTGACTATGGAAATCAGGTTTGGATATTCTGAACATAATTAATCCATATTTCTTCCAAAAAAATTGAATACAAAGGCAAAACTTGCTTATGATTTGGTAAATGTTTACAGAATAACTGAGTTTTTGGTGCACACAGCAGCAAACACATCCAGGAATGGTACAATCCATTGAAAAGATGATTTATTTAAAGGCTCAGGGGTTAAGATTCTGAACTAACTAAGCACAAGTTCTAAATTATAAGATATCCACATTCAGCATTCAGTGTTATAGTATGTTCCTGTTTAAAACTTAACTGAGTCACAGTGGTTTTTCCCTACTTAGCCTAAAGAATTTAAGCAATTAGAAAGGAAGGAACAATTGTGCACAACTGGGCAAAGAAAATTTCATAAAAAATACACTGTTCTGTAAAATATATATAATATGTATATAAACCTTGTTAAAGTATTTGCAAAGTAAACCAAACTGCTGCAGTAGATAATTACATTATGGTGAATCTGAAGGTGGATGGGCAAGTGTACAACAGTGTATGTAACTGTTGGAAGGCTGAAAATGTCACAAACACAACTTAAATTATACAAGACTTTAAAATTGATATTCTTGATATTCATTGGTCATCTCTCCTGGACATTATTAAAACAATAAAGTACAGTTTACAAACCACAAATACTAATACTACTACTACTAAATATCATGTGATCCTTGATAAAGTGCAGACTCGTGGTTACCATTTAGTGCTGTATCAGTGTTTTCCTAGGGAATGTAAATAATTAGTCATGGTGCTCAGTTCCTTTTTTATTTAATATGATAATTTCTAAAGGTAAGTCTTATTTCTCCCAAGGCTTCCTTCCGGCTGATGGGTGGTGGCAGGCACCAATTAGTCTGCTAAAGATAAAGCTAAACTGCATTAAACCACCTTCGCAAAAGCAGCCATTTACTCCTATTACTTTGGGATGACCAAGAGAGCAGCTCAGCTCACATGCCATTTAAGACTTCACATTATTTAGTGCTTATAGTTTACTATTGTTTTGCAATGCCTGCCTTAAAAGGTTCCCCTGGACTGAGCATTGCATTTACTTTGCTGTATTTCCACTTTTGACAGTCACCAGATCAGTTCCTGACAATTGTAAACTTCAGTTATTGCATGACAGCATTTTAAACTTATTTTTGGCATCAACATTATTGTCCATCCTGTACATAATCATTAAATTAGTTTACAGTGTAATAAAATGTTGAGATTGTTCATTATTTGTAAATTCTACCACATCAAAACACTTTTAGCATAATGTTCTGTCACTTTAATGTGATTGGAAAGGTATAATAAATATAATGCAAAAAAAAAAATCTGTAATTTCCTATGAAAAAACTAACTGCGCTAATGAAACTTTTTTCTTTTTGTACCGTGTAGAACATGAATGTACAAAATGAAGTTAAATATTCTAGTCACTAAGGAAACTCCCAGCGTAGTGCCTGATATCACTCAGTTCTGCTGAGTGAAATCGGGAGCTGCACACACTTTAAAAAACTCGGCGGGGAATTCCGGTAAGGGGCTGTATTGGTCACATTAAATATCATGACCATGGTGATTATATTTATCTTCATGCCAACACAAAAATACTTTTGCATCACTAAAACTCATTTTATATGTATTAAGAATTTTGACATGTTTTATTTGAAAAAGCTTTTAATTTATTAATTTAAGTCACTACATCAATTCTTGAATGGATATACACATTTATTCTACATTGTTCATATTATTAGTATCACTGCAATTCAATTCATTTTTTATAGCATTTGTTGGGCTCAGAGCAGAACTTATATTAATAAATATAAAAAAGCAATGGCTAAAAATATGCACCTTATATGCATATATACATACACATAACTCTAATGTTTAATTTTTTAACGTATATATAGAGAGTTTTGCAGTATTTCTGTTTATATTCTCCTAATATGAGTAAAGTTAAGTTAATGTAAAATGAGAATAAAACAATTAAATAGAAATAAATAAGAAATGTCAAGCTAGGAATGCCTATGAATCATATGTCAGAAGTTCAGTGTAATGCACTGAATTAGATTAGTTTACCTAGTTTCTGATGTAGGTATGCATGCTTGTTAAAGGCAATTTGCTTGTTAATTTACCATGGATCTTGTTCAATTTTTACTTTGAGTGCAAGTTTAAGGTAAGACCTAATTTTGACCAAAGCTGAAATCGGAGGACTGCATTTCAACAGCACAAAGACAACAGTACAGTAGCATATACCTTAGTATGCTACAGAACACTGGATTTCGGAGAGCTAATACAAAATGTATACACCTTGCGTATTTCATATAAAATACATGGCCCAGATTTGAATGACCTAAGGCAGCATCAATATTTATACAATCTAGAAACTGCTGAAAAGATACTGTGGATATGTCTGTCTTTTTAAATGCTTTTTATCCTGCATAGTTTCTAGTGATAGTGGAGAAAAATTAATAAATGATAGAGGAGAAAAATTAATACTGTTACATGTTATCTTCTAGAATGTAGATCAAAACATTGATGATATAATACAAGCTAAATGTGACCAGGGGCGGCACGGTGGCACAGTGGTAGTGCTGCTGCCTCGCAGTTAGGAGACCCAGGTTCGCTTCCCAGGTCCTCCCTGCATGGAGTTTGCATGTTCTCCCCGTGTCTCCATGGGTTTCTTCCCACAATCCAAAGACATGCAGGTTAGGTGGATTGGCGATTCTAAATTGGCCCTAGTGTGTGCTGTGGGTGTGTTTGTGTGTGTATCCTGTGGTGGGTTGGCACCCTGCCCAGGATTAGTTCCTGCCTTGTGCCCTGTGTTGGCTGGGATTGGCTCCAGCAGACCCCCGTCACCCTGTGTTCGGATTCAGTGGGTTGGATAATGGATGGATGGATAAATGTGACCAATGGTGTACAATAGCAAATGATGTGAAAAAAGTCCATAAAAAATGAAAAAAAAAAGAATATGATGCAGCTGCATTTACCCAAAATTACCAAAGTTCTGCAGCTTCATGGGATTCTGGCAAAAGCTTGACACACTGAATTGATTCCATAAACAAAATATCTTTGTTTTAAAAACTTTACAAAAAATTCAAAGTAAAACAGTTTTACACAAAAATAGAGAAAAGATTGGTATTGCAAAGAAAAGAAAATCTCTTGTTTAAGAGAAGTTCTGTTTAAAGCTTATAAGTCTTGTTTCATTTCTTTAAGTTTCCTTATATAGCTGAACCATTTCTAAATGGTCAGAAAACTATATGTCTATCCCATTTTCATACTGTAAATGGGTCTTTCAGTCCCTGCTAGCACTGGGACCTATTCTAAACAAAAACTGACTTAATTAACACACCGTACCTTAGATATGGCAAGAACGTTCTATCTCATATTAACTTATAGGGGCAAGAGACTATACCATTGCTATGGCTATGAAAGAAAATTATGCTCTATTCAAATTAAGCAAACACTAATATAAGTTTAACTTAAAGCATTAACTTTCTAAGATTGGCTCTTACATATGACATTACTTATCTTGCATAATCTGCATGTTATTTATCCAGTAATATGCTCACAACATATGCACTTTTTTGCTAAAAAACTGCTAATTAGATACTTCAGAAAAAAGTCAAGTGCACATCAATAACAGGAAACTCAATTCACATGAGATTGCCTTTTTGAATTTAAAATCTGCCTCTCCAATTAATTCATTGGTCAAATTTTATTTTGGCAATTCACTCTAATACAAAAGGCAGTACAGAACAAACCAATTAAGAACAATTGTATTACCTCTCGCTTAATTCTTAATGTAGAGCTTGAAGCCCACTTGATAGAAAACAAAAGGAGTGGGATCAAGAACACCTATAATTAAGGCTTCTTTGTGTTTTAAATATTGTACACAACACCATAACACAAACTCAAGCCTGCAGTTCCAACCTTGCTTGATGAGTCAAATGTGCATTGAGCCCATTTTCATTGTTTGGTTCTACTATTAAGGTCTTAAACAAGGGTTACTTACATTTCATGTCCAACATGCACAAGACGTTCTTCCAGAAGTGAAAGCAGAACTCATCCCATACATTGATTAGCTCAAAATGATGCCACTGCAACTTTCACCATGAAAAGAAGATGGAAAGTGAGCAAATATAAAATGTTAATTTTGAACATTTTCATTCAACTATAATATAATATAATATAATATAATATAATATAATATAATATAATATAATATAATATATATGAAAATAGGCAGCAGTACATTTTAATATTGCTTCAAAATTTCAGCATTAAGATTCTCTGAATCATACCATGTTACTGGGCTCATTTAACTACTATATTAGCTTTATATTTCTAAGCATTAAGGAACGTCCCCCCGCAATGTAAACTTTAATTGAAAAATGGTCAGAAAGATAGATTTTTTTAAAGGATCGATTTATTTACTCAAATAAGTAACTCTTTTACGTAGCCAGTTGATCAGCTAACAAAAGCTGCAGTACAATGGCTATTATATGCCCTTGGCTTTGTGGGTTCTGGTGAAGTAGCTGATAACATTGTGAAACAATTCATACTGTTTAAAGTACATATTTGAAACATACTTAACATACTAGAGACATTTTCTGTGTGGTGAATATCTGAACTACCTTTTAAAATTTACTATATCAACTGAAAATTAAAGTAATTAAAGTAGATTTTCTGTGTGTTAAAGTGTTTCATTGGCTATTTGTGCTATTTTAACCAATTAAATTATTAACATGTTACTAAAATCAAAATACTACAAAAAATGTTGACATGTTCTTAACACCATCTGCACTGTTAGACTAGTGCTAATGGAGTAAAAGATGTGCTCCAAGAGACCTTCTTGCCAAAACCAGACTGCTTTGACTGGCCACAACTCATTTTTTTTGATAAACTCTTTCATTTCTTAGAATATAATGTATTTTCTCTGGTATAACATTTTGCTTGTGATTAACATAATTTACCTTTTTTGTGTTTTAAACTTAGCAGTGTTCCGATTATTTATTTCCTTTAAAATGCAAACATGCAGGATTTTTCCATGTAATTAATGAAACTTGCTCTTTCACTGAAGGATCCACAGGAAAAAAAAAATAGCATTTGATCAAACATGCAGTCTACTGTGGGTAACTCTTAACGACACACTCATGCCTGTTTACATTTTTTCTTAGTTGCCCAAGTAGTTTGATCAAGACAGAAGTGCATGTAGTCAATTCTAAATGGCATATGAGTAAAACAGCAAATACTGCAGCACAATGGCAAAAAAATTCATAATGCATATGCACCTGTGTCAATTGGTGATTAACGTTTTGCAAAAGACTAAATACAGTAGTCATCAGAATATACAAAAAACAATTGAAAATATCTAGTCAAGCAAAGCACAATAAAATGTCCGCAGTTAAAAACAATCAATCCCAAAAAACTGTCTCAAAGTGGTTCCAAAGACTCAGGCACCGCAGCAGGTGGCAGCCTTTCCAGCAGCTCCGTGTATTTTATCTTTCTACTTTTTTCTCTATTTTTCTCTATTTCACTGATCACTCCTACCACTTTCTTTTATGTGGACTCATTCCCTGGACACTTTTTACTACTTGGACATGGATTTTTACATGCCGAGACTCATCTGTTCAGGTAGTCAGTCAGCTTCAAGCACTGAGAACAAAGGCCTGTGCCGGTGTGGTTCCCTATTTACCTGACAAGGCAAGAAGGTCGTATCGTGGCAGCAGAGCTGGGGCTAAGCTAAAAGCTAAGCGGCTAGCAAGAAAGTGGTGATACAAGCCTTCGGTGCCATCTGTGATCCTGGGAAACGTGAACTCACTACCAAATAAGATCGATGAACTGGCTGCGCTGGTGAAAAATGTCAGGACCTACAGAGAATGCAGTTTGTTGTGTTTTTGTGAAACGTGGCTACCAACTAATATCCCAGATGCTAACGTATAGCTACCCGGGTTTAGCACAGTTAGAGTGGACAGAGACGCAAATACCTACGGGAAGTGGAAAGGAGGATGACTCGCTCTCTATGTGAATACAAGGTGGTGCAACTCTGGACATGTAAACGTCAAAATCTCCATTTGCTGCAGGGACATCGAACTGTTGGCCGTAAGTCTGAGTCCCTAATACTTGCCCAGAAAGTTTGGACACGTCATTGTTGTTATTGTTTAAATCCCTTCTCGGGTGGACATGGAGATAACGGGTGACATCATCCATTCCGCTGTTGCTAAACTACAAACGCAGCACCCCGAGGCGCTTGTGCTAATCTCTGGAGACTTTAACCATGTGATGCTGGACAAAACATTACCTGCCTTCTCCCAGCATGTGGATTGTAACACCCGGGGAAATAGGACTATTGATCTACTGTATGCAAACATTAAACACGCATACAGCGCCACCCCGCTGCCTGTGCTTGGGAAAGCAGATCATAACCTGGTTCTGCTTCAGCCTCACTACAAACTAAGTGTGAGGGAGCTACCTACAACCACACGCTCATTCGGGAAGTGGTCCCCTGAGGCAGAGCAGGTTCTGAGAGACTGTTTTAGAACTGTGGACTGGGATATCCTGCAGGGATCATATATTGAGAACATTGAGGAGGTTGTTGACTGCACTACTGACTACATCAACTTCTGTATGGGCATTGTAGTTCCAGTAAGAACAGTATGCTGGTATGCTAACAACAAGCCATGGATTACAAGTGGATTACAACTACAGCAGCCCAGGTAAGCAGAGAGCTGAGGTCCAGATGGAGTATCACCACGACTGCTGAAGGCCTGTGCATTGGAGCAGGGGAGTCCTCTACAGCGCATCTTCAACCTGAGCCTGGAACAGGGGAGTCCCAAGGCTTTGGAAAACATCTTGCATCACCCCAGGTCCAAAGGTATCACGTCCTAGTGAGCTGAATGCCTTCCAGCCTGAAGCTCTGAAGTCACATGTGATGAAGACCATGGAGCGGCTGCTGCTTCCCCACAGGTCCGCCACGCCCTCGACCCTCTGCAGTTTGCATACCAGGAGAAGGTGGGAGCGGAGGATGCCATAATCTATATACTACACAAATCCCTCTCCCACTTGGACAGAGGCAGTGGTGCTGTAAGAACTATGTTTCTGGACTTCTCTAGCACCTTCAACACCATCCAACCTCTGCTCCTTAGGGACAAGCTGACAGAGATGGGAGTAGATTCATACCTGGTGGCACGGATCATGGACTATCTTACAAACAGACCTCAGTATGTGTGTCTCGGGAACTGCAGGTCTGACACTGTGGTCAGCAACACAGGAGCACCGCAGGGGACTGTACTTTCTCCGGTCCTGTTCAGCCTATATACATCGGACTTCCAATACAACTCGGAGTCCTGCCACGTGCAAAAGTTTGTTGACAACACTGCTATCGTGGGCTGCATCAGGAGTGGGCAGGAGGAGGAGAATAGGAACCTAATTAAGGACTTCGTTAAATGATGCAACTCAAACCACCTACAACTGAACACCAGCAAAACCAAGGAGCTGGTGGTGGATTTTAGGAGGACCAGGCCCCTCATGGACCCTGTGATCATCAGAGGTGACTGTATGCAGAGTGTGCCGACCTATAAATACCTGGGAGAGCAGCTGGATGATAAATTGGGCTGGACTGCCAATACTGATGCTCTGTGCAAGAGAGGACAGAGCCGACTATACTTCCTTAGAAGGTTGGCATCCTTCAACATCTGCAATAAGATGCTGCAGATATTCTATCAGACAGTTGTGGTGAGTGCCCTCTTCTACGCGGTGGTGTGCTGGGGAGGCAGCATAAAGAAGAGGGACACCTCACGCCTGGACAAACTGGTGAAGAAGGCAGGTTCTATTGTAGGCACGGAGCTGGACAGTTTGACATCCGTGGCAGAGTGATGGGTGCTGAGCAGGCTTCTGTCAATCATAGATAATCCACTGCATCCATTGAACAGTATCATCTCCAGACAGAGGAGCAGCTTGTCCTGCTCCACTGACAGACTGAGGAGATCGTTCCTCCCCCACACTATGTGACTCTTCAATTCCACCCAGGGGGTAAACCTTAACATTATACAAAGTTATTGTCTGTTTTACCTTTTGTCTGCATTTTTATCACTCTTTAATTTAATTTTTTTTTTTTTTATCAGTATGCTGCTGCTGGAGTATGTGAATTTCTCCTTGGGATTAATAAAGTATCTATCTATCTATTCATCCAAGTCAATACTCATGCAGTAGGTATTAGTGCTGTGTGCTTCTCTTTTATTTGATTTATTCACTTCTGAACAAGCATTTATTGTGTTGATTGGATGAGCAAGTGTGTTAGTGTTTTGCTGGATGTGTCAACTGTTCTCAGAATATTTATTGTATACTATGTTGAGTGCTGGATACCAAACTAGCTGAGGTCACCAATAAATCTAATACTCACATATCCCCAATGGTGGAAGCAACCAAATACTAAATGAAAAGTCATGCACACTGGGAAAACACACAACCCCTACACAGGCAGGCAAAAGTACTAGTTTTTCATTGCCATGGAGCTGAAACGTGCAGAGAAACTAATCAATTTTGGAGAGTTAACTTATTAAGATGCTGATGAATGGATGAAAATTACAGCTTCATTAATGAACATTCCATCTGTAAGTAAGCATAATAAGCTGTGATATGCTGTTGAAATCTATCAGACCCTATAGTTGATGCTGCTGGTGTGTCAACCACCCCTGTCTCCAACACACATGTGCCTCAGAACACTAAAAGAACAGAAACCATGAAAAGGGTCTCTTCTGATTAGAGGTTTTCTGGTTAGAGTACAATTCAACTAACTATAATCATAAACTAGTGCAGGTTTCTTCTGGAGCCTTGTTTGTGCCAAGTGATGGTGATGCACATATGTGGGGAATAAAAACTAATACTACAATAGCCAAGCAGGTGGTACTCCATGATGCTGATTCATATTGTTGCATTCTGCAATGGCAATACTTTTGCCATGAAAGGAAAAACAGTCAAATGGTGAGATACCTAGATGGCATCACAAAATGAGCTTTGACAGTTGTTCTCAAACTGTGCCACACCGGCAGGACCTGTTACACTGTTGAAAGTCTTGGAGTAGCTATGGCAGGACAAAATGAACTGTGCCACATCAAGATTACCAAATAGCTGGTAAGCAGGCAGGCCAAGGTACATAACAATAGATTGACATTTCAAAGGTTTACTTGAGCGAACATGCTGTATTGGACTAATGTTCAGAAACTGGCCCCAAAATGTGCCCCAACAAGAAAATATACAACCAGACTCTATCGTACTACTGGCATGCTAATTTGGCCCACAGTGGACTGGGAAAATATTAAAATGCTAATAGCACACTACGTAACAGGCAGAGTGGTAACAGAATTCTTTGAGACAGACATAGCAAGATGTTAGAGCAAACAGCGACCAGTGCATATGACTCAGCTTAATGTTGTATGAACTAAATCTTTTTTGTTAGCTCACAGTCCAGAAATGAACAAAGATAAAGTTGTGGATTTAGAAAAATAACTTTATTCCCTCCTTTTACTTTAACTGCTCCAAAGCAAGCTTTTTTACTTGGAATTTCCATAGCATGGCAAATGTGACACTGGGGTACCCTCGAACAAATCCTCCTTTTGATACAGAGAATAAAACAAAAATAAAAAAATCAACATAAAGTTGCAAAATTGATAAAAATATTGGGAAGAATTGACTTTTAGTTCAAGGGAGTACAGCCCTATGTAGACTTTATGAGGGGTGGAGTCCTGACACACATCCGGCGTGTTTCAAAATGTTGAACCATCCAAACATTACGTAGTCAATAGTATGAGAGCAGCTCAGTGATTTAAGTGGAATACTGTAGTCCTTTCCATATTGATAAACTCACTTTATCTTTGTTAGGTTAATGACACTTCCAAACTGACTTTTCTGCTTTGGTAAAAGTAAAGCTTTAGGCTGTGTGAAAATCTGATTCAGAGTTCAGCTTATGCTGCCTCTGTAAGAATCAGAGCCAAGACTGTTCCTTGTCAGCAGACAGTACTTTCATTTACAAGCTCTTTATTATATAATTCAGTTCATGGTTTCTATCATTTAGATGTATAGAAATCTAATTAAACTGACAGCAGATTAATCCCCAAGACCCCCACTCAAACCAGCAGAACTCCTACATGTAAAGGTGATTATTACACAGGGCTTAGGGACCAGCGCCACATACAAGCAGCTTTCTGCCAGACATCTATACTAACTCCACCCTTCTCTCTGCTGCTCCCTCTCTCTCTCTCTCTCTCTCTCTCTCACACACCAAAAATATATGAGCTGGGAAAGTCTGATGAGAGTCACTCAAGAGCAGGAGCCAGAGAGAGCAGCTGAAGAGAAGAAAGCCAGAAACACACAGAACTTCAGAAGGTATGGTATCCAAGCCAAATAAACAACTAGAAATGACCTTGCAGCATTCCAGTCAAGGGTCATTAACACACTGTTCAAGTGTCCGGCTTTTCCTGAGCTTTACTGTTTATTGATTTACTTTTGTTTCAGTCAATAGCAAATTAATGCCTTTTGAAAAGATGGAAACACCGTCGCAGAAACGTGCCAGCACCCGTAGCTCCAATACACCACTTTCACCTACTAGGATCACTCGTCTCCAGGAAAAGGAAGAGCTGCGTGACTTGAATGACCGTCTGGCTGTGTACATTGACAAGGTGCGCTCTTTGGAGGTAGAAAATGCTGGCCTACGGCTGCGCATTACTGAATCTGAGGAGGTGGTCAACCGTGAGGTGTCAGGCATGAAGACGGCATATGAGACGGAGCTGGCAGATGCTAGGAAAACACTTGATTCAGTGGCCAAGGAGAGAGCACGACTGCAGCTGGAATTGAGTAAAGTCAGAGAGGAGTACAAGGAGCTCAAAGCAAGGTATGTTGTGTTTTTCAGCCCTTTCACCTCCTCTGCAGCTTGAGCATAGTGCCACCTGGTGGTTACATTTTGTAAATGCTTTTTATTAATTGGAATTCATTTGTTGCCTGTATTTTCATGTTGGTTGCTTTTAGCAGTTTATGCAAGAATTCACTTATTAGATGAAACACAAGCATTGCTCACAAAACGTTTCCTAGAAGTGTTAGTTTTTATGTAATTGCTTGAACATAATACATATCTCTCAACACATCTGGATACTTAAAAATATACCAGAGGCATGAATGGAAAGAAATCTGTTTTTTGGAATTGAAAAACCTCAAATAGGCATTTTTGGGCTGGTCCCAGAGATCACTCAACCTTACAGCTACACTCAGGGTTGGTTAAAACGTTTGTGACAATGTATGCTTGGTCACTGCTTTTGTAAGTCAGTATTTTCACATCATAATATGCTTATACAACAACCCTAAATGGTAGTAGTACAGCATGTCTCATGTATTAAATTATCAAAGGATAATTACATACCCACTATGAATGATCTACAAATGTGAGACTATACAGTATAGCCCCTGCCAAGCGTATGCAACTAACTTGACCAGATTCTTAGTAATAATGGATGTATCAGTGTTTCTCTATTATAAATAGTATCAATGTGGAAGAATATATTTTGGCATAGACTTCATTAGTAAAAAACCTGGCACACAGTCAGCTCTAATGGAATAGACAAAATAAGTGAAGTATGAAGGGAGAGTCAGGGCTGTGTTACAGCTTGCAAATGACTAGTAAATACATAAGCACATATTATGACTGTTTCTTTCTACAACCTTATTTTTATGTAGGTTTCCCAGACTGCATCTCAGTTTCAAAATATTTACATATTTCATCAATAATTAGGCTGAATCATCACTATGCAGGCCCTTTACATTAGCAATCGGTCAATATGAAAAAAAATGTTGGAAATGTAATTCAGCATGTCTCAAATGTCAAGAACACTAGAGTGACAAAGAAGTAAATTCTTGAATGTGTTATTCTGCAACTTAAAGAAGTGATCCTTCTCTGCAATATTTCAGAGTAGGTGTATCAGAAGATAATGAATTTGAACATCTTGTGTCTTTGTTTCTTTTAAAATGTAACTTATTTGGCAAATTATGAATGAATTTAACATCTGCATTATCTTCTATTAATTTTAATCTCTACTCTACCATTAATGTAATAAGACCAACAATTACTGAATAAGATAAGAAAAACTCCAATAACCACTATCTCAAAATGTGTGAAGTAGTTGATGCTGCTCTATGAAAATATGCAATGGTGATCTGAAGGAAATCATTGGCTGTTCTCTTACACTGTGTGCTTGCTTGTATTTTGTGCATTTCAAAGGGATTCATTTACTTGAGTCTAAAAATGTAAACTTTAGCTTTCAGTCTGTGCAAATAACCAAAAAGTGCAGGACATACAAAGCACTAGACATACAAGCATTTTGTGATAGGGTACAGCTATTTGACAAGGTACAGATACAACTAAATGAATATTGTTATTACTGGGGGCAGAATGATCATGCAGAACTTAACATTTCCGCCTCACAAATCCAAAGATGAGTTTGTCAGCTCAACCACTGTCTCTATGATCTGTCTGTACCTAAACGTATATTCTTCTTTAAGTACTACAATTAACTACCACATTCCAAAGACATACACAAACGGTTAACTAGTGACTCCAACTTTCTCTAGTGTAATCATGTGTGGGAGAGCACTCCATAAATGACTTGCATCCCATCCAAAATAGTTTACTGTCTTGTATCTGATGTTACTGAAAGAAGCTCATAAGAGTCTACAGATTACTACAAAAGACAATGCTAATTTAGTTCTGACTGATTCAATTGGACACATTAGGGAAAATCCTTTCACCATACATGACAGAAAAAAATAATAAAAAAATGTGCATATGGTTGTACAAGTAATTTTATACTTTAGATTATATTTTGAAATTAAAAATGAAGACAGACATAAAATAAAGGTGAATTTTAGACTTGATAGTGCTGGTATACCTACAGTATATCTCTTCTGTAGTACTCTGCATCTATGGCATATGGAGATCTTGGTTATATTCTTACATGTTTTAAAAGTGTTTTCCACAATAAACACAGATATAAATACTCATGAGAAATGTAAATTAACACAATTTATTACAACTCTCTGTTCTACAGACTAATATGGAACATTGAGGTTCAAGGAGATCAAAGCCCATACAGAAAATAATAAAGATGTTGAAAAATACAAAATATGTTTGCATTTTACTGCATCTTATTTAAGGATTATTAAAAACAGTGAAAAACCTTCATACTAGAAGGGAAAAATAGCCTATACATTAGCGTGACAAGGAACTGGTTCCTCTTTAAGAAAACTTTTCTGATTGTTCAGCCAAGCCAAGATTTTTTTTCATGATAAAAACCACAGGAACTTTAAAAATGCTATTGTTGGTTTAAATAAAAGTGAAAGATTCCTTCACTCATTAAATAAAACAGATCAAAAATGTACTAAGGTTGCAATCCAATTCTTTTTTTTTTTTTTTTTGCCTTTTACACCTAATAATGGGGCGGCATGGTGGCGCAGTGGGTAGCGCTGCCACCTCGCAGTTAGGAGACCTGGGTTCACTTCCCGGGTGTGCCCTGTGTGGAGTTTGCATGTTCTCCCCGTGTCTGCATGGGTTTCCTCCCACAGTCCAAAGACATGCAGGTTAGGTGCATTGGCGATCCTAAATTGTCCCATGTGCGTGCTTGGTGTGTGGGTTTGTTCCCTGCCTTGCGCCCTGTGTTGGCTGGGATTGGCTCCAGCAGACCTCTGTGACCCCGTGTAGTTAGGATATAGCAGGTTGGATGATGGATGGACACCTAATAATTGATATCTTCATCCTCAAATAAAGTAAATTTATTTGGTGCAAGTACATTCCCTGTTTGGCTAATCTGCACTCTGAGGACTATAAAAGTCATAGCAAATGCATCATATCTAAACCATGAAAATTCTTAGTTCACTTTTATGCAAATCATGTGTCATTTTTCAAATAATTTAGAATTACAGTGCTGTTTCTGAATGTTTGCCCACAATGGCATCATTCAACTCTGCCTCTTAAAAACCTAGGCACAGAATCAGGTTCCAGAGAACTGCATTTTTTGTTCTGAACTGTAGGTTCATAATAATTATCTTGTGTTAGACAGTGGCATGATAGGGCATTAGTTAGTATTGCTGCTACACAATCACAAAAAACAGGGTCAAATTACTAGCCAGATGGATATTTGCTGTCAGTATGCATGTGCCCCTTTTGACTACAATGGTTTTCTACAGTTTCCACCACATCCCAAAGAAGTGCAAGTTGACTGCCACCTTTAAACTGTCTCAATGTGACCAAGTATAGGTACAGATGTGTTTCCTGACCAGAACTGGTTCATTGTTTATGTCAGATGCAGGGACTGAATTTATTGTCCTGCAAATACATGATGGAAAATGCATGTTCAAAAAATGGATGGATTTTGTCTTTGATATTATATGACTCTAATACATAGTTTAATAATTTGAATTTATAAGCCAAAATGTTAATATCTAAAAAGCTAAAACAAAGTACCAGATTGATGTATCTGAAGCAATTTAATCCTAGTACACAGCAGCACTGAATTAACACTTCAAAAATGGCAATATACAGTATGTTTGATTACAAAGTTTGATTTCTACAATGAGTACTCACCATGCAAGACTAGTATACGCAAACTGAGCAATTACAACAAACAAAATACAATTATTTGATTCATACGTGCTATAAACGCTGAGCCCAGAACTCTAGATTTGAGTGAGTAATCAACTTTAATGAAACACAATCAGCTTTGGATGATAAAAAGGCTTTTGTGCATGATGTCCAGGACAGTCACTAAATTTTGGTAATTAAGACAAAAGAGTGGCATAAGAACAGATCAATAATCCTTACAAACTGAGAATATAAAACCTTTGTAAATGTAATCTCCAAGTCCCAGGCATTTAGACATAATTTCACAAGATGTCATGATCACCCAATTGCAAAGATGCTCAGTCATCAGTACAACTGATAAACAAACATGAGCATCTGGGTCAGAAGCTTCTAGTCACTGCGTTGACTCACAAATCTTGAACAGCAAAAAAAAAAAATCCTAAAATGACAGCCTCGAAAAAATATCTATAAGGCATATTCACTAACAAAATATGAGGCAGAATACTGATTTAGCCAATTGTGTAGGAAACGTAACAGACAGATAACACTGGCCAGAATTAAAGCCCACTTTCACTGAATACAAAATAAACATCAACTTCCAAACAACAATTATTAAAAATTTACAGGATGCTTAATTACCTATGATTTAAATCATGACTTATAATGAATCAATCTAATAACCTTGCCATTTTTACTAATTACCCTCCCCACAGATTTCTTGGTTTTGGAAATCCTACAGCTATTACAAATTTTTTTAGTGCGTAACTTCATACTTTATGACCCCCTAAACTGACAGGAACGAGTCAATGGTTGTTGGACTGCACATCGCCATGATATCTCTCGGCGTTCGTTTTTACATTTTTTTTTACCAAATCTGTCATATGGAAGCACATATAGCACTGAAATGGCACTAAACAGTTACAGTAACATCATGGCACAAAGTCTTCAAAGGAGAAACTGCATACTATATATCAGTACACACCCACGCTCGTGCTATCAATACTCACATTCTTATAATTAGTACATAGTCACGTCATATGTCTGGATTAGAGTGTTGCACAGGCGGATATGACTGAGGATTTAAACCCCTTAATGTCGTGGTCTTATTCCCAAATCAAACCGCTGGGCTACACTATTAATTACTTTGTGAAGTCACATATACTACATTATTTCGTTACTACATATACGCGAAAGAAAACTTACAGTACTTTAAAAACTAGTTGTATCCATGTCTACCTTAGAAGCAAAAAAAAAACTAAAAAAAACAAACAAAAAAGAGCTATATTCTTTTTTCTGTCGCAGAATTAAAACCCGGGGGTATTTAATGGCAAAAAAGCGCATCATATTATTTTACAATTATAGTACTTTTCTTCCTCTAATAATGTACACTAATACACACCCACCGCACTTCTTGAACGTGGTATTGCGCTTTTATTTTTAAAGCCCGGACAGCCTTCTGTAACAAGTAACATTTGGTTCCGCTACTGCCTGCCAGTTTAGGGTTCAGAACCAGAATCTTTCACAGTACTCCTTCTTTTACATCTCTCTCTCTCTGGATATATATATATACACACACACACACACGTAACTGGCCTAATGCTTTCATCGATTAAGTAATATTCAGAAATTAGGTAAAGTCCCTTTGAGTGATCCTCAGGGAATGGTTATGGTACATTCCAAACGTGAAGTTTTTTTCCCCGAAAATGCGTGAGTTCTCTGAAGTGCTCACTTTCCCAGAATTCACTCGGCCGAACTCGGCTTACCTTTTGTCGCACAAATTCCGTCCAAAGACTTTACTGACCCGAACTTTTCTCTTAAACGTCGATTGTTACAGTTGTGTTAAGTCTGAGTGCGCATGTGCGCTAATTAAAGCCTTGTGCCTAAAGTGATATCTCTTGAAGTTGTTTAAACGAAATGATAGAAAAGTGTAACAGTATAGTGCAATACTGTACTAAAAATACTAAATACAATACTAAAAAATCATAAAAGTAAACCAAAACAAAAACTTCATGACAGATCTTTAGATTTTGAATCCTGAGTTTTTTTCTAAGTTCTGAGGTGCATAGGTGTAATGATTGTTTCATCTAATATTTGTATTACAGAGTTAGAAATGTTTTCCCAAATATAATCGTGTATTTTCATCACGAACATGGCAGCCCAAAGCCCTGCTGGGATTCTAGGAGGACTTCTTTGGTCCTTCAGTCACAGAGAGTTCAGACCTTTCAATCAATGAACCAAATGAAAAAAACACTGACTCACTCTTTTCTCTGCAGCTGGCTTGTTCCACTTGACCTGTACCAAATGTTCATTTTCAGCTTTATGTGGAGCTGGGTCATGGGCAGGGGGTTCAGTCTATCCCAGGCACATCAAGCTCATGACTTGAACTAATCCTGAAATGTAATGCCATCCATGCACAACCACTCGTACCATGTCAATTATTCTTAAGATTTTTGGATGTGGTAGGAACCAAAGCACCTGGAGAGACCTACATGGAGACAAGCTGTATGTGCAGTCTCAACAGGAACATTAGTGGACGAAGTACTCCAAGGTCCCAAAACTATGAAGCAACAGTTCAAGTGATTGAGTTACCATATCATCCTGCGTATAATAAGCTTGAAGTACAATATGTAATTTTTGTTTTTCTATGCCAGAACTGAATGAATCCTGGGTGAAAATATAAATTAACTGAATTACTGTTCTTAAATCATTTGCTGCTTAGTACCATGGTCAGCATTTTATTAGATTAAAATCTATTAGTAGTTACTTTCGTCCATCCATCCATATTCTAATTCCAATAGCACTTCACCAGTATGCAATTCGAAAGCAATATTTGAATAGACTGATAGTCCATCACACAGTCCAACCACATATACACACATGTTTATATCAGAGTTGTCAACCAACCTAAGAGAATGTCTTTCAGTCATGGGAGGAAACTTAAACCGCGTAATCAAGCAAAGCTTTTAGAACCAAATCTGAATCCAAGCACTGTCAGAATATTTACCGATAAAAATTTTCTGTTAGGCTCATCTACATTACTTAATATTTTGACTGATTAAAGTAAACTGTGTGTCCCTGTTTTTCTGATAAAAAGGAATGATGTGCACTTTGGTTAAGATAAGTTTGTAAATTCAGGAATAGTAAAAGACAAATATATTTTCACTTATGCACACATCCACTCACACCAAATCAGTTAATCTTAAGATATTTGATTATAGGAGAAAGCCAAATATATTATAGTTCAATAAAACAGTAAAAATTTATTTTACATAAGTTTACCAAATGTATTTTCAATGACTGCTTAAAGCCAATATGACTACTTAGAATAATAGTACTAGTACTTAGTTTCCAGAAAATGTTGAGCTTTATTAGACCAGACACTGAAAAAGCAAGAGTTATTGTTCACAATACATTACTGTGATTTGCACATACAAAAAGGTGAACAGTATTTATATTTCCACTAGAACTGACATTAGTGTGGTAAAGGATTGTGGAAAGTTTTTGTCAGCTCCTAAGAGCCATGGTGCAGACAGTTAATTTTTTTGTATTTTTTTATAATCCATTTTTGTTTTCATAGAAACTGTGACTCCTTTATATAAAGTTTCAGTGTTCAGAATATGGCTTTCAGCTATTTAAAAGGTCTAGAACTCTCAAAAGATGATATACTATGCACGCATGAACAGCAAGTGAATTGCTACAAACTGTGCAGAGTTTTTTCAGTTGTTTAAAAATAAAAATATTTGAACAGATGGTTTAACTTCACAGAATTGTTGAATGTCTGTTATAATGTGTTAGGCAAAAATTAATAATTGTGCTCAAGCATGACTATTTTCTTTTTAGATTCATTAATGAGTATTTCATGATCACAATTGTTGTGAGGAGAATTGCAGTGCATACTCACAATTCCAGGATACTGCTTCTAGAAGCTAGCATCTGCAACTGCCTATATATGTAGTTAGCCTATTTCCACTATGACTGTGTGGAATTTTTCTCCAGGTGCTCTAGTTTTCCTCTCACATGCATTAAGTTGATTGTGACTGTAATCCTGCCCAGTTGACATGAGTGAGGATGTGTGTGGTAGAAAGCCATGTGATAGATGACTGTCCTGTCTGTGGTTGGTTTCTGGCCTGCACCTAGGTCTGTTGAGAAGGGCCCCACCTTCCCACAGCTGTAAAATTTGCTTAGGCCAGCAACCATACCACCTGTACTTCAGAATAAGTAACTCACCTAATGCTAGGCATGTTTGGGCCAGTCTAGTCCTTGGATGGGAGACCATCTAGGAACAGCTTGGATTTCTGCTGGAAGAAGTGTTGCTGGGGCCAGCAGGGGATGTTTATCCTGTGGTAAGTGTGTGGATCCCAATGCCCCTGTGCAGCGACGGTGACACTTGTGCTATACAAATTGACACTGTCCTTCAAAGAAGATAATAAAAGATCCCTGGGAATCTTTCAAAATGAGTAGAGTGTTTCCTGATGTCCTGGGTAAAATGCCAACCACAGCCTTGTTATTCTGGCCCCATAATCATCCAATTTCTCTAACTGGCTGTCTGCCTCACTCCTACACCACCTAATAGCTAATGTGTGGCAAGAATACTGGTGCAAGAATGGCTTCTGCTGGTAGTGGTTTAAGTGGTTCTCCAATGTCTATGCAAGCATTTTGAGTATGTTGGAAAAGCTATTTATAAATGTTATTATTATTATTATTCAGGTGCCTTTAATCAGTAGATCAATGCACTGAAAATTGTTGTGATAAAATTATTAGGTAAGTTGCTGCAAGGAAATGTTCTGATTTCTGCAGAATCTCCTGTCTAATAAAAAAAGCTACAGACAATTCATATATTTTCCAATTTTCACATCCATTTGTTTTATTACATGGTTGTGGAGACCTAAATATGACAGCACAGAAAGCAAAGCAGGCCACATTCATGCGCATACACAAACTGAGTCAATTTAGACTTTCTAATTAACCAAATATGCACATCTTTGGGAGGATGGAGGACATTTTTCTTTAATGGGAAGAATAAATAAATTATATTCATGCAGTGACCTGAACTTATGTCCCAGAAGCTGAAAGGCAGTAGTGCCAATCATTGATTATTAATTATTAATTATTAATCGGACCTTACTTATTCTATGTTAATTAATGTTGACTTATGTTTATTTTTTATTGTGTCTTCTATTTTTCTATTCATTTTGTAAAGCACTTTGAGCTACATTTTTTGTATGAATATGTGCTATATAAATAAATGTTGGCTGATTGATTGATTGTACAATTCAATTTCAGAAAATAGAAAGGTGGAAAAAAAAATCATTTTTTTTTAGTTTCTTGGTAGTTTGCACTTCAATAGTGCACCCTATACTTCATGATACGCAGCTGATGCTTAAGACTGTTTTATAGGAGTTATAATAGATAATGATGAAAATATATAGCATAATCTGCAGAGGTGGACAGATTTATTTCTTCCATCTGTACCTTTTCAGGCCTTTAATATTGCAGTGGTTTACAGGATTTTAACATTTGTTGTATATTTTTCTCAATGTTTAGTTTTCATCAAGGTTAACAACAGATCTGCCATGAACATATGTATTTTTGGCCTAATCTAATCATGCAAGCCTGGTATTTGTTTGTTTTTAATTGTTATTTTTAAATGGTTTTGCTTTCCTAGGAGACAGAATTCTGTAAACTAGAGTCACATTCAATTCACCTACTTCTAAGTGTAAGCCAGCACTCCCTTTTCTAATTTTACTTTATCTAATCTTCAGAAGGTTTGTTTTTTGCCAATATAAATATAAAGAATAGTCTTTGCTTTGTTTTCTGTACAGTATATTTACCGTACTTCCTGCTGTTTCTGTACAACTAAATTAATATAAAGGTATATTTTATAATGCTGTAAGGATATACATCAGGTAGCAGAGAAGAAAAGGAGAATGCAAAAAGGAGATCAGCCACTGAAGGTCACTTGCAGTCTCTTTTATTCTTAGGAGACTCCTGAACTATATCTATGAAATACACTCTGGTGTATTTTGCTGTAACTCAGTGGTTCTTCCAGTATGGTCCATGAGCATATATGTCAGGCGGTTCTTGGGCTGACCTAGTCATCTTTCTTAGAAGAACTTTCTAGCTGTTAAGGCCACAGAAAGTGGCTCCAGGATGCTGTCCACAGAGTGCCCTGTCTGACTTTCTTGCAGACACCATCTTTTACTACTAAACTACTCCTTACTACTTCCGTCCTCTATAGTTGTAGCAATTGCTTCTTCCTTTTCAACATTTCCTCACATATGCAATCTCTCTTTTGTTCTTTATATGGGACTCTTTTTGAAATCCAACCTGACATCCACCTTAACAGCCAATCTTTAGCAACAACCATTCCTTAAATCTCTTTGTGCCATAAGAAAATCTTTAAAGCTTTGTTATGAGTCATTGGCTAAAATCTGGAACTTTGAAATATAAATTCAGAAATGTCTTATAATGTAGACTTTCCTTCCTTGCACCTGGTAGGCAAGAGATTCAAATAGAGACAGTGTATGCCACCCAGACCCAAGAGAAGACACCATGTGAGACTTGGAGACCTGTGCATAAAACCAAAAAAAATGGAGGCTGCATGGTAGCTCATAGAGTAGTAATAGTATGAGATTTAACTTGCAACATAGAAAGAGACTGAGAAGAAGTGTGAGTTTGGCAGCATTCTGTTCAGTCTGGGTTTTTTGATGTCTTTTTTAGGTCACTTTCCATGGCAATAGCAGTGGGAGTAGTACAGGCACTTAAATTAAGGAGGTGCTTTCAGTACAAATCTCTGTTCAGGCCTAGTGACTCATTACTTGAGTCTGTGTGCCTACCTTTCTTCTTTGTACCTCAGGTTATTACAATATTTTTCACATAAGTACCTGTAGAAAAAACATGATAATTGTAACATGGAATTTACATTAATGAGTGGCTATTGGCCATTAGTCCTCCATATCTTTGACTTTGACAAAGTGAACACTTACAGAAATCAATGCTGTAAATTAAATATAGTTATTTGCAGAAGCATAGATTTAAAAGTCAAAAAAAGACTGAAATCAGAATAAAAGGATTTCTGATAAAAGAGACTACAACTAAAAAATCCAGTTTCTTTTCTGATCCCCAAAGCTTGATAGATTTAGAATTAGTTAACAGATATTCCCTCATTCTTTAAAAGTCAGTAATTTATTTGTTTCCTGAAAGTATCCATCCATTCATTTTCCAAGCTCACTTTTTCCATTTCACAATGACAGAGAACCAGAGCCTGCTCAGTCAGCCCTGGATGCAAGAACTAGTCCTGGACAGATTGGTAGTTCATCTCAGAGCATGCCAACTTACACACTAACTCACAACTCACTCAAAAACAGCATATGGCATACAGTCTCATGACATGCGAGGAAGCAGTAGAAAACAGATAGATTTGCCTATGATTAAAGTAAAATTACAGTTTTTTTAGTGTCTGAAATAGACTAACACAGTTTAAGCTGTTTGAGGCTGATGCTTGCATAGACAGACTCAAAACTTGCTGTAACTTATAGTAAGCATATAATGTATTACATATTAAAGTATGCAGGATCTTGAGCAAACTACTTTGTTTATTACAAGTTCCTTATATTACAGAGCAGCAGGTTATTACAAATAACTTTTCTCTCAAAACTGATAACAGAAAAATGTCATCCACTTGAGCATTGGCCAGGATTGTTCAAAATGCCCTTTTACAAAGAAGTGCTGGAATTGCTCATAGACGTGCTGTACTATTCAATTAATGGCAAAGGCTGCCCTATTATGGTTTACTTTATGAATCCAATCTATTTGAATGAATACACATTCCAGTTCACCCTAACTTTTTTAGTTTAAGACTAATTTATATACTTATCAGGATTTTCTAAAATCTTGTATATTTGTGACGTAATTGTTCACAATACCTCATCGGTCATAATGACTCCTGCTTTAATTTCTGTAGCTTGAAACATTGTTTTATGTTTTTCCTCTTCCCAGTTCCCTTTTCCATTTACCACTTATATAAGGCACTATTTATCTCAGACCACCTTTATAGGATAATAAAAAGTCATTAGGTACAGCCAAAATCTAAAATCCTATGAAAACCACTTTATATTTAAAACATCATTACTTTTGTAGCAGTATGTACAGTATGTTAAATTGAAAGAGTTGTCATTGAAGGATGCAGTAGGTTCCTTTATATCAAGAGGAATTAAGTTCTTCTTAGATTCAGTTCCACTTTAAACCAGTTGTTAAAGATTTTAGATGCTCACAGAAGTGGGACTTTATTCAAAGCATCTACTACTATGTCTGTACTGGCCACCAGTCAACTTTAGCAGAACTGAATCTGAGCTATACCTTAAATTCATAAAGACTGTGGCACCTTCAGCAATATGTTCTCTTTGTCTCATGTTGTTCAACTGCTGTCTACCTAGTCTCATGTAAAGCAATAATTTAGCACCCCCTGGACTTGCTCAGTTGTTTGTATTGTTGTGGAATTCAGATGTCTAGAGGTCAGCAAATTTGACGTAGTTCAGTTGTTGTTTTTATGTTGAGCCATTGAGAATAGTGTAGACAAGTAATCTGAATCCTGATAAGCTGATCTCCTATGGCAACTCTTATTGCTTCTAGGTGCAGCTTTTTTGTTAATATTCTAGAACAGTCTTAAAAATTGTGGAGTAAATGGTAAGAAATTAAGGAGCAATCCCTCACACTTTATGACTTTACTATTTAAAGAAATCATTCTATACATTTAGTACAATCTTTGTTTATTTGATTATGCACACTTTTGTTTTTCAAGCCACATACTTGAGATTTGGCACAGATACTTCTTATCATAAATCAGGTTTCTCATATATAACTTTTGGTCCCCCAGGGAAGCAGCAGGAACAGACTGAGGTCAGAACTTATGAAAATAAATACTACAGTGTAACCTATCAACAGAGAAATAGCACCCTTGCCTTTCTACCAAGAAATCTGGGTTTCTTTCTCACCCAGTATGATTAACTTTTTGTTTAATCATGCATTTCCCTCACTATTAATGTCATAGCCCCTAGCAGCTCTGGATGGCGCCATATCGAATTTTTTTTTGTTGCAATTTAGGATCCTTTGCACCTGACTAATAATAGTTGTGTACTAAACGAAATATGTTTAAGAGTAGTCAAGTCTGAAAATATGTCATTTGTAGTTTTTTTTTACCTTTCCACTTTCTAACACAGCAGTGCTGGATAACTCAGCTAGTTAACAAAGAGATCAGAGTGTAAATGACTAGGAGTTTCACCTATAGTCAAAATACTAAGGAAGTTAATTAAAAATGTAATAAATTGTGCAATTAGGCAATACTGACTCTAGGATTTGTGGATTGGTGTCCAGAAGTGATGACAGCTTTTGTTTGTCTTAAAGATGTAGAAAGACACAGTTCAGCGTCTTCACAATTCCATAATGTTGCAGTAGGTGAGAGAGATTTAAACATACAGGATGTTGTCACTACTCAATAACTTTGAAAGTATTAGTTGTACAGTACAATGAGAATCACCGGTGATTAATTAAACCAGGTAAGGGGATCCACTTCTACAGTATCTTGACGTCCATTTATTTCTACAAGTCTTCAAAGGCTGTATTTTTATTTCTCAGTGAACCCCCAGCATTGTACCTAAACACATTTTCACTGTGACAATAACAACTGTATTAAATTGTATTAATTAATTTGTTTTAGCAGTTCCAATTAAGGTTATGCAACAGAAGCTATTCCAACAGCATGAAACATTAAGGAATAATCAGTTCTGAATTGGGTGACAGTTCATTGAAGGGCACAATTACTCATAGTGTGACAATTTGGTATTGGTAAACCATATAGCAAACATGTTTCTGTTAGATTAATTGGCCTTTTGTTTTACAATGATTACTTCCTGGCTAAAATAGTTATTTAAAAGGCTAAGGTACCAGAATGCTCCAAAGCTGGATGAACTTGCTTAAAGAGAGCAGGGGGCATCCCAGTTTGCCCTCTCCCAGTTTAATAAACATACTTAATCCCCAAGGGACTCACCCTAGTATTCTTATATTTTGAAACTCTCAGTATATCTTTGGGTACAAGGCCCTGATGTTACAGAAGACATTCACTACTATGTAATGATAACTTAGACTTACCAGATAATTGAGGGCAACCTTTCTTAAATAGCTTATAGCCTTACTAAAGGCTGCTCACCAAAGGCCAGTTACTGGTGGCTCCTTTCTTACTTGTCTACTATGTCATGGGTTTCTGTTTTGTTTTTGTTTTTTTTTAGTTTTATTATTTTTTAATGTCACAGCCAGAAGCTGCTCTTAGATTTCTTAGATGGGATAGCATATGGCAGTTCACCTAAAAGTTGTCATATAAGTGCTATTAGAGCAGATATTCAGAGGCTTTCATAAGTTTATTCCTTCATGTTACGGATCAGCACAGCAGAGTAGGATGTTTGGGAAAAGACTGCCATTTGTAACGCCTCATGCAGAATGATGCAGGAAATGTCCTGACACCCTGTTATCAGCATAGATCCATGTGTTTGGTGGGATATAGATATTTTGCTTTTTTTCTTTTACTCCTCCTGCTGCTGTTGTGTTTCTAGGAATTCAGGGTGCTAGATTGCTATAATCACTTCCTTTTGTTAATTTTGGTACATTTTGCCTTATCATCACAAGCCTTGACTTTGGAAGTCCTTTAATAAAGTATTTAACACTGTTATGTGATTGTTCATAAGACCTATCTTTCTGTCTAAAGCAATTTTTTAAAAAAAGATTTAATGTGCTAGCCATATCTCTTCAATTATCACTATAGCTGTACATACTGTATGTACAGATATTATCAGCTCTGAATTGAGGTTTTATAAGCAACAGCTTTTAAGAGCCTCACTCGAAGTGCAGATTCTCAGTATGGTTAGTTAAAATTTAACATACTATGCCTCTCTTGAAGTAAAGTATGTTTCAAACGAGCATTGGCACAGCATTTAGTGTGACTTCATGGCGTCAAGGAGAGGAATTATCTTATGGAAGGAAAACTTTAGTACAGGAAAAAAACTGACTTAGACATGGTAAAAATACGCAAGCTCCACACAAGCAATGATCACGGGATTCAAACCTAAGACATATGACTAGTGAGGTAGCTCTTTCAGCCACTGAACTAATCTACTGCCAGTAGCACAATAAAAATACCCAGCCCTCTATTTTCTGAATTTGCTTCAATAAGTTTTAGAATCACAATAAATCAGTTTTTTTGGGAAGCTTATAAGAATAGGCAGGTGCCTGTCCACTTCAGATCACCTTTCAGCAAACACCCCTTTAAAGAGGGAGAGTTTAGATTTTCCAATTGACCTAAAACACATCTTTGAGTAAAACCAAAGTACCTGACTGAAAAATGTGGAGACACAGATGGATTGTGTCATTTCCACACCGACTGAGATTGGGTTGTGATTCAAATTCACTCTACTGGAGCTGTAAGTTACCGGCAGTAACCATTGTGCCTTACCACGACTAAGGATATTATATATTATAATTTTAAAAACACAAATGTAAAAAGTACTGTCAAAACTGTGTTTGACAATATATATAATTAGAATTTTAGAAATCTGTCATTAATATTAACAGCACAGTATGATGTCATGTCTTTTTATAAGTAGATATATAAAGAGGTAAATTCATAACTAAATGCACACTTGGTCATTTTAATTACATTTGGGGTATATAATTTCATAATGTTCTGTACTGGACAGTTGTATCTGTCCATTATTTAGGGGACAAGTATTTTGGCAGTAACCCTGCATTGGCCATGTTTGTTATTGTATATAGATGATTTTTAACTTTCCAACCTCTATGTCCATGCAAACTGGACCAAATTATAGTTGCCAATTAACCTGTTCATATTTGAAATATAAACTTTAACAAAAAGAATGTATATTTTATTCTCAAAAGTAAAGATACTATATACATCAAAATAATTATTTTACTGAGCTGCTGCATTTCTTTTGGTATTTCACTGTTTGCTCTACTTCATATGCTTAGTAATGAGTTGATGCAAGGCTGTTGAGCCTTCAGTCCACATGCTACCATAAGTGGAAAGGCCGACACATTCATGTTTTGGATGAAAGCAGGAAGTGATTCCCAAACATGTACTAAACAGAAGAACCTGGTGTGTCCTAGTAGTAGTAGTAGTAGTAGTGGGATACTGTCACAGGATCAGCCAGCTTTCACAAGGGTCTCTTTTATTCTACTTTTGGGCATATGACTCTGTTTTTCCCCCTTGCAGGGGTACCAAACGATTGAGAATGGGATAAGACTTTCCACTGTGGTGAGGATCTGAGGCAATTAGCCAAACAGAATGAGTCATTATGGACAAATTCTTTACTTTATAGCCTTAAGTTTTTTTTAGGCTTTAGCAACATATTTAAAGAAAAAAGAACATTGAAACTGCATCATGCATGCTGCATCTGATCTACTCTGCTTAGAATCACAAAAAGAAGAAATGCTAATAAAAGACAGCAAGCTGTTTGGTATTTTTTTCCTTAACTTAAAGCAGATCTCTCTTTCTATCTATTTCTCTGTGTCTCGCTGCACAGTTTACAAATGCATTCCATTCCTTAGAGCAGCCTTAGTTAGATGTTACCCATAAAAAGTTTTATTAAACATTTGAGCTGGCTCATCCAGCACAGCTCAGATTTCAAGGGGCCCAACTCCTACAATGGGGAGGAGTTGATATAGTAAAATCTTGCATATTTCACTCCTTCTGTGGTTTTATTTTAAAAGATATATTGATTAGAGTATTATCATGTAACCATTTCTGTTACTGTAAGGATTGTGTGCTGTAACTGAAACTAGGAAAGGCCTGATGGACAACAAAGTGTGAGTGTCTTTGTACACCTGCTCTTTCCTCTGCTGGGGTCTCAGCTGCCTCTTACAATCAGATAATATTTGGACAGATTTTACAACTGTGCTTTAAACAGGCTCTCACTTTGTGTGTGGGCACATGCAAACACAATTATTTTTGATTTAGAAAATATATTAGCCAACAACAATTAAATGTTAAGTAAGGATAAAAGGCAGGGGTTTCTAAAATATGCATATGACTTTAAGATCTTTCAACAGTGTTCTGGCTACCAGTGGTTTTAGAACCTGAGGAGCAAGTGAGTGTGTTCTTTTACTTATCTCATTTCACTAATGTAAACCAAAATCCAACTTCTTCTTACCCACAGTTCTTCTTTATGGTCAGTAAAATGAGCAAGCTGAGTTGGCACAATATACACTATAACTGAGGTCAGATTTTTCGTTAGCACTCACTGCAGCTCATCCACCAATTGAGATCAAATCTTGGCCTTTACACTCTCATCTCCACTACCAGCCATATATGCAGCTGGCCAAACCTGCTGTGCAAAATTAAAACTTATGTGTAATTAGAATTGATGTTACTTGTAGGGGCAGTGCTATCACAAAACCATGTATATTCACAATCTATTTCTCTTAAAGGTACATATGTGATGCTACATTTGAAACGTCAGTAAAGGAAATGGGGGGGAAATGAAGGTGTTTATATTTACCTCACATTTTTTGTCTTCTCCTTTTTGTGTATGTCTCCCATTCTTTTTAATTCCTGTTTATACTTTGCATATTTACTGACAGAAAAAATACATTTGTTTGCTGAGCTCACATAATTTCATTTAGTTTTAATTTCTATTGAGCTTTCATTTTAGCAAAATAATCATTTGTCAAAGTCTGTTGGAAAATACCGATGCAAACCAAGCTACTCTAGAACAGGGCAGTTTAACAGTTAACATGTTGTATATGCATATCTTAGTTTGTTTAAAATTTTCACCTCCTAGAATTTGTTTTTGTGGTAATTTGATCATTTGGTAGTGAATTGAAAAAATTTAACTATATTCCAATTTTTATTTCTTCGTTTACACGATGTAGTTATATGCGTCACATGACCGCAATCATCATATCAATAGTGTCATGAGATGTGCTGGTGTAGATAAGGCAGTGATCATATAACACATTATCCCTGGGTGGATTAAACTTATAGAATCTAAAATGTGCATAATTAGTTTCTTTGCCAAATAAGCTTTATCATCAGGTCCCATCTCCTTTTTGACTTCATCTTCTGATTCTCTTTTTGGTACTTATATTTAGGTTGTCTTATTGTATGTCTTCTTTGGCTCTGAGCCGGTTTTCCAGTCTGACTACAATTTTTGCTTTACCATCTCCTGGTTATATTGTATACTTACAATAATCCTTCACCAACAGCATGTCATAACAGGAATGAGGGCATGAGGCTTGACAGACCATTTCATTTTCCGAAGTACAATTAAATTAGACTCATTTGGATTAAAAAGGAAAATATGGTCAAGGACACTGGTGCAAATTAACCAGAGGTGCATTCAAGATGGAAGCCAGCAAGCACATCTTTACACAAAGGTTTGTAGAAATCTACATCTTAATTAGATGTAGAAGAACATTATCTAAAAACATCAATTTATTTTTTGCAAAATGATAGATCTAATTGCCTAGGTGGGGGTAGTTTTAAGATCTATTGCATTAGAATGGAGCACTCACTTATACTGCCTAATCATGGCAATAAGGACACATCACTCAGCGCATTTCTTTTAGTAATACTTTCATGACATAGCTTAAGTAAAGGTTTAGTGATGATAGTCTCAACTGTATTATAGGATGATGATTTAGACAAGAGAATGTAAATAAGATACCTACTTCACTTGATCAATGGAAACTAACAGTAAACTAAATTCCTTTGAGCTATAGTAGTAACATGTAAATGCCAGCTGAAAAATATTGCATGATAATAATCAAAATACAAATCCATCCATCCATCCATTATCCAACCCGCTATATCCTAACTACAGGGTCATGGAGGTCTGCTGGAGGCAATCCCAGCCAACACAGGGCGCAAGGCAGGAAACAAACCCCCGGGCAGGGCGCCTGCCCACCGCAGCAAAATACAAATCAGCAACAGGAATTCAGCACTCCTCTTGCATTATCATCTAATTAGATAGAAGTAGGATTAAATAGCATGGAGGCACAACTATTATCATAACTGTCACCCAGCACCAGAAGATTGAATTTCAAATTTTGACTGTTAAAAGACTCATAGTCTTGTGGAATTATTTTAGATATATGGCCAGGAGATAATAATAACGTTCACCCTGAAATCGGGTAGCAAACAGAGACCAACCAAAATTGAAGGGGTAAGCAAAACTTGTAAAACATAGATCAAAAGTGAGTTAAAAGACCTGGAATTAGGCCCTACACAAAAATAAATGAACTAACTCTAACTCTAACTCTGAACGTTGAACTATTTGTAGCAGCACTTCACTAGTCACTCCCACCACACAGTAGATTCACTTTATTATTGCAGACTGATGCATAAAACCAGTATGGGTTTTTCCAAACTGTGTGCCACCTCACCCACCAAATGTTCACTCTTACTTCTGTCTGGTGAATAGCTTAAGCCAATCAAGTCCAGAACTAACACATTTTTAAATGATACTTCTCCTCAAGCTTTGAGATGCATTAACTAACATGTTGTTTGCTTATAGGCCTATTGGTGTTTTATATAAACTTCACCAAATCAAACTTCATGCTACTGACATGCCAGTATTTATTTTCTTTATTTACTTTTATTTGGTCCTGTTTTTCTTGAGTGGGCTAAGTGATGAACAAGTATGCACTCTAGTTTTAAATCTTGACTTGTAGTTGATGCTCTCATGGTATGCTCATATTCCTCATAACCTTGAACCAAAATAAGAAAGTTGTGAAAATAGATAAATAGATGGACCTGCTTCAGATTAAGTGCTTATCTGGACTACAAAATAACAGATACCAGTCTAATTGGTTGGTATACATCTTTAGAGAGTCCTAATCCATGTCTTAGAGGACTATAGTCATGCAGCTGTTGCATTCACTCTCTAGGAGCAGGTCTATACAAGCTTTAGTGACTATGTCAAATGTTTCAAGCTTTGTTTTACTAAAATCAGTTTGGGATATATTAGGCAAAGTGAAAAACAGTGAATAACATTTATAAATGTTTTTGTCAAAGTTTTCTTATGAGCCTGGAAATCTTTAATGGTAAATCAGTTAAATTCAATATTGACAAATAGCTTCATTGGAGCCATTCCCACATAATGTGATAGACTTTGAGGACAGAGAAAGGAGTATTATCTTTTTATTTTATTTTTAAGAATTATTGACACTAATTGCATACACCTCCCTTCCTCTTCTTAAATTAATGCTTTTCCTAGAGTCTTCTGGACAAGAAAGGATTCCTCAGTTAACGATGAGCCTTAGCTGCAGCTAAATAATGAATGCATATGAAATGAATCTCTCATTCCATATGGTCATATTAATTGGGACTTGGCATGCACATTGCACTATCTGCACAACCGCTAAATGGAGGAAGGAACTGATAATGTGATACAAATATGCAAAGCTTGGAGGCAAGTTAAATAGGGGCAGGTATAAAGAATCAAAATTTCATGTCCAAGCAGTAATGTTGCATGAAATATACCATAAGTTGGCACTTTGAGTAAGGGTGTGCCCATGCACTGTAATACAGTATATATTAATAAAAAATAATTATATGTTCTTAATTGTAATCTAGATTTGGCATAAAGTTCAAACTAAAGAGTTTAGGTTCCAATCACTTTTTTGAAAATTTCTGTTACAACTAATCTAATTAAGATTTGAGCTAAGGCTGCAGAAGCAAATCATTTTGAACAACCCAAAAATCTCAAAACCTCTAGGGCATGTTTTTTGTATGTTCTATTCATTCTTGACAGTAGACTGTTTTAAGTGAAAGGCATCTTCCACCAGAGACTAATGTTAAATGTTGCCCAGCACAAGTTGAAAGAACTATTATTAATAATTATTATTAAGACTACACCAGCAAATTAGATGATTTTGAAAAAGATTTTAGCAGACTTACTAGAAGGACAAAAAAGAACAAAAACAAAATGTTAATTTGATTATTATACAAAAGAGGATGATCGTCATCCCAGAGCATATCCACTCCTATACTTGCACCTATTCTCAAAGGGCCAATACAGAGATGCCAGTCAGCCTGTCTTTCATGTACTTGGAATGTAGGAGAAAACACACTTAAATATTTGGTGGTTACTTGTAAGTTTCAAACAGGCACTGCTTGGGCTAGGGTTCAATATCCTAATTGTTAATGGTTTTCCAAAAACAGGAAATGACTGAAAATGGGAATAGCCAGAAAGCAATGCAAATGAAAATGCATGCTTTTGAGTCATGAAGTATACCATGAGATGTAAGACCGATGCATAAGTCAGATTTTAAGTCATATTTGACTACACACTATCCTTAAGATGGACCTGAAACATTTAGGTCGCATATGGAAAGGACATGGCATGGAAAGACATTGTTACTGACAAACACACACAATCAGCTATTGTCATCAGGTCACTAAGATCTGTCAACTAATGTATGGGTAATAAAGGAAAACAAGGCTGCTGCTGAAAACTGTGTTATTAACTAATTTTACATCTTGTGTAAATATCAGAGCTGAGGGACGCTTGTATTCATTCATTCTGAAACAGGTGAGCATACACTGTTTTGTTTTGTCAGAGAACAATGTTATCACCAGTATTGGCAAGAGTTTTTAAACTCGTTAATATTCTGCGACAGATGGTGAAACAAGAGTAACAAAATGCATGTAAAAGTATATATATATATACTGTCGCAGGTGGCTGGATGTGGTCGGCAATCAGCCACCTATTTTAAAGAGCAATCAAGGCTGGAGTCGGGTGAGGAGGAGGACAAGGTTGAGGCAGAGGAGGCGAGGAGGCGAGGAGGCGAGGAGAGGCCCGAGTGTTGTGTGAAGAGGACTGTGTTTGTTGACTTTGGGGAACTGGGGGTTTGGTGCCGATGCACCTAACATTTGTGACTTTGTGTTAATAAACGTATGGTGATGGAGTAAATGGTGTCCACCATATATATATATAATTTCTTTGGATTTCTGGGAGGAAATCAATTGCCCATGAGAAAGTTAAAGTGAGCAAGGAAGAGAACTTAAAATTTCCAAATAGATAGCAAATGTTTGCAACCTTTGCTAAGAATGTATGGTACCATTGCCAGACATTTATGTGCTTGTAATGTTTTGGTGATCCACTGATTTAAAGATGAGCCACTTAAATAAATTGTTTGAATTTTGATTATAAGAGGGGTCTAATCCACCTGCTTCTTGACAAAACTTGTGCAGTGTTTCTGTCTCACCTGTAATACTGAAATCTAAAAAAAAAATAGTGTAATTGATCTGCGGTGGGCTGGTGCCCTGCCTAGGGTTTGTTTCCTGCCTTGCACCCTGTGTTGTCTGGGATTGGCTCCAGCAGACCCCCGTGACCCTATAGTTAGGATATAGTGGGTTGGATAATGGATGGATGGATGGTGTAATTGACTATTCAATTTTTGAACAAATGTGAAAGACCTGGCACATGATTTCTTGGCCTAGCCCCTTTTGTTATTGTTATGACTCCAGTTTAATTTCACCTTCTCTCAAATGTGGAATGTATTTGCGGCCTTCCTTTGCCTACCACCTCATTTATGTTAAGTCCATACACCCAATACCTGCCATTCATCCTACAGTATTTAATATTGATCCCCAAAAGGATTACAGTACATCTGAAAAGGTGTACACTTAAAAGCATTGCTTAATAGAAGTGCTTCCCAAATTGTTAATTAAAAAATACAAAAAGAAATAGCCTCATTTGGCTCAACTTACACATCTCCTATACATATTATAGAAAAGAGTTGTAGAAGAGAATATCAGTCATTTTCTATCTTTGTACACTGTGTTAAAGTAAGAAGAAAAAAGGGGTCCATAAACAATAGGGAAATGATTTTACAGAAATGCTCCTGGATATTTCAATCTGATCAATAATTTAAATCTATTCATGTGTCTGTCTCATTTCTGAACCTGGCTCTACACTGTATGAGCAATATTGGGCCAGTTGTATACACACCAGTTGATCACAGGACACTCACGTGTTAAGAACTTTTTAAAAAACTAAGCACATTGGATGGATCTGCATGCAATACAGTATCTTGAGAAAATTAAGGTGAAAGTGGGAATAATAAACAAAATTCACAAAGAAATAGACTAGTTATTAAATTGAGATCAGTTCCTTGGAGCCTTTAGGAACAAGTACTGCTCCATCACTAGCTGTGTATACTAGATTAAATACCGTGAGCTCTTATTTATAATGTGCCACTTTTCACCAGGGGTTTCTTTGAAGAACATCATATGAAGTAAGTGTGAATACGTTCATAAAAGCAGAAGTAATTCATTGTGCACAATGCAAAGAAGAAGATCACTTATATAAAGAAAATCTTGGGATATTTCTTTTGGAAAAGGAAAGAAAATTGTTGTTACAGTGATCTTATAGGATTAACGGTCAGATGTAAACAGTCACAAACTATATACTGGAAGGTGGCATTAGCAAGCTGTTTGTTGTAGAGTCAATATAGCTGATTCAGATGCTGCTTTCCAGCTTACATGATGACAAACAAGGCATCACACAATTAAATGGAATAACAATAGCAACAATGACTCCTAATTAATTTGATTTAGTCTGTCAAGTGGAAATCTCCAAGAAAAACTGTATTCCAAAACTTTTTCAGACTTACTCACTGCCCTGCAAACTTTTAGAAATGGCCTCATTAATGTTTGGATGAATCTTGGAATGTAATGTAAACATGCATCTTTATTTACATTTATGGATTAAAAGATGTGGCTTCCCAAAATGCATATAAATATGACATCATCGTTCATAGATGTTGTTTAAAATTTCTCCACAGGTGCTTGACAGTAAGTCAAATGACAAGTAAATGAAACCATTATCACATATTAAATCACTTCTTAAGTACAAAAGAAGCTTCTAAGTTATACACGTTAAAGAAATGAGTAATGAAATTTGACAAATGACAGATCTTTAAGACTTGAAAGAAGATATAATGTTGCAGGACTAAAAAGAATAATGACCAAAAGCCTAAGGAGAAAAGGGACAACTATCTTCACTTTTACAGAAGTTTGAAGTTTAGAGAAAATCAGTCAGTCTGTCATCATATGAGGCACAGACAGGATTGAATGCAGCCAACACCCTGTAGCCATTCACAACAAAAAGACAACTTGAGACTAAGATCATTTTTTTAGGAGACGCCTATATGAATAATGGCAGGCTGTGACTCATCCAGGTTTATGCCTTACTTTCTGCCAATGTAGCTTTTATATTTTTATTGTTGTGATTAACAAGGAAGAACTTGGAAACAATTCCTGGATGGGCACACAATCATAATCACCCTTTGTAGTAGAGTGATGGTATAGTTAACTTGGCCTTGTTTGCTTTTCTGAAATCTTGTAGCCTATGTAGAGGAAGAGATGATGAAGTGCCTCATTGTGGAGAGCACAGAAGACAGACTTGACTACAGCTGTGCGCTGAAGACAGCTGGAATTGAGAGTGTCTGGTATTTAGGTACATATACATCCATTTTCTTCAGTATTTCTAGCTGGTGCAGATTATCCCACTGCCCCTGGATTCTAAAGATGATTATATGGCAGTAATTCATATTCTCTTTGAGTAGCACTTTGAGCTACTTTTTGTATGAAAATGTGCTATATAAATAAATGTTGTTGTTGTTGTTCTCAGTGCATCACTTCAGTAGTGAAATTCAATGCAAAAAGATTCAGAGACACAGAGAAGGATATAAAATATTGGCCAAAAGACACGGTCAGAAACAAGCAATAGTCAAATTCAGAGAGACAAACTAAAAAAGCAAACACTACCAAAGGTCAAGGCAAAGTTAAAGATTAGAAAACCAGAGCCAACACCAGAAAGGAAACCTAAGACTTGGGCCTATTGCTGAGGGTGATGTTATTTGGAATAGCCACTGTTAGAAACTGAACATTGTGTTTGAAACCAGATTTATACTAGAAATACTGGTAATGTCACTAATGCAAGTCCCCTGAGATCGATAATGTGGTGTGAAGTAAATAAGAAAAAAATAGGAAAACAATAAAAATCAGCCCCCTTAGAACAAAAGATAAAGTGAAAACTAAGGTCAGAAATAAAATCTCTATGTATTGAAATCTCAAACCAGGTAAAAAAAACTCATGGCCATACAGGATCTACTAAAGGATCAGTCCCATTTATGCTCCATCACCAATTTCAATCTGGTTGTCCTTCTGAGATTTTAATAACTACTAGTGTAAGGGTTGTCAAACTACATTCTATCCTTTCCTCATTTGTTTTAGGTTGCAATATTATGTCATGGTAACAAGGCACAAGGGACTAAACATTGTACAGTGATGTACATATAACTTACCACCACTTCCTCAGCCGAGAGAAGCATTTATTGAGACTTTCTTTCTTTCTTTCTATGCTAAACAAAGACATCTCCAGTACAAGTCCTGGATTGAAGTAATTTTGTGTTACGTAGGCATTGTAGCCAGTCTCCCCTCCCACATTAGCTCTAGGCAGCATTCTTGTCATAATTTATGTAACTTTTTGCTGTGTACTCTGCCCACTTTTTAAAATGTCCATGTTTTATACTTTCATTTTAAATGGTGAGATATTTTCATGACAATATATAACAAGCTGTGTTTTCCTAAATTCAGACTGGTAGATCCTGTTTGTTTAAAACAAAAAAAATTCCAATAAAGATTTTGGCAACTTTAAACTCTGGCCTAGTGGAATTCTAAGAGCTGAGTAGGAAAGATCCTGTAAGGAATTGTGAAAGGCAGTGAAGAAGTGGGGGTTGGGCAGGACCGGTAGGGAGTAGACATTTCAGCAAGTCACTCTCCATTTTCTGCAGCCACACCAATGTGAGAAACAGCTAATGTTAGAAAATGTTCCCCAGATGCTGTTAGAGACAACTAGAATAACCTTCCTTTGTTAAGATTCATTTTTCATTGTGGATTTTGCAAGTGGAGAATTTTCCTCTAAACAAAGGTCATGCTTTTGTATTAAAAAAATGAATGTTTGAGTTGCCCGATAGTCTTCAAGTGGCAAAGAGAATGTGGTAGGTAAACATTCCTTTAGCTCTTGCAATGCATGCATTCATATTTGGCTCATCCACTTAACAACCAACACCCACACCCCTATCCCCTAAGTCACACTCAAGTGAAACAATTCTCACTGAAGGCTGTATATACAGGTGGCTCTGTGAAAGAGAAACAGAGAAATTAGTAGTGGGGTTGGGCAGGAGTACTAGCTAGGCTGTTGGAGTCATTCAAAAAGCTTAAACTAATATAAAATGTTCAATTAAGTTAAGTTTTGTCTGTTCTAAACACACGAAACGTGCCAGGTAGTAATTAAATAATATAATGATGTGGCTGTATAATATTTGAAACCAAACTATAAATTAGTCCACACCTACTCACGGTCTTTTCTAAGCAGGACTCTCCAAACTGTAATTAGTGTTCCAGTAAACAAAGATCTGATTACTTAGAGCATTGAATGTAACATGTGGCAGCCAGAAATGAGTCGTAATTCTATCTCTCTGTGCTCCCTGCTTCAAAATTACAAACAACCTTAAAACGTTTAAGATAATAAGAACAAGGCTTCCCATGGCATACTGGTTAGAGCTGCTTCGTAACAGCTAAAAAGATCTGGGTTCAAGCTACATGCCCAGGCCAGTCTGTACAATTTTACATGTTTCATGTGTTTTGATTTTACACCCACATCCCAATGACTGTTGTAGTCACTTTAAACTGGCTGGATCTACAAAGTCATTTGGGCTTCTACCTCACAACTCCATGTCTCCACATGGTAAAGTGTCTTCAATTGTTAGGTATGCATGAGTGGGCCTTGCAATAGATTAGTATCCCAACCAGGTCTGATTCTTGCCCTTATGCTGGATGTTACTGAAATATGTTTTGACTTTTTGTGATCCTGTAGTGGAAACAGTGGGCTCACAAAACAAATCAAGCAATAGATGATTTTCTACATATTACATTCCTAAACACATTAATCACTGGTTCAGGGGGGTTCCGAAATACTCTGTACACCTGATAAGCTGAAAGTGTCCTGACAATCCGGTTTTGATAGTTTCTTTTTTTACAGTCTTGTTGATTAGTGATAAACACTTGTTTTTATCCTGAAACCTTTAAGTAACTGGCACACCATTGATAGGTTGTGCTGGGCTGAGGTTATCTTGTCTCTGTGACAATGATAATTATCTTATTTTGATCGAGACTTTCTATAAGATTCTATGTTATGTAGAAAGAGATAAGCCTTGGTAAAGCCTTAAATGTGTGCGGGCAGGCTGAGCATTCTAAATTCTTAGGACTTACCTGCATGTAAAAGTTTAACATGCTAAAATGTTTCCATGTAATTTTGGTGAGAAAAAATGTGAAAATTCTACATAATCAACATAACATTCTAGATCATTTTCTGTTCCAAAGAATATACTTATTTGTTTTTTTTAGACATGCTGCACTACATGTGTTTACAGACCACCCACATTTCTTTTATCTTACCTGCATGTGTAGATTTGATTATGTTGCCTGGGTTATCTCAAAGGCTGCTACTGTTTGCTATTATTACAGAGCTCACATGCTGCTTAATATTTTAATGTGTGGAGGATTTCAATTTAGGGAGTTCTTCTGGTGTTACCAAGTGATTAGTGTTGCTGCCTCACAGCCTTAGATGGCTGGCTTTGAATCCTGGCCCTGTTGATATCATTAAGGAGTTTGCATGTCATTTCTTCATCTCCGTGTCTGCACATCCAGTTACATGTTTACAAGTTAATTTATATACTGTATCTAAACACTGAATAAGTAAATGTGGATGTCTATGTGAGCAAACCTTGAGATGGTTTAGCATGTCGCCAGGAGTTGATTGCTGTCTTGTCATTCAAAGCTTCTGTGATAAGAGTGTTTGACAATGAAGAGAAGAAGAGCGCAATAGAAGGAAAAACAGCAAAGCCTCCCATGATCTTCCAGCCAATACGTTGTCATCTTTCAAAAAAGGCTGTCATCAACTTTAACATTTTACCCCAAGCCAGGGTCAATGTGACCAGTTTCTCTAGGCCTTCCTGTTCTTTAATAGTAATTGAAACTTCATACAATTTTCAGCTGGTCTTTCTTCTCTGAGAAAAATAGGAACCAATCCTAAATGGAGGCAACACGCACATTCATAGAGGAAAATCAAAACAGAAAACCCTACCTTTGGAATTGGAAAGAACAAGAAAGGGCCACCCACATGGTTTAGCCCAGTTCACCAGTGCAAAACATTCTAGCAATGAGTAGGCAGGACTTTAAAAACCTTAAAGTTGCTTTTTCAATCCCCACCTCTTAGTCACTGTGTAATCCTGAGGCAAGTCTCCTAACCTGATGTGCTCCAGGCGTTAAAAAAGTTACATGTACTGTATATAAACATTTCTGTATAAAACATGGCATATATATGAGCAAATGTACTATGCAGTGCAGTGGTAGTGCTGCTGCCTTACAGTAAGGAGACATGGGTTTGCATCCTGGGTCCTCCCTGTGTGGAGTTTGCATTTTCTCCAAGTGTTTGTGTGGGATTCCACTGGGTTCTCCAGTTTCCTCCCAATGTCCAAAGACATGCAGGTTAGGTAGCTTGGTGATGCTAAAGTGGCCCTAGTGTGTGTTTGGTGTATGTGTGTGTATGTGTGTTAGTTCTGCAATGGACTGGTGTCCTGTCCAGAGTTTGTTCTTTCCTTGTGCCCTGAGCTGGCTTTGATAAGCTCTGGAACCCTGTTTAGCATTTTGTGGGTTAAAAAATGACTGACTGAATTTTAATATATATGTCTTGTAAGTCACCTTGGATAAAGGTGCCAGTTGAATATACAACAATTTATATAATACCAGTAACAGCACACTGCACAATAATGGGCAGTGAATACACTTGACTTGGGCCTTCCCTAGTTTTCATCCTCTTTCTCTGTACGTTTAGCATTTGTTTGCTCAGCGCTTGCTGCTTCCTGAACAGCTCTTCTTTTCTCCATCCTAGCGGCCCGCTGTTTCTTTTCTTTCGTCGGCATCTTTTCGCGTTAAAACTGATTAAGTTAGTTTTTGTGTTGCATTTAGTACGTTTTTCTTAATTTTTCACTTAAACACCACAATCTGCCTCAAGAATGATTAAAGATATGAAGAGGTAGGGGAAGTGACTGCGAAGTTGGTAGGGAAGGAGAACAATGCACGAATGCACGCTCCGCACGGCTGCCCTGCTGCGCGCTGCTGAGAGTTGATTCTACAATAAAATAAAAATAAAAAGGGTAATAAAAATCATCTCCCTGAAAGTGGATAGAAGGTGTCACGTAGTATATGTGTACCAAATTTCAGGTCAATAGGCAAAACGGTTTGCGAGCTACAGGTGATTTAAAATCCTGGACAGACAAACGAACAGCCACGGTAGCGTATTACTGCAAACTAATTATCTTCCTGTGTTCACTTAACTGTTTTCGTTTCTTGTTCAATCCATTATTGAGCTCTCTTTTTCTGGCCTTAATATTCATCCATTCTCTAATACACTATCACATGGAGCTCTTGGCCTGTCATAGCAATATTCAAGGTATTGTAGGAACCAACCTTGGGCCTGAAGATAGTCCACTGGGGTACACTGATATCAGTGCAAACACCCACACTCTCTCATAATTTCACACTAAGACATTTTAGTCAATCTAATTGGAGACAGAAAAGCAGTGCACACAGAGAAAACTACACAGAGACAAATAGAAAATGTAGCATCCACACAGGCAATTATCAGATGTGCGCTGAAACCAAACTGTGATCCTGCATTCATTTAAGTTTTACTTTTTTCAGACCTCTAATAATGGGAAAAATCCACTTCTTCCATATTAAAGGGGTCTTGAGGAATTGCATCGTTGGCTAGTTACGCACTACTGCTAGGTTGGCTCACGCCTCTTATCTATAGTACAACTTAACCAGGGCTTTTGTAGAACAGCTGCAGATGCTATTTTTGGAATACCCGCCTGTCTAGTCTACTTAACAAGATGAGCTCTTTTTTGCAAGTAGACTAGAATCCCCTGTCGATGAGGAGCTGCCTAAAATCCCTCTAGGCATACTGAACCACACTGCCCCACTGCCTTCATTGTTCCCTTGTGAGATCAACATGGCAGCAGAACTCTGTTCTGCAAGTAGCCCAAAAAGTCGTAAAAAGCAGTACTTGATTGTTTAAGAAATGCAAACATTTATAAAAGTATATGTTTTATAAAAAAAAATGCTGTTATGAGTGTGAACTTGTTTGCTAGATAGATTAAAACAAAATAAAAAAACATGCATTTCCAGAAAAGAATGTATTGCTTTTTAGTGAGTTTGGTAGTAATGAGGCAGTGACAGGAGCAGCAATCGAACCCTTGTCCATGCATGTGGCTATGAGGCAAGAGAACTAAAGACTATACTGAATGAAAATAGTGCAGAATGCAAACAAGATTAAAGAGGAATGAGTGCAAATGAAAGAGAAGAATAAAATATGTTTTAGCTGGAAAAGGGAAAACAGAGAAAGAAAATAATTGCTGGCAGATGTGGAACAGGATTTCAGGGTGGAGACTGAACCAACTGGCATCTTGTTAAAAGTCTTGTTCTCTGTGAGTCCATTACTGCCAAACAGGCACAGAAAATGGTTTCCTGTAAATGATGTTCAATCCCTGATCAAACTAAAACAGCCCACTGCCTTGAAAGCAGCATTTTAACCCTTGATCTCCCAGCTCCAGGACTACATAGCTGGTTGCTTCTTGTAGTGACCTGTTCAAAACAAAGAAGGGAGGTTTTGACATCTGGTGGCAGACTGGATCTCCAAACTTTCTATAGGTCAAAGGTCATTACAAATATGTCTTGTAAAGGCATGCCTGTTTACAGCATCTGTGTTCTTTAAAAAAATAAAAAAACAACTCATTTTGGATCAATTATGGAGCAAGCTGTTTCATGTAAAGAATGTGGAGCCTCTCTTTATGGACTTGTTCTGCCTAATTGTTTCAGTTTCATGATTTTAATTGTCTTGAAAGTGGCAAACATCCAGAGTAAAGATATAAGGATCTGACATTTTTTAGTGAAGTTTCATACTAAAGGTCATATAAAAAAGAAATTAATTCAGCAATATTAAGAAAGCCATATAATGGAAAATCTACTGTAAGACATGGATATGCTGAATGCCTCAAGAAATCTACATGTAAAGCACATTTTAAAAATGTTTGCTGATTCTATGTTTGGCATTAATAAAATAATTCACTTCTCTTGACAATCATTATGTCTGTCATGAGCAAGGTAGGAATCGTCTCAGGAGGGGATGTTGGTACATTACAGGGAACTTGCACCTTTTCATACTGGGCCAGTTTAGAATTATGGATTAACCTAACATGCATGTTTTTGGATGTAGGAGAACAACCAAATTACTGGTTGCAAAACCAATGCAAATACAGGAAGAAAATGCAGATTCTGCAGACACACAAAGAAATGGGGTTGATTCATGGAACCCAGTGACTCCAGATGTTTGAAACAACACCAGCACTAACTACTGCAGCCCACATTTCTAACATTGTTTTCTCCATTTTAGTGTTACTAGGACAAACAGCCTCTACAGACACAAAACAAAAATAAACTTTAGACAGACTCACTCATAAAGGTCTAATTTAGAGTCATCAATTAACCACTCAAATGTTGAGTCTTTTGGAATGTCAGACGAAACTGGGAGAAATGGTAGCATTAACTAAACTTGCATCCAAGCCATGACGCTATGTGTCAGCAGCACCAGTCACTGCTCCCCTGTACATCCATTTGTCCCAGCGTTCTCACCTGAATTATAGATGTAAATAGGCAATCTTTAATGACAGCTGACTTACATTCAGTTCCTTTTACAATTATTACAATTTTATTGTAATTTAATGCAATACATTCTACCTGAAGTCTTAGTATATGCAAATGGTCAATTTTGCAATTTAATTACTTTCTCTAATTAATCTATGTTATTATATCTACTGCATACTTTATGCTATGCTTGTATGTTTGGATATCTTTGCTGAACATATCAATGCAGAACACTAATTAAATATACTATATTACTCTTAACATCATTAGCAGTTAGTAGTCTTCACTGCACCATAATGCACAAAGATGTCTCATGGATGGGCTTCCTTTGTCAGCTTGCCAAAATGCATTTCTCTACTTGTGACTACAAAAGCAGAGACAATTGCCTTTCAATACGCTATGTAAACTTATGCTGAAATATATGTTGTATATGCATAAAATCGGTAAACTCACTCACAAAGAAATAACAAAGGCAGAACCCTAAGGAGTTTTGGTTTAGCAGGTGACAGAAATGGGAAGTTCTAGCTCCTGTCATTTGTGTTCATACTTTCTTCTGTACTGCTGCTTGTGATCAATACTGACTTTCTTTATCTGCTTCATTCCAGCTATGCTCATATTTGATTCTTATTTCATATTTGACTTTGCATAATTTCCCTCCTTTCACAAAAAGGCACCATTTTATTCAACATTTAAGATGACAGATTAAGAATCAATGTGACCTTGTAATGAAAAATACAAATACAAAAAATGGAAGGATGAATGGAATTGATAATGGAGCAATAAATGAATAGTATCCTATAATACAGTGCTGAATTAACTGTACACATTTTTGAGTGTTCATCTCTAGGGTGGTATATTGGCACAGTGGTTAGTGGTGCTACCTCACAGCTTCAAATCCTAGATTCTACACACTGTAGTTTCAGTTAGTTCCTCACTGTTTTTCTTCTTTGATACTCTGGTTTTCTCAAAAACGTGTAGGTTAGATTGACTATGTGCCTTGTGATTGACTGCATCCCCTTCCAGGACTGATTTCTGCTGGGATAGACACTATCCCCTGTGATCCTGAATTATACAATTCATACTGTTTGTATGAATTGTACTCCTTTGGTACTGTGTCTCTCTGGAGAATTCGTGGGTACCGTTGGTTTGACTTTGTGTCGAATGAGTGGTTGTGAATGGAGTCCCGAATGAGGCACATTACCTGCATTATGAGGGAGCGCCAGTTATGGCACTACGGCCATGTGGCGCATTTTCCTGATGGTAATCGAGCTTGGAGGATCCTCATTGTTGGGGACCCGAGAGGCTAGAATAGGCCAAGGGGTCACCCACATAACACCTGGCTGCGGCAGATATAGGGTCATTTCCGGAGGGTGGGACTGGACCGCATGTCTCCCTGGGGGGTTGACAACCAGGATCCTGAGTTGTTTCATCATGTAGTGGGTGCAGCAATGATCTTAACCAGTGCATAATCCCCAACTTGACTTGACTTGATACTGTTTGTAATGACTGCACTTCATATTATTGAATGTCTATCACTTACTTAATTGTGTAATTGTGAGCATGTGTTCTTGCTACTCTGTACATGTATATGTCAGTGTTGGGTCAGTCATAATTAAGCAATTGGAAATCTTATATGTTCACTTAAAAAAATAAACATCCACAGAAACGGTACCTTCCATTGGAATCTATTTAACACTGACAATATAAATCCTTTTCTCTATTCTGGTATTCAGTACACAGTATGTGAAAAAGCCAGGTGCTCAAAAGCAAAGTTTGAGCAACAGACCTGCAGCCTTACTAGACCACCAAACACACTCTGTCCTCCTGTTCCCTGTCTGTTTCTTACAGATTTCCACATGGGCACAAGGCTTTTACTCCTTTTATTTCTGTGCTGCTTTGTACATGCTTTCCTGAAGTGCCTCCCTTCTAGTGAGAATGTTTGTTTCAGGGTGTGAGCCTTTCTGGTAGAATCATTTATTTAATCAGGATGTTCCTTAGATCTCAGATAGAGTCTTCCTGAAATTATTGCTTCCTTTTTCTTTTCCAGATCTGCTATCTCATTTTACATCACAAGCAACTCACCTACTGTACATATTCTGTTCTTATTATACCTAGGATGACAATTCTAAATACATGTATTAGATTTTCTTCTTTGATTTCAATAAGGAATGCAATTTTTAATAGCAATTTCCTTACACTCCTTTTAGGCTCATGCAAACTGCATGAAGATTTTGGATTCTCTGAAATGTTTACAGAACAAGTAACCCTTCTTATGGACTATTATCTGGTACTATTTACATTTTAAGTAAAAATAATTTTACTTCTTTCATTCATCTACTATTCAACCAACTTTATTCAGTTCGGTACCTTTGCCAGCAATATGAGTAGCAAAGCCGTAACTTACCCAGGACAACAAACAGACAACGAGTGCATTTACGTGTGCTTTCATAACTCAATTATTCACAGAAACCTGATTTCAAAAATGCCACGTAAACCTTTATTCCAGTTAGAGAAACTGGAATATTGGTCTCTTTGAAACCAGTGTAATACAGGTAGAGGTCTCTGCGAGTAGTAGTAGTAGTAGTAGTAGTTTATTTATATAGCGCCCTTCACAGACAAGAGGTCACAGAGCGCTGAACAGCAAATACAGAATAAATACAAACAGTTGAAGGAAAAACATAAACAAAAGCAGTAAAAAACAAAACAATAAATAAACAAACTGGAACTATTTAGCACTAATTAAAAGCTTGTTTAAAAAGAAATGTTTTTAGTTGTTTTTTAAAAGAATCAACAGAGTCGACTCCACGCAGACAACAAGGCAGGCTGTTCCATAGTCTTGGTGCCACAGACTGAAAGGCACGGTCCCCACGAGTTTTTAGCCGAGTGCTTGGGACAACTAAAAGGCCCTGTTGACCAGATCTTAGAGTCCGGCAAGCTGTATGGCGTTGGAGCAGGCTGGTTAGGTACTCAGGGGCCTGTCCATGCAAAGCTCTGAAAGTGAGTACCAAAATTTTAAAATGAATTCTATAAAACACTGGGAGCCAGTGCAGTGTGTACAGAATGGGAGTGATATAATCACTCCGGCTAGCACGAGTTAGGAGCCTGGCAGCTGCATTTTGAACTAACTGGAGGCGTGACAGAGAGTAACTTGATTATATGTTCTTGTAAACCCTTAACTGGGTTTCAGTGAAGGGTTTTGTACTCTATTGCACTCTGCTAGCTTGTGCATGGGTAGAAAACTTTGGAAGTGTCCACAGAGCTGAATTTCCCGAGGCAAATGCTAAGGTGATTGTATTATTCCATCTTCTGGTTGAAATAATCTTACTCAGTATTTTAGAAATTGGTAAACTCATGTTGATGAGCTGAATGCACAGTGCTAAGCACAGCAGCACAAGCTCAGGAGCAGTGTTGGTGGGTAATATGTTAAAAGTAACATGCCCTATGTTGTCAGAGTATTTTTAAAGTAAAGAGTAACCTAATACAATACTTATTTTAGTGAAGTAAAAATACCTGCATTATTATTATTCCAGCCGCACTGGGTGTAGGATCAAACGTACAGTTACACCGTTCATTACATGGCTTATTTGCACTACTCAGAAGAAAAGAATCTTTAATCCAATATATTTGCTATAGATATGTTCATTTAATCATTCTATATTGTACCTTGCCAAATGAAATGAGAGGTGAGATGTATTAGTTTACAGAAGAGAAATCTTCCAAAGCTTTCAAAAACTATTTGTATTCTTTGGTGGCTTGATGGGAGAATATAGACATTCTGCCTTTTGACTCCTGAAATTTGTGTTTGATTTTTAGCCTAGTCATCATCTGGGTGGCATGTAGGAGTTTCCATTTGTGTTTATGTAGTCAAGTGAGTGAGCGTAGCCTTGGATGGGCTGATGTTTAATACTGGATTGTTGCACTGTAGATGAATACTGCACTGACTTACTCATGCAAACCTGCAGCAGACAAACCGGAATGGGAAATATGGCTTTAACCATCCTGTGTATTACAAAAAAATATAAAGCAAATGTATTGGAAAATGGAAGAATTATCTTGTCTCTTGGGACACTCAAGCCCATTTATCTAGTGTTTGAAAATAAATGTAGTTGTTTTTCAAGTTTTTGGCACCAGTCTCCTCCTATTGAACTCAGTGTCTGGCCTTATAGTTGCTAATTCACTAAAAACAAAAGATCTTACAAATCCTTTATATTTATTGACTCATTCTGCAGAATTTTACATCTTTAAGCTTAAACCATGATAATACATGAACTTGCCCCATCATCCTTTTAGCATTTGCTTCATGGTGTCTTGTATTTATGCCTTAGGGTACATTGATCTCCAAACTTAAATAATCTCTTGCATGAAGCTTCAGTTATTGTTTTCCTTGGCAGATTTAGATGTTCACTGTAGCACAAAATCTTATGCTTCATCTCTGAGTGCTGAACTCACGTGTGCTGACAATGTGACGCACAACCCATCATGGACCCATTTGAACTCTAAGCTTTCATGACTTCCTGCTGGTGCAGAATATTAGAAAACAGGAAGAAACTCTGAATTCAAATTCCTTCAGGAGTCATTCTCCATGTATCAAAAGCATCAGAGCAAGCTTTTTGAAATAGCTATTTTGGACAAACCATAGGGTGAAATTGCATTAATAGTGAATTCTTAGAATTGGATATAGGTTCTATCACAGGGCAGGACTGAAGCTGGAGAAAAAAATAAGAGCATATCATTTTCAGATCCACTTAATCTAATTCAGTTCTGTAGAATGCCTGAGCTTATCTTGGCAGAATTGGGCACAAGACAGGAAAGGGTTCTGGGCTGTATGCCAGTCCAAATCAGTGCACACAAAACAAGAATATTTTAACTAGTAAGTGCTCAGAAATTTAAGAGACATGTATGGCTTCACCAAAGGGGATTCTCTATGAACTACTTAACTTGAACTACAATTTATACTCAATTGTCACTTTAATAGGTACAGATACCCACTTCTTCTCAAAACTGTCTGGGCATGGCCTCAGCAGAAGTTCAACATTTGAGCATAAGGATGTTTGCTGTTGTTGACTCCAGTCTGTTCCACAATTGTCCAAAATTTGCAGATGATGATCACTATGTAAATGCTTGATTAGACTGAGATCTAGTGATTGGAGAGCCTCTGATGACAAGATGAATTCACAATAATGTTCATTCAAGGACCTTCTCTCTCCTTGTGATCTGGAGCTTTTATCTTGCTGAAAAAAACAATTGCTAGTGAGTTTATGGCTCTCGTGAAGGGATGCAGCTATCAGTAAAGATGTCCAGGCATTCAGAAGTTGTGGTAATAGGATCCCATATACAGTAGCACAAGGAAATCACATTGCCGCAAGCAGCTTCCATTTGTGACACATTATAAGATGGCTCCATCTGCTAATGGGTTTTCCTCATATTTTGATCTACCCATCTACTGTAGAATAACAGGCCTTGCAATATTTTGTAGGACTCCCAGTACAGTCACACCTTATTTTTAGCTGGAAGTAGTAGGTCACTGGGTGCCAGATGCCAGCTAATTGTATGACTTGATATGCCTGTTTCATTCACTCCACAGTATTTAACTCTGTTGTCAGTTGCCAGATGGTATCTGTTCATAACTTTGAACAAGTCATATCAGTCTCTGCTAGCTTCATTTGTTAAAAGCTTCTAACAACAGTTCCACAATAGGGTGGATGTTTTTAGAATGGTGACAATATTGGGAGTGAAAATTCTTTGAAGATTACTGTTTCTGCAGCACTTACTATACTATATTTGAATTAGTAATCTGCATACTCTTCATCTGAAAAACACACACACACACCCACACACATGCACACACTCGCACACACAGTCCTGCCTATCTACTGTTATCTGAGAAATTACTTCAGAAAGGGAGGTGTACCTGAAATAGTGTCCAGTCTGTGCAAACAGTAGTTCTCTCACAGAAGCTAAACCACTCCTTATTAAAAGTAAACTTTGGCTTCCACTCTGGTAACTTAAACTTTTTTATTTATTAAAATAAGAAATAGAAGATAAGTCTCCAATTCACTGAACCTAATTTGGGGTCCTGGGGAGCAATAGCATATCCCAATAATACTGAGCACAGAGCAAGAACCAGTCCTGAACAGGGCGCCAGTCCAGCAGGGACAATTCACATACACTGCCACATGGAGACCAATTTAGAGTCACCAGTCTACCTAATCTACATGTCCTTGTTGAGCTTAAAAAATAAAGTGTTTAGCAGAGGACACATAGAAACACTGGAAAGCATGAACACTTCACAACAGGACTATCTAGGCACAGAATTTGAATCTATGATGCTGTATCCATGAACCAACAGGAATAAGCACGGTACCACCATAGAATAAAAGACAACAGAACAATATTGGGCTTTCACACAGCAACATGAATTAGATTAAAAGTTTAAAATAGATGGATGCATATAAAAATTAAAAGCATTAACCTAGACTGTTATGAAGTCACACTCTGAAGTTCAAATCTGATTGGTTGTGGCACTGACTAAAAGAATGTGATTGGCCAGAGCTGTCTTTATGAAAGTCTGTTTGGTGTGCAGTGTAAGAGCAGATTCATTACTTTGTTGGCATTATGTTTGCCAGTTCTTTTTACACATTACTCACATTAAACATCAAATGAAACTATATTTTGACTCATTTATTCTTGAACTTGCATAATTTTATACAGTATACCAGAAGAAAAACTCATGCAGACACTAGGATGATGCAACAAGACTGTGACCAGGCCAAGATTTGAGTCTTGTCTGCTGGAGTCATAAGGCAGCAGTGCTAACAGTTGTGCCATCCAACACTGATCAGTTGCCTTTATAAAGCTTCAACAACATTGGCAGCACAGACCTTGGCACTGCTTGAAAATATTTTTAACAGATAATACATACTCATATTTATTAAAAATGGGAGGAAATGTTAGGTTGTCAATTAATTTGGTTTTCAAGGAGATGTGGAGATAAGGGAAGTATTGTTTTGCTTACAAGTTTTGATGGAAATATTGAATATATTGAGATATTGAATGTGATGTGTACACGTTTTGTTGATTATCAGAGAGCCTTCAGTAAGATGTAGCATGTGAAGCTGATCAAAATTCCGACCTGTAGTCTTGGAATCAGCCTTGTTGCTCTTCTCACATTGGAAAATGAACTGTTTTGTACTCAAAGTGTCACTTGTATATCATTTAGCCAACACACTGGCATGTTTAACAGCAAAGCCAAAGTTGTGATCATTTAAAAATTTCTGCCTAGCTTGTTGAAATGCATTTGCATAGTGGAAACATTGAAGATTTCTAAACAGCAGGAGGGTAGGAGGTGTCTCACCAACAGTTATTCCTGTATACGACATGTATTGGAGATAAAAACCACTGTGCCCAATCTGTCACAAGAAGACCTGGCAATTCCATTAAATCAAAGCTGTGATTTTTCTTCTCTGTGTGGGCACAAAACATCCTTTGAAACGTTCCCAACATATTTCTATAATTACTCATATGCCGTCTGCATTTAAACATTAACATTTGTTTAAAAAAAATAATAACAGTAGCGGTGACTCACTGTTTCCCTCGCTGCCATCTCCGTATTTAATTTAGGTTCTCTTCTTAGCTACTAAACCTTGGGGAGCTTCTATAATTATATTTTCTCAAAAAAAAAGCAAAAAGCAAAGACTAAATCACGAAGGAAACACTGTTTGAAATCCACTAGACGGGCTGGAGCTCTCCAAGCAGGCCCCATTGCTATGGTAACAGGCAAAACAGAAGCAAACTTTCAGTTGCGGTTTCCATATCTGCCTTGCAGACGCAGGCAGAGAAGTAGTGAGTCATCAAAGCAGGAACAGCAACACCAAGGGGAAAAAAATCCATCCGTTCGACAGTCGGCTCATTCCCAGCCCACACCCAGCCCGGCTGCTTATAGTTCCTTTTCAAGATCCCATTTATCAGTGCCTTTTGTTTTCTGCCTTCGTGAGAGTGATTTGTTTACACACTGTAATCATGGTCTAACAGAAGAGTAAGCACTGTGAATGATCCACACCATTCACAAAGAATGAGCAGCAGACAAAATCTGTTAAAATATTAAAGAAGGTGTCAGGCTGAAGTAATAGGTATGCTACCATGGCTCATTCATAAAGCAATTTTTTTTATTCATCCATTATGTGTCCAATTTAGTCTAGTTCAAGGCTGCAGAGTCCAGGGCCAATGCCAGTGGCATCAGATACCGGTTGTATATTAGGTGCCAGTCACTGGTCCCATAAATACATACATCCATTTATATTAATATGGGGCCAAGCTTAATTTTAGCCAATGTAAGAATCAAAACAGGTGGACATGCAATTGAGCATCGCCCTTGAAATCTGTTCATTTTTTCTTCTCAGAATCAAGTAATGTAGGAGCCTTAGTCATCTCCCTTGGTGCACTGTCCAAGGTTGATTCCCTTGTGGCCACTGCTGCCAGAACAGGTGTCTGAACTGTATAAGAGGATTAAAAATGGGTGGATAAATAGGCTTTTTCTGGAAGGGTTTAAAATATTTTAAGGGGTGATGCATACAAGAGGGAACACCTAGGTCCTTATTTTTATTTCATGTCTGAGCTCCATAGTTTCTGGAACTTTGCATTTTAAACCCATAATTAGGTAATTTATTAAGTAAACACTTAGAATTTTTGAATTGGTCCAGGAGGAGAACATTCTGGGGGCAGTGCAGCGGTTAGCACACAGCTGCTCACAGCTATAGGAGGCCGGATTTAATGCCAGTATGGTGTTTGCATGGTCTTCCATTGTCAGAATGGATTTCTGTCTAGCTAGTCCAGTTTTACTCTCACATCTGATAGACTTGCAGATTTGATTAAATGTTATCCCTAAGTTGGCACTTCATGCTCGAGGACTGGGGACGGTGATGTTATTTCCAGCCTTGCACCCTGCGTTGTCAGGTTAGCTTCTGGATAGCATGACCCTGACCTGGATTTAAATGGGTATGATGATACAAGTGAGGTAGGCTGGCTCATTTACTCCCCCTTCTTCTCTATATTTACAAAATTACTTCCTGCGTATTCTGATTGATTTAGATTGCCCAGGTACTGGGTCAAAAATGCTAGTAAAATCAGAAGGGCAAGCTTATGGTGAAGGGTGTCTAAGGTTCATGGAATGGTCGGCAGACCAAAGCAGGTGCAGGAGCAGCTCAGATTTCATGAGTGTACATGTAGGTGTGTGGGGGAAATTCTGTGTGGCTGCAAAGTGTTTAATGGGGGAATTGGCTGATTGCTCATTCACATGCGCTAGCAGAATTGTCACAGCCATCCCCATTAGTGCTCCTAGAAGCACCTACACTTGGAAGGCTGTAAGAAAAGGTCTGGGTAGGTCAGGAGAGGTTAATAATGATTAAGAAAGACAAGGAAAAAACTTGAGAACAAGGAAGAAGGAAAGAACAGGATTGGGCAATTAGGCCAGTGCAATGGAAAAGAGGCAAGTGCTCAGGGATGCCCTGAATTAGACAAATAGGAACGATGATCCAGGGGAGGAGTGAACCTCATTGAGTGGTTGGAGCAAGGGAGATTGTGGGCTCCAGAGGTCCTGCATGTATCGAGGTGGCAAGTAGCAGGATAAGTGAGCTGGGCTCAGTGTGTGTCCCAGCGGATGCCAAAGGAAGTGTCTGGGATGGGATCCCATTAATTGACCACATTCACTGGGGTCTCAGCCCTTCTGAGCAGACTAATGTGTGAGCAGGTGAAACTAGAGTGAAAGAGAACACTGGAGAACGAAAGGGAAGACCTGATTCCTTCCTTGGTTTTAACTGTTTATTGAACTGATTTATTGGATTGTAACTTCTTCACTGTGAGCTATATTGATTTTATAGATTTTTTACTAAAGACTTTTAAACACATTGGGATTTATGTTTGGGCTCTACTTTGTTGATCTGAATAAAATACACTTTGCACCTTAAAACATGTTGTGTATTCACTTGTCCTAATCTATCCTCAGGTATGACTATCAATGTCCCAGGAGATAGAAGATGCCAAAGCCTGCAGGCACCTGGGGTATAACAAAGCTTCAGAATAAAAACTGCTTTTCTTAGCAATGTATTATCAAGTGACTTGAAGACTGTGCAAGCTAGCATGTCTTTTATACAATAATATGGTTTATTTTTGAAGCTTTGGGAATGGTTTATAAATGCTGAAATGAAAAATGTTACTGAAAAAAGCCAGTGTTTATAATGTATTGCAGTATACCAAAGGGAAGGAATCAATTTTGTTTACAGTATGTATCAGCAAAATGAAAACTCTTCTGCAACTTTGTTTTTGCAAATGAAATATTCAAACCATATGGTGTCTTATTACATTTGCACACATGTTGAACTTGATCTTTCCCTGCCCCCTCCACCCAGTGCAGCCAATCATATTACTTCCTTTCTTTATTCTAGCCAGTCACAATTTTTTCTTTGTCTTAACAGCCAATCACATTTCACCAATGGCATTTGTGTCTTTCAAAATTAGGCCTTGTTTGTCTGTTCAATTCTACATTTATCAACCTGAGGATCATTTGCCAAGTCTGGATGCCACACCCATGAAGATGGTTAAGTTATTCATGCAAAATCATGTGATCTTTGCAGACAGGGTGTGTATTTCTATAAGCACAGAACTTTTTTTCATGACAGATTTTGCTTTGGGGCATTCAATGATAACTCCAACATCTAAAAAAAGTAGGAATGCTCTTTTATAACTGTATCAAGTTACGGCTACGCTTGCAAGAAAATCTGCATTAGCATAAACAATAGCATATATGTGTAAATATATACATATATATAGACACACACACACACACACACACACACACATATATATATATATATATATATATTGTGGAGCCGACCCGGACACAGACAGGCGGACATGTTGTTTTTCACCACCACACGTTTATTATCTACAATACTATTTACAAATATGGTCACTCAGACCCAGTCCAATACTGCACAAACCCCAACACACAGTCCTGGCCACAAATGCCTCTCTTCGGGCCGCCTCCACTCTCCTCTCTTGCCGCGTCCTCTTCCACCCGACTCTAGCCTTGAATGAAGGGAGACGGCCCCTTTTATACTCTCCCGGATGAGCTCCAGGTGGTTCCCGGCATTCCCCTCTTGGCCACGCCCCAGCGTGGCGGAAGTGCCGGCTGTCCTCCTGGCAGCTCTCCGGATATCCTTCTAATTCTTCCCCCCAGCACTTCCTGGTGAGGCGGAAGTGCTGAGGCAACAGGTCCCCAAGGCATTGGGGCGCCTCCTGAGCTTTAGATACAGGACAGAAGCATTTCCATTGCATTCAACTTTTATTATGAAAAAACAACACAACATTTGTTTAAACATAACATCATAAAATCATGTTATATACGTTTAAAAAATTACCCATGTATTGACTCCACTACACTGGTAACCTGTTCAATACTGAATCATCAGTAAAACTGATCAATACACACAGGACCACAACAATAGCTCACTTTTAATTGCTCACCCCATATAACATACCATACCAGACTCCTGAAATCTTTTGACACTGGCCTGTTTACCAATCCAAAGCCTCATAATGTAAGATTTACTTAGGTTTCCTTCTATTGCAATAGTTAGGTGTGAGAGTGAGTCTTTGTGCATTCTGGGGTCTTGCAGTTTTGATCTTCTGTCCCTTTATTTTTTTCATGTTGATTCTGCTGCACCATCTTTGCCAATGCTGTCTTTACTGCGCTGTCTGTCAATTCTTCTTGTCAGTTCCTATATATATTTTATTTAATTGCATTACTTTTCTAGGTTCTTTTTATAAATAGCTTATAGAAATAGTGTGTGTGTTTTAAGCAATTGTTTAAAAAAAAATGAAGTTTGCTTTAACAGTTCAGTTATGTGAATTAAATCGGTGTGGCCCATTAGGTAGTGCTGCTCCCTCTCAACAACCTTTGTTCAAATACCAGACCAGTCTCTGCTCATGGAACCTTTGTACATTTTCATCATGGGTTTTCACAAGGTACTCAAGTTTCTTTCCAAATCTCAAAATATGCAGGATACAATAACTGGCAACACTAAATTAGCCCTGCCTAATGGCCCAACAGGACTGGCTCTTGCCTTGTTACAGTTGCTGGCAGGAGAGATTCTGGCATCTTGCATTCCAGAACTGGATTAAGTAAATTTATTAAAGGGATGGCTAAATGTGCTATGTAAGTGGCTGCAGTAAAACAAAATATAGATATGGTAAATTTTACCTAAATCAGTTTAATAAAAGAGATATTACCAGTGGCTAAAAGGAATATAGATATTGATTCTCCAGTGGTGTTTTCTACCCACATCCTATAGATGTGCATGGTAACAATAAATTGGCTTTTTGTGAGTACGTTTATACCCTTCAATAGACTGGTGTCCCATTCAGGGTTGGTCCTTGTTTTGTCCTTCATAGAAGGTTTAAGTATGTTAGGAGGTTAATTCAAGAGTCAAAATGTATGTATATGTGTGTGTGTGTGTGAATGTACCCTGCAATAGACTATATTTCCTGTCCAGGACTGGTTTCTGACTTGCACCTAGTGCTATCACAGTTGGCTTAGGCCTCCTAATGCCATAATTTGGATAAAGTATGCTTAATAGCATAGTGATGACTGTGTACAGATTTTTACAATAACAGTTTTGCTGGACATTATTTGTGGTCCACCCCACTGATAGTAATAGGTAGTTTTGTCATGACAGCCTCTCTAACTGTTGTCCTTTTTCACATGTTCCAATAAAACACAACTCTTGATCCGATCTGTTCATAGAGTGCCATCAAACTGGCAGACTGTTATGACTTTTACTAAACATCCTCTAGATCAGGAGTTCTTAATCTGAGGTCCTAGGTCTCAGGGGGTCTGTGAGGGTCAGGTAAAAATTACCATTTTTATTCACTATACAGCCTGGTACTGTTGATTTTTCTTGCATGAACTTTCTCATGTGATTTTTCTCACACATTATGTCTCTCGCTGCTATTTTTCTGAATAGAAATTGATTTCGAAATAGATTGGATGTCAAAGATGATATGTGTGTCAGCTTGTCAAAGACCACTCCACAGTTTCATACTCTTATTCAAGGCAAACAAGAACAACCTTCTCATTGAAATAGTAGAAATGAGAGAGTAGATGTTGTAGTAGTAGTAGTAGTAGTAGTAGTAGTAATGGTAGTGGAAAATGTAGTAGTAGTAGATCTGTTTAAAGTTTCACTAGAGGATTGTATTTCATAATTATAATGAGTGTTTTTTGTAGATTGTTTACTTTAAGGTTTAATAATACTTTGTGTATGTCATATATGTATGAGTCAACCAAGTCTCGATAGATAAAGTACATTACATTCATTGCATACAAAGTTGTGTTTATGTGAATATTTCTGGGGAAGTGGGTCCATAGCTTTCATCAGATTCTTAAAGGGGTCCATGACTCAAAAAAGGTTAAGAATCACTGCTCTAGATAGTCATATTTGACCATCATTTTTAGGAGTATTGTAGAGGCCACAGATGACCACAACAGAGCTGGTCTGAGGATATCAGTAAACTATCAATCAGTAATAATGATGGTTGATGTATGCAAAAGGCAGACATTGCAACCTTATAACCACATTTACTGTGAATTCCTCATTTGCATGAGTAACAATTGAAAGCACTGATCCCAATCCCAAATAGGTTCAATGGCTTACACACACCTCTTGGTGCTGGGTAGATGCACAATGATCCATGCTGTGTAGCATGTGGTCAGCCCCAGACATCTAAAAGTATCACGGACTGGTTATTGCTTAATCTCACCTGTTTCACAGCCACGGGATCCCCCTCTTTAAACTGGACACCTACTGCTTGGGTATTGCATAATAAATTTTCCGGCCAGTCTTTTTTCGTTATCAGACTTAACCAGACAAATGGCTTCACCCACTAAGAATGATCATGCACCACCACTAACGGACCTTGAGAATATCTTACATTTTTTCAGGCCACAGCAGCATTTCCAGTGTCTTGAATTGTCAGCAAAAGGTTAAGCAAGGCTGAGTCACAGAGTGGGAAAAGTTGGGCAAAATTTCAGCTTGATATTGTTTATGATTAGTGACAAATGTATGTGCTGACATTTTAAAACTTCATAAAGTTAGAGCAGTATTATTCTCCCTAGAAACAAGCAATTTCCATTGCAAAAGATTTTTTGTTCAGTTTCACATTGCTGAACAGAACTGTTCATACAGTTGCTGCACCATCTTGAAAGCAGGACTGAAAAGTGGGCGTCAGACAAGAAAGCATGTGCTTCAAAGGACTGCCGAATGCTGTCTTCCAAAGAAGTTGGCACAATATTCCTGACATTTCTGGACTCTACTAGGGAGCTTTGCTTCAGGCTGTTGTAATTCTTCATTAAATCTGTTGCGCCATACACACATACTTAATAAAAATGAAATGTTATATACAACATGTTACAGAGCTAAACCCCTTTTTGGCAATCCAGTCTGGAGTGGCAGACCCTATAGATTAGGAGGATTTTAACTTTTCTTTCTAAACTGTATTTATGTATTTATTTCACTGCTTCCTGCTGCTGCCTGTCAGCACCAACAAACTCAAAGCTAGTCGCTTTTGTGTGGACATTTCTACCCACATCTGAGTAGAGTTTTCTCTTGATAGTCTAGTTTTTCTTTCAAATTCCAAAATATCTCTACATCATCTGTTCACGGATTCACTGGTCTCCCATCCAGGGTTGGCTGCTGCCTTGTGCCCAATGGACAGATGATTTTAGAAAGTACATCCTTGCTCAATAACATATAAATACATTTAAAGGTTAAGTTAAAAAGTTAAAGTCTAAAATCATATAATTAACAATAGCTCGGTGGAACACCTCCTACACAATCAAATAGGAGAAATCGTAGTCAGCGACCTAGTCCCATTTGGGCTGGCTACTGAGTTAGTTAGATGCCAGGCTGTGAAACCTTATCATAGAAAAAGAGGCAATGCAAAATCTAGCATATCATGTTGACACAGAAGATGGTCTTAAGTTTAAATGTATACATAGTTTATTTTGTATTTTATATAAAAGATCAACAATGTGGTAGGCAGTGAGGAGTAATGGCCACTGAACTAATCACTAAACTAGACGTTTGTCAGGTTCAGTTGAGGCCTCCAAGTCATCCATTCTAACCTAAGAATGTTGTTCACAATCTTCTTCTTCTTTCGGCTGCTCCCTTCAGGGGTAGCCACTAGAAAGGTTAAAATGTGGTTGTTTATTTGTAAATTAAAATAGTGTCTACTTTTGTACCCAATGGTCTATACTTATGAGGTATCTTAGGATAGGATTCAGCATAGAAAAATCAATTTGTCAGTCATTGTCTATCCTGCTTAGTTCTGAACAGGGTTGTGGGAGTGTACCCCAGCAAGTATAGGGAACAAGGCAGGAACACACCCTGGACAGAGTGCCAGTCTACCACAGGGCAAACACACACACACATACACCAACCACGTACCAGGGCCAATTTAGTGCCACCAATCCACCTAAACTGCATGTCATTGAACTGTGTGAGGAAACTGGAGCACCCAGAGGGAGGCCACACAGACACTGAGAGAACATGTAAACTCCATACAGGGAGAACCTGGTACACAATCCCTACTCTTCTTACTTAGAGGCAGCAGTGTTACCACTGCCTGCATATAAAAGTACTATGCAAAATATAATTAATTTGCAAATACAAGAAGTGCATAGTTTTTCATTTAATGAGATTACTTAGACATCTAACATTATTTAATTGTGCCTCGTCTCAAAAATATACAAAACAAAAACCAAAAATGAATGGCATGCTTGTGTGGGCAACGCCTTCTTCACAGCCTATGAATGTGAGCTTTGCCCAATTGTTTTAATCCTGTCTGATTCTGCTTTGCACCCCAGTGTCCTCACATATATCAAGGATTCTGTCCTTAGCTCCTCTTTCAAATCAAGGATTAACCTCAGTACAGAAACTGATTGGTAATGTGCTTCCTACATTTAAAATTATTCTGCTTTTCTCTGTAAATTAACTGGGTTAGACAATATTGGAAAATAAATGAAAGGTTGCATGAATATATATATATATATATATATATATATACAATAAATATATATATATTTTTTTCAAATTAAAATATGCAGAAGAGTCAATACATTGAGAGATTCACAGTTAACAGCATGAAAATGTGAGAGCTGACTCGATCCATTTTCATTACAAATATGAATATTAAAAACTGAATGCAATTAATATGTAGTTTTATAGGTCTGTATCTCACTTTGGAAATGCAAATGAGTTAGCACTGAATAGTTTAGCAGAATTTTTCTGACCTCACTGAGGTTTTACTGCTATGTGATGAATAGAATGCTGGATGTCCAGATTGTTTGGGTTGTTTATGCTGAGTGGATCGGTTTTGACAAGTTAAAGTTACAGAATATGCACTTTTGGGCTCCATTAACAGACTCTTCTGTGCCTTTGGATCATCTCTCCATTTAGGAGTTTGGTCTTTAACTAAGAAACTGTTACAGTCAGTGTAGTATTTAATTGAAGGCTGTGTTCTGCATGATGTCCACTGAGATGGTAACCTAGATGCTAGCTCTCCTTGACCCTAAACTGGCCCGAGTGAATTAATTTCATCCAATTTAATTTATTCTGTAATTCTTTAATGTATTCAGTGAATACTCATAATCACAAATCCATCATTGCAAGGTATAAACAGCAAACTGCTAAATCATACAATATATACATACATGTACACACAAACTATATTAAACACCCAGTATAATTGAGCAGCCTAGCATTTGGATTGATGAATGAATGGATTTGTTTCCATGTCTTCTAAATAAATAAAGGTTGCTCTTGGAACATTCACGTGGATGGGTCTTTTCTCGAACCAAAAATGGTTCCACTATGGCATCTCTCAGGAGAACCTCTCTGGTGCCTTTATTTTTGAGATTGTAAGGTGCTTTTTGTGGTGGAATAGAGATTAAAAATATTTTCTGTGTTTAAAACTGTGAAAAAGTATCAGCCATCTGATCAGGGATGCATCTTTCTGAGCAGAATTAAACATTGTGAGACAAGTACAGATCAGACTCTGTGTTGGGGTGCCAAAAGTAATCCCCATTTAATTACTGTAGGTATGATGAAAAAGAACAAACAAAGAAGAATAAGTGGATAAGGATCATCAGTTGTATAAATAACTGATACCATCTTTTAGGGTGAGTTAGTCTTTACCTCTGTAGAAAAGTGGGGTCAGAGGCAGAGTCTGGATTCCTCTTACCTGTGGATAGGAAAGACAAAAGAGTGGTGGTGTCACATTTACCATCCATGGTGTACCCTTTAAATCAATCCTCAGTGCTAAGTTCACATATTTGATAATGTATATGGACTCCTACATGCATTACCATAAATCTAATCCTAACCATTCATCCCTTTTGGATGCAAACTCAAGTCTTCCATTCATTGCATTGTAAGTGCAGATGAGCAGCAGCCTGTGTTATTGAAAGCCTGCACTTTTTAAATGATAATATAATCCTTGAAAGTGCAGATGGCAATGTCCACAAAATAATCAAGTATTGCATGTTAAATTGTGATACTTCCCTACACTACCTGTCAGAAATGATAAACCAGTTTAACTGCAGGAATGAATATTACCATAATTCAAACTTCAGTAAAATAGTATCCCCTTGGATTTGAATGGCACCTTTTTCTATGTGCTTTGCATACTGTACATGAGGAATGAATCTTCCTTTTACTGACTGATGGCTCAATTCCCTATATTGGGTGCATGCAGATTACTGAACTGTGAAAACTGGGGGCTAAATTTGTCATGGAAGTACTGTAAAGGCATGTTTTCTGAAACAAATAAGAAGTTACTGTATATATTCTTTTTCACAGATGAAAAAATTATAATTACTGTATAAATTGTGGCTACACAAGTACTATACATGCTTAAAGTTAAAGCAGAAATAGTATTAATGTATACTGTTTGAATTTTAATAAAACTGTTAATGCTTTTAGTCTGACTGTTAAAGACCACACACCATTGCTGTCTTTGAAATAGTCAATATAAAAAACAAACTAATGTTTTTTCCCCTTATAATAAAAAAAAAATGTAGATTTCTTAAGAACTGAAGATCAGATATTCATATTTCGTTTGAAGGCCAGAACTCTGAAAGGACACATCTGATAAAAAGCTGATGCAATTTGTGACCAGAGTTTACAGATTCCCGTAAAAGTATTTGCACTCTGGTCCCTGGAACCATCTTAGGGAAAATTACGGCCTGTATGTGTGATGACCATATTATTTCCTACCAAATAATATTTTAGCATGGTCCGGGCAGAACAGTGCTCACCCTTAGTGACATAGACCTGCTGCATGTGCGTAAAACAAGGTTTCCAAAAATCTGCTAGTATCTCATTACTTGTTAATTCTTTAGGAAAACATAGACAAGCTATCTCTTGAAGGCTTCCTGGTAATATAATGAATTTTCAATGAGGGACTTTCCAGAATTTGTCAGTGCGACATTGATGAATCTAATCCCTCACTCGCAACAGTAATAATTAAAAGGATTCCGTTCCACTTGCATTGTTATCCCCAATTGACAACCTCCACATCTGGAAGCTCAGATTTCCTTGGGTTTTTGTTGTTTTTACATTAAAATTAATGTTGGGACTTGTTCCTGAATAGTTATTTAAATTCATCCAATTGAGTGATGGCTATTTAAATCCAGCCAATCGAGTGATAGTTATTTAAATTCAAACAACGAGCTCTCAAGCAAATGTGTGTCATCATAAAGTGAAGATTGTATTCAAAAAGGAATAACATTTTACATTTACAGTCTGAACAATTTCCTTAAACTAGAAATTGGAGTACAGACAGTTATTTTTCTTCCAAACATGCAGAATTTGGCCGCCATTTTTGGCCAGTCCTGCCTTACTATGTTAGAGAATAAATTTAAAGGTGATTGGTGAAAGAGAAATGACTCTAAATTAAACATATTTGTCATTATCCCAGAATAAACTGGATCCAGCATATTGTGAATGTATTCATATTTTATTTTCTATTTAGGCTTTCCTTGTTTTATATTGTATAGGCATAGGAGGATGTTAAAACAATGAATGGACAAATTAATGAATGAACATTGCACAGTAACATTCTTAATCTGCCAGATTTCCCAGCCATTCATTCATTTTGAAAACATGATTAATCCAATTTACAACTTTTTTATTCATTTTATTAGTATAAAAATGTTTGCACCATGACAATATTTTAGGTATTAGGTGATTACTTTAATAGCATGCACTATGGCAAATCTCAGGCAAAATATACTATATAATCCATCCATCCATCCATTATCCAACCCACTATATCCTAACCACAGGGTCACGGGGGTCTGCTGGGGTAATGCAGATTCAATTGAAATAAAACTCTCCAACTTTACTTTAAGTTATGTTGCAAAGCTGTCAAAGTCTACAGAAAAGTAAATGCATATTACATTGAAATAAAACTCTCCAACTTTATTTTAATTATGTTTCAAAGCTGTCAAAGTCTACAGAAAAACAAATTAGCTCAGGTGGAAGTTGAGAATTAACTCCAGCCAACAAAATGTGGCCCTCTTAATCTGATTTTAGTTTGACCCACCCAGGTTCTTTCCAACAGCAAGTGAAATAAACAGTAGGCGTTGATAAGGGGAGAAAGGAATAAAATACTGGTCTGTGGATGCTAATGCAGCACAAATATTACACACTTAGTTTCATTGTTTCTTACAGCAATTGAGTTATCAGATTTATCATTTTCTGGACAAAACCACAATCATGGTCAGATAGATAGTTGTTCTGTAAAGAAACTGGAAAGGTTTCAATTAATGTAACCAAAAAATCAAAGAAAAAGTTCAAAGAATAATGGAAATGTCAGAAAGCACAAAGTCAATGTGGAGCCTAGTTGTTACGCATTTCCTTTCATTCTTAAAGCGGTAAGGAAGTGATGTAATGGAGGGCTGTTGCCATGCAAAAGAATAAACAGAACAGCACGGGCATGACAGTATGAAGCTACAACATAGATCTAATTCAGAGGAAATGATTACAGCACCTAAGAGTTACCAAGATGCAAACATTCTAACTTTATTATATTTAGCCCCTTTATATACTGATCACAATTCCAGGGCTCTTTACCAGTACTAGTAATTGTACAAATGTTTAGATAGATAGATAGATAGATAGATAGATAGATAGATAGATAGATAGATAGATAGATAGATAGATAGATAGATAGATAGATAGATAGATAGATCCTTTATTAATCCCAAGGGGAAATTCACAGATAGAAATATATGAAATAAACTATATAGCATAGAGATGTCAATATTGTCACTTGTACATAGTAGAGAGAAATTCTTACTTACATGTTTAAATCAGCACGATCATTGAATATTATTACGTAGATCTGCAATAAAGGCACAGTGAGTTATGGGACCAGCTGAAGGTTATACAGGGAAGGTGACCTTTCTGACTTAAAATTCAACAACCTGACCTTGAGGCAAGAACAGTTTGAAAATAAATGAAAAATTTCCACCTTGGTATAGCTCTGGGAATGTTTGGAATTGTACCTTCTGTGGCTCAAATGGTGGTACTGAAATCACATTGTGTTCCTGTTTAGTGCTCTTGTCTGCATGGAGAACAATGAAAGCAAGTAAAGAATGATAGTGTGATAACGTTGGTCGCTATGTAGTGCCTTCCATATAGCACAAAAACTTTAAAAAACAATTTCATAGTATTATCAAGTAAATAATTGAATAATTAGATGTAGCAAAAGTATAGTCATTAGAAGCAGTAGATGTGATTTGGGTAACCTGGAATAAGATCAAAATTAAAGGAAGAGTTTTGAAAATTTTAATGCAGGAAGGACAAAAAGAAATGCACTTTTTCAGTTGAGCAGCCCTGGTTTGAAAATCTTTAACTTATAAATGAGCTTTATTCATTTTTTTTATATATCTTTTTCATAACATGTTGGCTCAGAACACCATGCAGATTATTAAAATATAAAACAATGCAGAAATTAGATATGAAGTCATAATTGTTCACGTCCCAGACTGAAGTGCTGGTGTGCGATGTTACCAGTGATCTGCCTACCCTTTTAAATTTAAAGTGGATTGAAAGTTTTAAGATATGGTCAAGGCAAGACAAGTTATTCTGAATCTCTGTTGTTTTTGAGTTCTCTCTTTTCCAGAGTTGAGGCATTTCAGGATTTGTCTAAACATATCGAAACACTCAGTGGTCTGTGGAGAATATTCTCTTGAGGCAAATTCATTTAAGAAATATAACATTTTAAGACCATGTTAATTTACTTCTGGATCATGGGATACAGAACCTATCCTGACTGCACTGGATATGGCAGGAAACAGTCCTGAAATGGGCACCAGTCTATTGTAGACACTGAGTAGCAAACAGTCATCCTTTTTTGACGTTCATTGTGCTGTTTCTATAAACTGAAGCAATGTGGCCACTGCATAGCCTGTATTCACCTTTACTGTATTTTGCATTCTCCTCTCAAGCACACCAATGCAGACAGATGTAATCTATCAGTCTTCTGGAAAGTGCTCTTAATTAGTTTATATTGTGACAGCTATTGTGGAACTTGTTAATTTTAAACATCCTGTGTAAACATTTGGAACAGCTTGAGAAAGCAGGTGTGTCTTGCTTTGAGATTTACGATTGTGACACTCCTCTTCTGTCCTGTCACTTCTCTTTATGGCTCTGGTATGCACATTCTACTCTGCAGCCATATGTAGGCTGCCTATCTGTGGACATGTAAAATTAATACATTTATTAGTTTTGCATACCATTGAAGGCATCAGAAAATAAAAAATAATTATGCCATCAAACTATGCAATTTAAAATTGGATACCATATTTCAGAAACAAAATACGGACAAATGAATTCAAACAGAGATTACTTTCCTGAGCCTGAATGCATAAGTACATACATACCAAAGGCAATACTACATATCTTTTGTTCCTATAATTTCACTCAAAATGTATTTACCCATATCCACCAAAATCAACCCCTGAAATACATAGCTTATACACTGTCATGCCCACTTCACTTTCATAATTCCCCCGGATACTCTTGAAACCTGCACAAATGAACCACACCGAGAAAATGCCACATTCACCTAAACCATTATACCATATCAATTTTGTTTTTGAATCCTTTGAATGAACAGATGCACATTCTAGTCATACTATGTTTAGCTCCATGTAATCCATGGATATACATTTTGAAGGTACTGAGGTGATGTCACACTCCTTTTACCCCTGAAGTGTCTCTGTGTGATGCACAGATGTCTGCTCAGAACACACTGAGGCAATACCTCACCTTTTTTTTTTTCATAACATTCCCTGCTTCGATGGACGCTGAATATGTGGCAAAACAGTGCCACACCCATTTTGCAACTGAAATCCGAGAAAGCGCTGAGGTGATGCTTCACTAGCCTTGCTTCTCAGATTTCTCTAAATAATGCATATTTGCCCACTGTGGAAAACCCTGAGGCAATGCCACACCCATGTTGTCTCTCTAATCTCTCTCTCTGGAATACATGCCAACTTCCCTCAGGACTTTTTAACTGAAAGCCCCCCCTCCACCACCACTGCTCTAAATTCTTCACTTCTCTAATATTTTGCATTAACGTTTTTCAGTGGTTACCCCTTCAATAGGGCAGAATTTGCAAGCAATGGTTCGCTTTTTTTACTGTATCTCTAACATTTATTGCCATTTTTCTGCTCTTTTATATCTGATCGGTGGTTCTAAATGGTGTTTTCTTGCAGGCTTTTGCAGCTTTAGGCTTAAGATCACAAACAATAGTGGCATTGCTTCTGACTCATTGCAGCTGGCATGCCATTAGTTCAATGGGGAATAGCAGCCTTTGAAAAATGAGAAGCAGATGCTGCTAAGGCTTGGTAGTTGTTTCCAAAAGTTGTAAAATTCAGCTGAAACACAGTTGCTTTTGTAATTCAAGCTTTTTCCATGGGCCTTTATTATATGCTCATGAAGGGCACAACACCTTACCTTGGAGGCCTGATCATGGCCTTTTGCTTCCACTATTCACTTAGCTGCTTCATTTCTTCTACCAGATTCCTTCATGATTTATAGTGGATTGAGATCATTTAGCACACTTTCTTAACCACTCACTCCATAACTTTTCCAAGCCTTTCAAGCTATTTCAAAAATATTGCAAAGACCTGAAGTATCTGCTTATAGGCAAAGAACTGTTTTGTGCCTTTGGCAGACGGATGATACTTTTATGCTAAGCACAAACAATTAGATGACAGGGATTCTGCTTGTTGAATTTTGTCATATTTGCCACTTGTATGGTATAAATGACTGAAAATTCTGTACACGAAGGTTCATTTTTTTCCTACTGGTAAAATGGAAGAAACTGCATGTGGCTTAGCTTTTGTGTGGTATTTATACTACTGGCGAATATGGAATCAAATTCCTGTAGCCAGATGGTATGCATTAGAGTTCACATGAGCAGAAGCCACAGAATTTCTGCTTGTCCCTCATGTAAATGTCTCCTCTCATTCTGTCATTTTCTTTAGCTCTTTACCGCTTTCAGTAATTGACTTACTTTTATAACCTCATCCCTGATACTTGAAACCCACCTTTTGTTTACCTGATGTTCTTTTTTAAATTAGCTTGTTTTTTTTTTTGTCTAGATCAAACATCTCTTGAAAACAATTGATATTCAATAGGCTTCACATAACTCACAAGTTGAGCAGGTCTTGTTGTGCCTAGTGCTAGTCTCCATATATTTTGTGACTCTCTCCACATGTTCTCATTTAGTGTTAGGCTTATTGGAAGTGTAATTCTTGCATTTCACAGAGGAAATCCAAAATCAATCAAATCTTGCACGTCAGACTCTGATAACTTTCAATGGTTTGCCTGTTAGATAGTAAAGATCTCATTCTGCTTTCAGAACGTTGTGATCCATATAGAAACGATGGATGTCTGTTTGCACTCTCTTAGCCACAGGCCATTCTTGATACCACAGATAACATATGAAAATTTCTTGTACTCAAGTACTGTATGTCCTACATCATTCGCAAACTTTCAAAGGAAAGCCTGTCCCTAAATATTCAGAGTGTTAAAAAAGCAGAACTGGAATGTGTGACAAAAGGATGTGGCTGGATGACAATGAACAAATTTACCCTCTTGTCTTTTACAGAAACACCAAAAAAGAAGCAGATCTTCTTGGGGCCCAGGCACGGCTCAAGGACCTGGAGGCTCTGCTGAACTCAAAGGATGCCACCCTGACCACCACTTTGAGTGAAAAGCGCAATCTGGAAAATGAATTACGTGAACTCAAAGCTCAGCTGGCTAAGGTGAGGATCTGGGCTGGTAATACATGACTAGTTGCACATCAGGGTCTTACCTGGTGGCTCTCATAATCAATACAATTTCATGTACTTATAATGCCCTGGGAGATTAAAAATCTTTTAGTTACAGAGAGCAAATGGTGAGCTTGATTGTTTGCAGTCCAATAGATAGACACATCTGTCATTAGTCATCAATATTTAAGATTTATTCATGTCATTTAGCAACAATTGAACTCATGTAAAAGCAGGAGTTTGTAAAATAAAGTTTTACACAAATCACACCAAACAAAAACCCTATTTAGCAAGTCAAAACCCACAACATTATGTGTATGACCATTTCTTTGTCTAAGTCTACTTTCTCCAGTATGGGAATACAGGGAACCAGAGTCCATTCCACCAGTAATGGTGTCAAGGTAAGAAATAATCCAGTCATCCATCCCAGTGTCACATCCATACCTGCTCTCAGTTAAATGAGGCAAATCAATTTTTGAAATGTGAGGAGGAGAACCTTGCGTACCCAGAGAAAAACCACGAGCATGTGAGAAATCATACAAAATTACCAAAGACTGTAAATGAACCAAAATGTAAACCTTCACCACTGCACTACTGCATTTCTATGAAGGAAATTGCTGGAAATATGAGTTGGGGTATGCTATACCACAGGGGTGGGCAATGTCGGTCCTGGAGAGCCACAGTGGCTGCAGGTTTTTGTTCCAACCCAATTGCTTAGTTAGAAACCAATTCTTGCCAATCTCAGACCTTATTTAATTTTGTGGCTTGCTATTCTGCAAAGTTAGGTTCTTAGCATTGTGGATTTTTTAATTTCTAAAGGATATCACCCAAATTATTTGAAGCCTAAAATGGATAGTTTTCATTCTGTAACATTTTTCTATTTAGTGTTTTATTAAATCAAATAGTGCATGATGAATCCAGATAATTGTTAAAGGAAACAATAGATGGAGAACTGATCGCTTCTTTGTCACTTGCATCTTATTGCTAATAAGGATCCATTAAAAACATTGAATACAGCTGTTTATGATTGAAATAAGCAATTAATAGGTGACCTTAATAAGTGAGACCACTAAAATGAAGCATCAAAATATCACTTCAGCAATAAGTGCTTCTTCAGCAATAATGGACTTTTCATTAAGAAAGGTTGGAACAAAAACCTTCAGCCACTATGTCCCTCTAGGCCTGATATTGCCCACCTCTGCTATATTACATATTCCATTGTGAAATTTTAAAGCATTTTATGTTATCTATTATTACCTCATGTAGTAAATATTATTATTTGTTCAAAGAGTAAGTTTTATATGTTCAGAAGAAGAACACTTTTTCTCTCTGAACCTTTGTGGTTAATAGACAAACCTATTGGCAAAAATCAATACCAATATCAGGTTGACCAAAAACTATCAGACCTTAATTTACATTTCCTACTACTAAATCTGCTTTGAGAGAGTAGTGGCAATGAATGTGCTTTAAGGTTTCAAACTTTTTCAACAACAACAAAAAAAATCTAAAGAAGCATTTTATAAGTGAATTGCACCACCTACTGGTAGTAGTAAAATAGCTGCACTCCACCATTATTTTTATTCAACTGTCTCCATTTCCTTGTGGTATTTGTCTACCTCAGTCCAACCATATATTAGTTTATCAAGTCCCCTTAAATTTGTTTAGGGTTACATTGGCCAGAGTACTTTTCTGCCTCAATATTCAGCCAAATATGTTCGACTTTCAAAGGAACTTAAGTTTTAGGATGCTCTCAATCAATAAATTCACCTTTAGTTTAAAACTAGTTTCAAATTAGCGTTCAGCAAGAGTTGTGTAGTGAGGCCTTTACACAGCTGGATAATGGGTGTCAGAAGATTTTTATTTGGCTTTACAGGTTGGTATTTAGTATTCTTCAGGAAGTCATTTAGGCTTATCTGAGCTTCAGTTTCTCTAGTGGAAGCATTATGAACTTTATTCTGCAGGCTTTTGATCAAAATGACCTAAATGTTATTGAAATGTTTAAGGTAATTTCAATTTTTAAACTAATTCCACAACTGAAGGCACAATTAACACAAAGTAATGAACATTTTAAATATGACAATAAAAAATCTCAAAAATTCATAAAGTCCAATATGTAAACCAAATTAAATCCTCAAACTTTCTTACCCTGATGATGCTGTATCCAACTGAGAAAGCCACGGTTTTCATTCCTGTCATATAATATAACAGAAGGCAGTTTTTATAATAAATTATATAATAAAAATGTTAACTTATTTAATAGACATTAGAAAAGTTTGGAGTACAAAGATCAATTCCAACCACATTTGCAAAACATACTCCAAAATGCCTATTCATGCATCACACAGCACTTAATCTTATGCTTTAGATTACTAGAAGTTGGACCTTGCGAAGGACCTTCTTGTTAAAGACTGGTGTCTTCCTGCCTTTTCTTTGATGCTGCCAGGGCAGGCTCCACCCACACACATCCCTGAATTGTATTAAGTGGAGCTTTTTATTGATAATGTAGTAAAATGCTGCATGCAATGTACCTTTGTTGAACTTATCTGTCCATCCAACTGTTAAAAAAATTCCCATTCAATTGTCCACCTGTTAAGGCATCTTACACCTGTTAAATGAACTTCCACAGTTAAATCTGTATGCCACTCAGAATACAAGTTATTTTACCTGAGCATATCCACAGGTAGGGTGTTGCATACATGACTGATAACCTAAGACTCCTGTATGCTGATGGCTGCTGTACAGGAGAACATCAGCTTACTAGCACAATACCACTTTCTCTGGGACAGGAAACAATTCATAATGTCTTAATTGGCAGTTTTCTTCTGTCATTTATTTAATGCTTTATATGTTTTCTTCCCTTTTTTGCATTACCAGTATATGTTAAACTAACTGGTTCAGAGAGAGTGAAAGAGAGACAGTGAAAGAGTGTTTCTATATGTATTTGGTCAGACTAGAACTACCTTCTCCTTTTGTGTTATTTCACATGTGATATAAGGAGTTACTGAACACCAATTTATTTCAATCTTATGTCATACTCAGTTGCTGTATGCTTCAATTAACTCAGTTTCGGTATGTATAGACCTTGTGTAAGGAATATAAAATGTTAAAGATTATGCTAGCAAACAGATTTTATCACTAAAAGAAAACCTATTTGCTTATAAATGTATGGTGTATGGACGGCACAGTGGGTAGCGCTGCTGCCTCACAGTAAGGATACCTGGGTTCACTCTCCGGGGCCTCCCTGTGTGGAGTTTGCATGTTCTCCCCGTGCTCCAGGTACTCCGGTTTCCTCCCACAGTCCAAAGACATGCAGGTTAGGTGCATTGGCGATCCTAAATTGTCCCTAGTGTGTGCTTGGTGTGTGTGTGTGCCCTGTGGTGGGCTGTCACCCTGCCCGGGGTTTGTTTGCTGCCTTGCCCCCTGTGTTGTCTGGGATTGGCTCCAGCAGACCCCCTTGACCTTGTGGTTAGGATATGGCAGGTTGGATAATGGATAGATGGATGTATGGTGCATTGTTCTTTCAAAGTTATGCAGACTTGGATCTAAATTCTGTCCGCTGTCCATGTGGCATTTTCATGTTCCTCCCAGGTTCACAATGATTTGTTGCCTCCAGAATACTTAATATTTGACTACTGCTGCATTTAGTGAAACAGTTGTGGGTCAGCAGGGTATAAAGTAGTGGGCCAGTGTTTAGAATACATACATAAGAAGGACCAGGGGAGGGAGTGTATCTAGAGCTTTTCTTCCTCTACCTTCTAGTTGGCAGCCCCCTGGGTTGCAGTGGTGCATCAGGCTCCTGCTGGGCTCCATGGGAGCTGGAGTTTGGAGTAGCTCTGTTGGGTTCCGTGGGCGCCGCCAGGGGGTGCTGCAGCTGATGCTGAGCCATTACTTGCAGCACTTTGCACACGGAAGTGCTGACAGAACTAGGTCAACAAGCACCTGGACCACCAGCAGCCACTACTCCGGGAGCCAGAGTCAGGAGGTGGTGGACAAAGCTTACCTGAAGAGAAGTGGAGGCAAATACAAAGAGAAAGGAAGTCAAAGTAAAGTGTGTTTTGTGTTTGTAACATGTGCTGTACATGTGGGAAATGGGGGAAGGTCTTTCCAACCGGAAAAAGAAGGAAAAAAATGTCTGCACTGAACTTGTGTCCCGTGTTTGTCTGTGTCAGGGTCTGGGTGGCTGGTGCGCCACCTGGTAGTCCACAGTGTATATAAGAAATCTGACAAACGAGAGAAGACCAGTCCATCAATCTTGTTTGTTTAGCTAACTACTAGGCTGTCCCAATATCTTATCCATAAACTTCTTAAAATTTGTCAAGGTTTCTGCATTCAGCTACATGCCTCTGTAGCTTGTTTCAGTTTTTCACAACTATTTATGTAAAAAAATGTTTCCTAATAATAAATATAAATAATTCACCCTTATGATGAAAATAGAGAATGGTGGTGTAAGAGGTATGACCATAGATCCATAAAAGCCTGGGGTCTGTTGGTCAACAAGTCCAGAAGCCAGTTACAAAGTAAAGTGTTCAGACCCAGTGAAGACATCTTTTATACTAATTATTGATATTTGATGGTTTCAAATGCTGAACTAAAATCTATGAACATGGTTTAATGTGTCTTTCCTTCTGGTAGAACAACAAACATGCTGATAGAGGTTGATGAGTGACTCTAAACTATCCCTCTTTAAGAGAGAGTGAACGTGTGCTTAACTGTACCCTGTAAAGGATGTAATGACTGGCTGAAAGTCTAAGTCCCTGTAATAAAATTACAAGAAATTCTGAAAATTACTGCATGCTTATACACTGAGTTTATTTCTCACCAGTGTGCTCTTTATTAATGGTACTGATAACTAATGAGCCTTGAAGTTTGCTAATTTAGAAAGAGCCTGGGTTACTTTGAACTATGATAACCCTCATACTCATGATCAAAGAAACGTTCTTCATCTCTGTGGAGATACTGATTTAACAATTCCACATGATGGCACTCCTTCTGCCTCCTGCTGACTGATCATTTGTTCTTCTTTCTAGCTCGAGGGTGCCCTGAGTGATGCCAAAAAGCAGCTGCAAGATGAGATGCTACGAAGAGTTGATGCTGAGAACCGAATTCAGACCCTTAAGGAAGAACTGGAGTTTCAGAAGAACATCTATGGAGAAGTGAGTATTGCTTAAAGAGAAGTATAGGATGAACCTCAGAAAAGCTACTAAGGAATGAACCTTTTTTACACAAATATAGTAGAGTAAAAGTATAAGAAACAAGAGGAACTGGAGCATTACTAGGTTTGTGAGTAGAGAGCCTAGTTTTCAAGGGGCAGGGAAGGAAAACAGAATTAAAAAAGGGAATAAAAGTAGCATGATTGATAACCACAAAATAGAAGAGGATCTAAAAAGTCAATATTTTAGGTCAGAAAAATAAAAGGTAGTTAACATGAGTGGGTGATAAACATCATCAAGAATAGTGGATGCAAATTGGACACAAAATTACACTTTTTTGACAAAATACTAATAAAGCTTTTGATTTTCTGTTTCTTTCTTTCTCAGGAATTACGTGAAAACAAACGCCGTCAAGAAACCCGTTTGGTGGAAATTGACAATGGAAGACAACGTGAATTTGAAAGCAAGCTGGCAGATGCCCTGATTGAGCTGCGTACGCAGCATGAGGACCAGATCAAACTATATAAGGATGAGTTAGAAAAAACCTACAATGCCAAGGTCTGTCTCTCGTTAACTATCCTCAGAACTTTAAGTGTTTTATAAGTGTTTTTCAGAGTCACAGACTTATGAAATCGCTGAGGCTGGTTATGATTTTAGAGATTTGGAACCCATTATAAATGCAACCCCAACATATAGGACCACATTATCTCTACAGTAAATCTAAAAATTCAAATGGCAGAGTTGCTTCAGCCCTTATATTCTTTTCTTGTGGGTCATGTTTGTGTTCCTCAGTATATAGGAGAGCACAATATGAGTTTGGCATACAAAGACTGGACCACTAATTCCTTTTTTTTTGCCAAGTCTAATTGTTTCCCACTCTTCTAAAAAAATTTGTTTTAAAGTTGTTGTTATTATATTAATGCTAATATCTTTCAATTTTCTTCGTTTAAATTTCTCATCTGGCTTACGGTTCTAGTGACCTTAAGAGTTCAAGAGTTTTTAAAAATAGTCATATTTGCTGCTATTTTATAATAAAGGCATCACAGTGTAGTGAATTGTCATTCTTTCTCTTTTTAAAGTTGGAAAATGCTCGCCAGTCTGCAGATAGAAACAGCCATCTTGTTGGAGCAGCCCATGAAGAGCTACAACAGTCACGCATGCGAATGGAGACCCTTTCTGCAGAGCTCAGCCAACTTCAAAAACAGGTAAGAAATGCAATGTCTGCCACCATATTTCTCATCCATTCTCTTTGCATGAAACCTGTAAACAAAGTGTTTTCTAGTATGAACAAAACACCAAGCAGTGTAAGACAGTCATAATAGTGTTGAGCTTTAAACCAGAAGGTTTGGTCCTAAACTTAAACTCACTTTATGACCTTGAGCGAGTCATTAAACCTGTCAGTACTTGAAATATATAAAACATATTTATAAATAAATATTTGATATATGTTTAATAATTATATAAGTAGAAGGCCACTGTGGTGTACTGGTTCATGCCGGTTGTACCCGGTTTATGCAGTTTAATTATAAAGACAACTCTAAATTGTCCCAGTGTAGGTATAGGACATATGTGTGTGACTTATTTCTTTGATGGAATGGCATCCACATTCCTGAACTAGATTAAATTTATTTCAAAAAGCATTGCTGGTTTATGTAGACAATTAATTAGCATTCTATGGCATTCTGTTTTTTGTAAATTGTTTTGGGTAAATACTTAATAATGAAATGAATAAACTGTGAATGGATGTGGCTGTTGCAGCTGCATGATTGTTTTTTGATACTGACATGGAACACTTTTAAGTTTCAGTTTATGAGGTTTTGTATGTGTTTTTAAGATGGACTAGTCATTTCCATGTTAGCTGACACTTGCAGACACTTGTTAAAGTAATTAGATGCACAAATTCAGATATGATGTAAATTAAAAAATAATTGTTTTAAAGCTAATAGCTTTGCTGTTTTCTTTTTTCTGGTCTATTCATGCACATTATTAATTGGTAAGGTGTTCTTGACTAGATGAACTAAACTAATATTCGGTGCCCTACTTGCAGTTAGCAGCTCGTGATGCTAAGATCCGGGACCTAGAGGAGTCCATTTCTCGTGAGCGGGACTCTACACGACGTTTGCTGGCAGAGAAAGAGCGTGAAATGGCTGAAATGCGGCAGCGCATGCAGCAGCAGTTGGATGAATATCAGGAACTGCTGGACATCAAGCTGGCCCTTGATATGGAGATTCATGCATACCGCAAGCTACTTGAGGGTGAGGAGGAGAGGTAAGTGGTAAACACACAGCTGGTCAGTAGGAATGAATGTGCCTTTGGAGTAGACTGGCATCTTCTCCAGGAATGATGCTGACAGGACAATCTAAACAGAATGAGAATTGATATATAAAATGTAGTTAATCATTAGTAACATTTAATTTTAATTTGCTTTTAACATTATTAGAAAAATGTGCTACATTTTACAAGATTCCTTACTGGTTAAAATTATGCATCATATAGCAATCAATAATAATTTGTTTTTTGTTTAATTGTTAATGAAGTATGTTAGAATCATAATTAATTACCGAAAATGAAATCTGAGTAAAAAAAATTGAGAGTGGTCTCCCCTAGATTTTCTTGTATACTCAGATATGGGGATGGATATTTGAGGAATAAACAGCAAGACAATGATTATATTTTTATATTATGCACATTAAAGAACCATCAACAACAAATCAAATCAAATTAATAATATATTGACAACATCAACAACAAATCAAATCAAATTAATAATATATTGAACAATTATTATAAAAATAAAGTTGAATAAATCGGACTCTTCAGCTGCATAAATACAAGGTACAGTACCACTTCCCGTTAAAGGAAATAGCCCAGAAGTTTATAGAAATCTACATTTTGTACCTAATACTTGTATGCAAAATTTGGTTGACCTAAATGAAAGCAAACTCAAGTTATCACGTTTGCATACACACACACATTCAGACACACAGACATAATTCCAAAAATGGTATTTTCAGACTCAGGGAGGTCTAAAACATCGAGATTCATCAAAATATCGAAATTGAATTTTTGGAGGATTCCAATACTTTCCCTATACTACGTATAAGAGAAAGTCAGTAGGGTCTAAAACGTCGAGATTCATCAAACTCTCGACATCGAATGTTTGGATGATTACAATATTTTCCCTATACTTTGTATATGAGCAAGTAATGAAGAAGTACTGAGAAACATTCCTTGATTTTTATAACAGTGAAAACGTTTTGTCTATGATAAGATGACCCAAAGACTAATAGTGAAAGGATATGCTCACCAGTGTTTTCTTGTCCAATAACTAATTAATCTGATGTAACTGCTTTCATCACGACAAAGTTCTCAGTAGCTCAGTGCTGCAGTGCCAATGGAGATAGTCCCTGATTTGTTTCCAACTAGGAGATTCTTCATGACAGGTTCTTTCCAAATTTCGTCTGGTCTCCCACAGTGTAAAGACAAGCTCTAAGGCTGACTAAAATATCTGAACAGCCCAGTGACAGTACATGTGGATGGCTAAGTGAGTGAATCTGGTGATATGCCAGTTTCTGGTGTGGGCAGACTCCTGCCTGGCTCCAGTTTCTTCCATAATGTAGGTCTGAGACTTTCTATTGAGTACTGTGTTGGAGATTGGACTTTATTCCAATCTTTTTTATTATTTAGTGCATAGAATTAAGTGCAACTATTTGCAGTACGTTTAAAAGAAGTGTTGAATAGCATATGTAAAGAGTATATTGACCAATATTAACAAAAAAGCAAAAAATTAATAAATTGTATTTTACTTGATAATAATCTTTAAAATCAGTTAGTGTCACCCGGTTTCATTGAGTACTCAAGAAACAATTTCTATAAACTAAACTAAACTTTTGTATTGACTGTATATCATAAATCATTCTCTGAAAGACCATTATATCCACTTTAATTAATCATATAGTATTCTAATTTAAAAGTACCTGTTATGGATATGTCTAGTGTCCAGACACTACTTGGAGGGGTGACCTCTAATTATGCACTTTTGCTTGGCAGGCTGCGCCTTTCTCCTAGTCCTCCACCTCGTGGCACAGCATCTCGCAGCTCTGCATCTCACACAGTGCAGTCTTCAAGCATCCAGAGCTCTTCAGCCACCAAGAAGAGAAAAATCAATGATACTGACAGTGAGGCTTCTAGCACTGCCGGAGGTATGGCAGTGGGTACCCGGATCAAGCAGCAGGCCACCGCTAGTGGCAGAGTCACTGTAGAGGAGGTGGATATGGAAGGAAAGTATGTCCGTCTGCGCAACAAGGCTGATGAGGTAATGGGATAAAAGTCCTCTGGTATGAGTCAGCTAGCTAAATTTGGAACAGGAATTTAGACGAGTTTTTTTTCCTAAATTTCTGAAAATTAATCTTTCTATGTCAATGGCCCCCATATGCTGATGGTATGACGTGTAGGAAAAAGTGAAAATGAGAAAACAGTCTTAGGAAGTCATTTACTGAAAAAATTCAGTGCTGTATATTTTTCATGCCTTCATTTATTTTAAGCAACAGATCCCTGAATTTGTAGTTGTGATGATGTATTAATACTAAAGACATATTGAAGCAAAATTGTTTTGTAAAAGAGCTATGCAAGAGAACCATTGTAGCAAACTATATTTAGTAATAAGTAAAATATTGTAAGTTATCTAGGGAAAGGTGCCATAAATAAAAATCAATGGTTTAATTTATATAATAATATATATAGCAAGCGTAAAATAAGAAAGTGAAGCTTGGAGACCTTCATGACAAACATGCCAGGGTCAGTAGTACAACTTGGCAATAGTAGCTCTCATGAATTGCAGACTGAAATGGACTACAGGCTGTAGAGCTCATTACAGATGTTGTTAATCTGTGCCAAATTAAATAATATCTAGCACTAAACTGTATCAGGATTTGAGAAGGAAAACACAACAAACCTTTTGCTTTACTTGGTTAAATGAGGACAGAGACTAAGAACCTGTGATCTCTGCTTATATTTTGATAAGAGTTCATCAGTTCTTCAGCATTAAACTGTTTATGTAAAGGTGCCCAGAACCAGGAAAGAACAAAGTTCTTGGTGCACAGCTCTTCTAGTTAAGTGCAGCCAAATAAAAACACCTTTATTCCCTACAAAAAGAATCAGTGTGCTAAATGGTCTCTGTATTATGTACTTTGATTAAAACAGATTTCTTGTATATATAAAATATAGTGAAATTGTAAATGTCTTATTTATGAACATGTCAAAGTCATTTACGCAGGATGGGCTACAATTTGACATCAATATCTTAGTCTGGATTTATTTCTTCTGCAGGACCAGCCACTCGGGAACTGGCAGATAAAGCGTCAGGTTGGAAACAAGACCCCCATTGTTTATAGGTTTCCACCCAAGTTTAATCTGAAGGCTGGCCAGGCTGTTACGGTAAGATAGACAACCAATGAATTCTCCAGTATGCCTCAAAAGCCATGGTAGAATAGGCACACTCATATTATTAGTTTAGCTATGTAGCTAGTTTTAAATATAAATCAATTGTGTTCTACCAAAAACAAGCTTCTGCCCTGAATCTCCTGCTGCCTAATTCACATCTGTCATAGTTGGGTTACAGAATAACTGACTGATTGGCAGCATGTGAGTATAGTTTCCTTTTCTTGATCTCTCTACCTTTACTTTGTTCTTATTTAAACTTCTTAGACATTGGTTTTGGAAAGTTTTGAAAATCATCAAATTCATTGTTCTCACTGATATATTTTCGGTTTTGTTTTAAGTGTCACAATTTTTTGATTTGGATTACTTGAACTCACACAAATATAGCTTTGCAGACTTCCTCAGCAGAATAAGTCTGAATTGTTTTGAACTTTCTGTACCTGCCAGCACAAACTCAGTTAATGACATTTAATTTTAATCTAAGGAAACCCATACTGTTTTGCTGATATCTTACCTTTATCTCATATTAGATTTGGGCTTCTGGAGCTGGAGGCACTAATAACCCACCTACTGACCTGGTCTGGAAGGCCCAGAACTCATGGGGCATTGGCGACAACTTCCAGACCACCTTGTTGACATCTAATGGAGAGGTGAGCAGTTACATTCTGAGATTCTGAGGGAGAAACTTCTATAACCAGAGAATGGATGGGAATTTTCAAAATGTATTGCAGCTTGCTGGATGAGAATGGGATGGCAGCCTGCAAGCATCTGCTTATGTCTTAGTTGAGCACCACCTCTTTCTCTGAGGATGGCGATTAGGGAACACTGTAGTGTAGTGTACAGGATTATATAGCTTGGGTATATGTTGGAGCACATGGGGTCCAAATCCATTAGGAGGTTAAGCTAAAAACTCTAGATGTGCTTCTAGGCAGATGATCAGCAATAATGTCTTCAGAAACCAGCAATAGTGTCTTCATGCTTTCACTTTAGCTCCATTCTTCTTTAGAATTAATTTCATGCCTGAAAGAAAACTAGTTTGGTTAGAAATGCTTCATGTTTAGTTTTTTATGCTTAATATTTCTGTCCCTTACAAAAGTTAAATAAATTGCACAAAAAGTGAAATATATGTGGACACAACTTGGAATCATTTCCAAATGTGCAAAGCTTTTAAAATTTTATATGAAATTTAATAACACATATATTTCCCTTAATATATTGTCAAAAACATATTTCCCATTATGTTGTATATAAGGCATGAAATATTCTGTGTGCACAGCACATGTTTTTGAAAGTTAATTCTTGAAAAAGTTAAACTCAGACTTCCCAGTGAATCCAATGTATCCCTGTAGCTCACTGTAAGTTATTCAAGTAGGCAAATGAGTCGGCACACAATATGTGATTGCAACGTATTCCATGCTGAATCATAATGTAAGCATAATGTTTTTTGACATTTCAAGAAAAATGATAAAAAATAAAGAATAACCAACTACCAATCGGTTAAATGTATCATTCCGTTACTATTAGTTTCTGAAGATTAATAAATGTTCAGTCAGGTTATTAATTCTAACTATAAATGGGTCCAGAATATTAGAACACCTCTTCACAAATGTTCTATTTGTTGCAAAGTTGTAGATTCTCATATAGCACATCAAAATACAAAGCAACAAGCTTCAATTAAAATGAAAATCAAGAAGGTTAAAGGACTAGAAAGCTTTTCAGATAAAATGTATTTGTAATTGACTACTTTTAATTACTATTTATAAACCAAGTACCATGCTGATGACAGAGCAACACAGATTGCAGCCTAATCACTTACATGTCTGAAGTTAAAATTGAATTTAGAATTTGCGCTGGGATAAATTTACATATAAGTAATAACCTATAACAATGGCAAGTTAATATTAATTTTAAAAATATGTTCAAAAAGTTTCCGCACTTTTAGATTTTTTCTGGAAATGGTGAAGGCGGGGCTAGTAGTAATTTGGCATTAAAAAGTTGGTATGTTGCTGGGAAAATTGCTTTGCAAATGAAAGTGACTATGTAGAAAATGGATGTAATTTATTTTTAAAATTCTTAATAAATAGAAACGTTTTGAACATCCCTCACATATTTGAACATACACAAATGACAAACATATATAAAAATACTAGCCGAAGCCCGCAGTAGCATATGGCGGTGTAGCAATAGGAACGGAAAATGGTTAGAAAGGAATTCAGTATAACAAAGGCTTAGGGAACAATCGTCGCAGTATAACGAAAATAGCATGGAGCAAAACCATTGCCATTGGTCAAGAGAGTACCTTCCTGTAGCAGGCTACGGAAAACATAGACATATATAGATAGATGCCGCATTCACTGTGTTGCCCAGTCGACACGATAAGTCAGCGCGTCCGCCATATTGCGAGTGGTAAAAGTGCCATTTAAACTAATACAGGTAGATGTGGAAACCGGGTTTTCTGATGAAAAAACAATAATGTTTTAAACAGTATCGTTTACATACAACAGATTTTGGCAAATCGTTTACATGCAATTACTTATATCCATTTATACGCTAAATGCGTGCATATCCCATGGTCTTAGAGTTGGTGGGTGGGGCTCTCTGTCTTGCGTGCACTCTCTGTCTTGCTTGCCCTTAGTTAGAGTTGGCATGCGGGCTTTGGCAGGCATGGATCTCTGTCTTGCTTGCCCTTAGTTAGAGTTGGCGGGCGGGGCTCTGTGAGTTGGCGATCGTGGCTCTCTGTCTTGCGTGTGGTGTAAAGTCAATGTGGCTCAGAGGTGCATGTGGACTTTTGCACAGACGAAAGCGACTGAGGCTGTGTTTGGTGAGTTGTTGCATGCTTCAAGAGTGACGCTGGACTCGGGAGGACGGTTACAGTTGGCGTGTGTGGCTCTGTCGTGCGTATCCTATGACGCGGTAGGAGGGTTAGAGTTTGCGGGCAGGGCTCTGTTGAGCGTATCCCATGGTCTTAGAGTTGGCGGGCGGGGCCCTGTCTTGCTTGCACTCAGTGTCTTGCATGCCCTTAGTGAATTATTTATATATAGATATTGGAATATCTAGTTATATAGTATAACTGGACTTTAATATTTTCAAAAGTAACTTATCTTGTATGTTATAAAACATGTCTTACAGTATATTAAGTATTTTAAAATATAACAAACATTTTTAGATTTTGAAAACTATATTGCAATATATAAAAATGTCAATATTTACATGTTTTACAATGCATTTCAGTATACTGCAAGATATTTCATATTCTTTTCCTTGAAGTATTTTGCAACAACATTTAAAATATATTCATTAAGGTAGCAAAATATTTTTAACATGTTTAATTTTTAGAAGGGATTTTCCATTTTAAAAGAATATGGTCTGGTTTTCTCTAAAGGTTGTTCTCTTGTGGTGATTTGAATGTAATGGTGTGGCTAACATTTATATTATAATAAGATAGCCCATAAATGGCGACAACACTTAGGGTTAGATATGTTTAGCTGTGGACAATGGCTGTCCCTTGGAACTCAGTTCTTAGATATGCCCCTTGTCCCCACTCACACAATATTATTGTGAATCATCAAAAACACCTGTGTTGACTTATTAGATATTGATTGCTTAGAATTATTTTTCATTAGTCTCACCTTTCAAATTAGATAAGAAAGAGTGTGTGTGAGTGTGCCCTGAAATGAACTAGTGCCCGGTCCATGGCTGGCTACTGCCTTGTGCTCAAAGATGTCAGGATGGATGCTTGAAACCCTGAACAGGAATTTACAACACACAATGGATGGATGGATGGATGAACCATGTTAATTGTTTTGGAAAACACAAACCTGAATGCAGAAACCACGACTTGGCTCACGGCAAGTATGAGTATAGAAAAGAGATTAACGCTGTAGAAATACTTACCCACTGATTAAGATGTGTCATAGTGAAACTAATCTCAGGAGTGGCATGCAATATACACTTTCTTTCTTTCTTTCTTTCTTTCTTTCTTTCTTTCTTACTTTCTTTCTTTCTTTCTTTCTTTCTTTCTTTCTTTCTTAACTTAAATATCATAATATTCAGGATCTTGAAAGATAAAACATTTTGTTCCCACAGGAAATGGCAATGCGGAAAGTGACACGTGTGCTATTTGAGGAGGAGGATGATGAAGACATGGTGCGCAGAGATGTCCATCATCACCACCATCATCATCATGAGGTGAGAATGAAATGACTGCATGACGTCACTGTGCCCAAACCTTTCAAAATTGTGGAGGTGCAGTATGCATCTGAATAAATAACTGCTGGGAACATCCAAAATGTTTTTTTTCTGGCTTCAATCAGATATCTTGTTACTTTTTTTTTTACTAGTCTACCAGTGTGATTGATAAGAGCTGCTGATGTTTGTTGCATTTTTGCTTTCATCTCTATCAGCTATATATTATTTTTGTGAATCAGCTCTGTGTGTATGATGTGTGATTTAAACATTAACTCTAATCAGAAAACTTGTATGCTTCAAGCAGTGTGATGTGTTCTAGTTTGCAAATCAAAACAAAAATGATTTATTTTGTTGTATAAGCACCCTTAGGTGCTTTACGAAGTGCAAAACTCTAGTGCTGTTGTTTTACATACTGTACATACATTTTGCAATATACTTATTTACCTTACTTAAATAGTGTACTCCACATGTATTTTAGTTGTCATGTAGAGTGACATGCTGAGGGTCAGCAAGTCAGTGGTGTGTATTGTTGGATTGTCCCATCTAAGCCACTAAGCTGCTCCTTTTAAGACAATTATTAAAAAAGGAATAAAAGCAATAGACTGCCTAGAAACACTTTCACGGACAGCTTCAGCCAAACAATATAATTTTCCTCATTTTCCATCTTTGCTGAATGGGGAAACACTAGACCACGGCAGAAATATATTTATGACAGAATATAAAAACACAAGGAGGAAAAGGCCATTCAGTCCACTAAGCTTGAGGTTAGATTTTAGTCTACACTCTGATTTTAGCTGCATGCTGAGGTTGCTTACTCTGAATGTTTATGTGATTTGCCCATTTGTGTGATACATTGTTATGGCATTTCATCTGCATATGTTTTTATTTTTAATGTTGAAACCACCATCACCCCCTTCCTTCACTGTTGTCATGTTCTGCTTTGTTTTTCAGAAGTCTCCTTTTGTGTAAATGTGCAAGTTCTGGTGCACCTGTCTGTTTTCCTAGCTGAACACATTGCCAGTACTGCCAGTATTCAAATTGTATCAATATTGTTTTATGATTCTGTTTAGTGAAGGCTAATAATTTTCTTGTAGTAGGCTGGGGAGTGCTGGTCTTCATCACTTTTATACTAACATTTGTGTCCCTGCTGATTCTTTAACATATCACTTAAGTTTAGCATTTGTTTTGTCAGTTAGGCTATCTTAGCATCAGCTTTTTAGCTCATCATTCAATTCCCTATCTTTGTTTTAAATGAAGTGTGTACTCAATTGCATGAAGCCTTTCTCTGCCAAATAGCCACCAACTCTGTGCACAAAGAAGAAGAAGCTACTGAGAGACCAACAATTCGGCAGGTGCCCAGAGAAACAAAAATAGAATGAGCTTCAGTGCATTGCTTCTTAGCAGGCTGCAGTCACGTTTCCTAACTACAAATACAACATGAGCAACTGAGAATGTGCTTGTGTCAATTTCACCTGCTCTAAAAAAATATTCTGTTTGTGAGTAACAAGCTGAGATAGTTGGCTTGGATATGAATTCTCTGTCCACTTGTATCCTACAAGTTTTTATCAAGGTGTTCTGGATTTGAATAGGGCCCAATACGGAAACCAGATTTTCTTATGTTGTCAACTGTGCTTTAACCAATTACTTGTCTCTTCCCACCTACAGGCTGCCCACAGTACAAGCTCCAATGCGGATGGTGAGTACAACTTACGCAGTCGCACTGTGTTCTGCGGCTCATGTGGCCAACCCGCGGACAAAGGCACCACTGCTGGCTCTTCTATGGTGTCAGGGGGCACCACCAGCTCCGTCTCACTCACCCGCACTTACCGAAGCTCCGGCGGGGTGGGGGGCAACATTGCTGAGGGCTTGGTCCCCCGCACCTTCATTGTGGGCAACAACCAACCCCGTGGACAGGTTAGTGGTCTTAACTCAGTCGGACAGCTCTTTATCAATGGAAACCATTTTCATCCTTTCCAAGAAACCTTTCCTATACTTTGAATTCTTGACCCTTTCCCAAATTTTTGACTGAAATTTGCCCTTACTGCATATAGCACTGTGATGGACTGGCTCACTGTCCAGGTCTGTTGTCTGCATTGAGATAGGATTGAGATAATTTTCATATCTTTGTGGGCCTTTTCTTGGGCACTCCTCTTCCTTCCTACATCCCAAAGATGTACAGATTAGCTAGATCGGCAACTACAGATGGGCTCAGATTGATTGTGAGCATTACTGAGCAGTATACAGATAGATAGATAGATAGATAGATAGATAGATAGATAGATAGATAGATAGATAGATAGATAGATAGATAGATAGATAGATAGATAGATAGATAGATAGTGTGGCAGTAGAGGGCGCTAGTGCTCCCTTGAACCCTCAGGTACCACGCTAGACACCAGATAAAAGCCCAAGACTTCTTTATTAAATGATAATGTGCACAAAGCACCCTCCACACTACTCAAACTAAATAAACACAATAATCCTTTCTCCTCCTCGCCCAGACACTTCGCCCTCCTACCTCCCAGCTCAGCTCAGTGTCTGGACTGGCCCATCGTCCTTTTATAGCCCCTGACCCAGAGGTTTTCCTGTCCAATCAGACCACAGTCCCTTATTCCTTCCAGGTCAGGGTAAACAGTCCTTTTCTTCAACCCGGGAGCACGTCGTTCCTTCCTGTCATGTGACCGTGACGTACTCCCGGGTTATAGGACACACAAGAGCCCACAAGCCCCACTACAGCGACTCCCGGTGGCCCCCAAGGTATCCAGCAGGGCTGTGTATAAACACTACATAGTCCATGAGGCCCTGCTGGAATTTGGGGCACGATCCTGCTGTCGGGAGAGCTCCTCCTGGCGGCCTGGGGGTGAGGGCCGGAGCACAAAGCCGGCAGTCCTCCACAATAGATAGATACTTTATTAATCCCAAGGGGAAATTCACATAATCCAGCAGCAGTATACTGATACAAAGAAACAATATTAAATTAAATAGTAATAAAAATGCATGTACAAGCAGACAATAACTTTGAGTAATGTTAGCAACACTGTTACATTAAAATGAACATTTAATTTAATGTTAAATTAAAATGAACATTACTGTGCAGTATACAGTGGGTTACCATCTGGTCCAGGTCATTTAGATATGCTGTACCTATCCATAACCACATAATCAAATAGGCAGGCACACAAAATGAGTGACTGACTGTATATTGATGTGCTATTGCCTAATAATTTCAAAGTCTCAACTCCCTGCCACCTTTTCTATTAAATGTTTCATATTCTTCAGTATCAACATGCAAGTTAGAGTCCCCTAGAAAGACTTCCATTCCATTTAAAGAAAATCTGAGACAAGCTGTTACTGCCTGCAGCTGTTCAATAGATTAAACGTAAAGAATATATAGATGGAATACATATTGCATTTTTACAACGTGCATATTGTTATTATGGGAGGCCAACTTATGATAGTGAATTAAAATGTAAATTCCAATGCACTCCAATATGAAGCAAGTGAAACCTAGCGCCAAAAACAACACTTCATTACACCTGCTCCCCAATTAAAAATATTGTCTCTGAAGGGCTGAGTTGGACGTTCATATCGGCTCACAATATATAGTTTGAGATTACTGCTATAATCATTTCTAAATCTAAATATAAGTGTGATCAGCAAAATAATGTACACATCAGGAGGCCACTTTCTGCCATCTTCTAGAACAAAACCCTGTCTTTGTTTCTTCTGCTTTTTACCTCCAGTTATTTTCCATTTTTGCTTAATTACAATAATTCCACCTTGGATAAACTCTGTATTTAACCTGATGACAGAGTGAGGTGATGCTATTAACAATAGTAAACTAAAGCAAAAATAGCTGAAATCTCATGAGACTCTTGAGTAAAGCTTCAATTGATAAAGCTATGTTATAGTGTTTGAGCTCAAAGCCTTTAAGTGTTCAAACCACTTTGATGGGTTGGACAGATTGCCTTCTCTTGTCTTCCATTTTTTATTATATATCATGAACACAGTTACAAAATTTTGCTTTTCAAATGATTAACAGCTACTGTATTGTGATTCCTAAGAATCTTAACCATAGCTGATAGTTGAATTGCGTCTTGTTCATCTGTTATCTTGGGCTTCAAGGAAACAATGAAAACGTCGGCAATTAACACTCTGGTCACTTTTGGGGGGATTCATACCCCAATCACCCTATAAAAATTTGCGAAATTGAGGAGCAAAGGTATATTGTTTAATTCTTATAATTTTTGCAAATCCTCTCTAACTACTTTATTTTGCAATCCGTCAAGTAAACTGGGCCTCATTTAAAATTTTTTATTTTCTCTCATTCTAGGCTGGTCGAAAACAAGAATGTTCCATCATGTAAGATCTAAAGCTGTCTAGAGCCAGCTGAGGGAAGATGTCCACTTCTAAGAAGATACAAAATAAAATATTAAAAAAGTTATTTTGTACGACAGGATTTTTTATATATATTCGAATTCAATTTTTAAGAAAAATGTAGTCTGCTTTCTTTTTTATAAAAGCATGCTAGCTAGAAATGCTAAGCAATACTTGTTTAATAATCACTGAAGTAATTAGAATGATTGTTATTGTTGCTGTAATTTTACGGTCAAATGCTTGAAATCACTGGTCAGCGGCAGAGAGGCATGTGAGTATCTGGCCAGTTAAACATTCATTACAGGCTGAGCATCAGGATGTTTAAACCCTTCACACACGAGGTCTTTAACACAGTATGGGCATTGTTTTATATTAGGATGCAAGTTAAGTGGGGTGATATAATATTTTTTGGAATATCATTAAAATATGCTATATATTTAAAAATAGCATAGAGTCAGTTCATTTTGCTCAATAAGAAACAAACCACCTGCTTTTACACATTTGGAATGCAACTTTCAGATCTGCACTGGATTGACAGTTTCTAATATTTTAGCACTTGTAAAAGTTTCCTTTTAAATAACTAATTAGTTCAAAGTTCTTTCTGAAAGTTTCCTTAGTCTTATTTGACATGGTTTGAAAATGAAGTTGGTAAATTTGTGGAATAGGAAGGTCGACCCAGAATTGTGAGGAGGTACTGAAATGAGGCCTGCCTGGGGTGCATACTAGAAGCTGAATGGTTGCTGTCTATGAGGCCTTGTCTGTTATGGTCGCTGTCTGTGGGGCTCTGTCTCTTTCCTAAAGTTGACAGCTGTACCCCATTTTGAAAGTCTGAGTAGATGTAGTGTAATTTTGTTAAGCATAGCGTAAAATTGCTTCTTATAAAGAAATACTGTTGACTTGATTTGAATATCTGTCAGATCAGTTATACCCATTGTTTGATGTGATGCAACATTTCACTCTTTTTGATTTAATGGAATTCATAACCACTGTTGCATTTAAACCAATCTGGCTCAATGACACTGTGTTACATAAAAAGGGGCTAAAAAGTCTACTACAATACGTTACATTGTCTTATATTGTCTCTTATTACAAGTGTACTTGTACTGTAACCTCCCTCGACATACAGTGTAGCTTGGCATGATTACCATGTTATTTATAGTGCGTTGCACCTAGTGCAACCACCCTGTAAAAGAAAGTGAAGGGAGAAAAAAAATATATCGGTGCCCAGCTGCTTAATGCATAATATGCAAAATTAAGATTTAAGTTACACTTTACCAAAAAGTAAGATGCTATGATTTAAGCATATTCTGTTCCTCCACATCAGGGAGAATAACTTTTGTACTAACACAAAGAGAGATCAAGCAGTCTGAAAAAGGTTATTTTGAAAGGAGAGCAAATAAACATTAAATATTCCCACCATTTATGTGAAGAATATTTTTCAAATATTTGTAAATTCATGTCTAATGTTGTAAGGGGAATGAAGATGCAGGACAAAACCAAAGTCAAATACTTTGGGTGCCAACCAAGCAAAAACTAATTGGAACAACAAAATAAAAGAGTATATTTGTAGTCTCTGGAACTTCTAATTCTGGCTTAGATTAGCATAGAAGCAACATCTTCATCAGAGTGAGACACCACCTTCTGGGGGTATTCGCCTTTTATATCAGGCAGGCCAGAAGGGACGAGGCTTCCTTTGTTTCAGTGCCATCAAGGGGCGGTTTCTCAAGGCTGTGAGAGGAAAAGGAGATGAAACTGTTAAGGACAGTGCCCCCTTTTGCCCCAGGGTAGTACTATTTATTTTTGGTGAACCTGAAAGGTGACCCTCTGGTGCACATGCATGACACTAGACAGTTGCACATTTGCATTTTTATATGATAGCTTTTTAGACTCTAGAGTTCCCATTAGAGTTGTCAATTGCACCTCTAAAGATAACAACTTATTACTGAATCCTTTCATCTTGTGATATGATCAAATTTAGAATGACGATGTCAATTATCTGTTTGAATAGCAGCTTATAAACATACAAGACATTTGTGGTGTAGATAAGATATTATGTACTATCTGTATGTGTGGGTTCTGTTTAATTTCAAAAAGCTAAAGAGACCCACAGTATACTGTAGAATCTTTAAGCTAAAAATTTAATGCAAATGAGGCCACTTATCTCATGCCCTCATAGGGCTAGAATGACAAACAGTAATATTCTCAACAATCTGCACATATGTAAGAATATAACAGTTCACAAACTAAATACAGTTATCTTTTAGTGATACTAGTTGACTTACCAAATCTTAACCAGTATATTAATCCCATCTGTGATAGACTGGATGTCATCTGATTTCTTTCCTAGTGTCCAGTGTCCCCCTCAACCCCGATCTAGAATTATGTACTTTTTGAGAATGCTACATTATATTAGGTTGTATGTTTACATCCTCATTAACAAAGAAGCTTTTTATATGCTCACTTTTGAAGAAGCTGTAAACACCCTGCCAAATACAAATACAGACAATAATTGGCATACAAATGTAAAATCTGGCCTCTTAGCTAACAGAACATTTATGAATTTTGATTCTTTCTATGTAATATAGTGTCATTTGTAACAGAGGCTTGGTTTGTAAGAGTTACTTTTTTGCAAAATGTACATTTCAACTTCAAGTATTTTTTTGCAGGATGCAAACTTAGTTACTACAGTCATACTGGAAATGTTCATCTTATGGCGTATATTTTAGGAAACTGACGACTGGCCTCTAATCCGTAAAAGGCCATGATATTGGTTGCATTAATCTGCAAATTAATGAAAGATGATTAGTGACACAGGATTTGCCTCCACTTTCATGTGATCTTGAAATGTAATAAATGAGTTCAGAAAATGAAACATACTTTCTGTATGAAACACTTTATTACTAACATTTGTATACATTACTGCCACCTGCTGGGTACAGTCCTTTACCACACCTGTACACAGGACCGTAAAATTTTGCCAAGCGCATATTTGCTCTTCTTCAGTATGGTCCTTCAGCAGATTACTATTTACTTAGAACTTGTAGAAGGAGGTCTTGAAAATTCCAAACATTGGCGAATGCCATTGTTGCTTCTCAAAAAACAGGCTCTTAGGTTTTGTCCAGCACTTCCACACCCAGACACATACTGTGCTAAAGACTACAACAATGGACTGTTTCACTGATTTTTGAGAAGTGGGTTGCTTTATTTTGCTCAACTCCTCACGTGTCTTAACCTGATTGGCTCAGTTGTGGTTGCACTGATGACACAAATCTTAACTTACATTAAACACATTGTACATTTACACATCTGTTGCCTCTCTTCCGTTGCCGGTAAGCACTATGCCTTAATAGTCTGCATGCTAAGAATTTATCAAGCTAGCTTTTATTTGAAGACACTATTATCTAAGGTGATGGAAATATGGTAACACCTTCTGTTCTGTTGTTTGTCATGTTACTGCACTATGATGCTCAAACTGCATGTGAAAGAAAGCAATGCAATCCAACACTTCCAGCAGTGACAGCAGTGAGCAGCTTAATATAAGCTTCAGCTTAAACAAAATTGTGTTACTTTCTCAATGTGTAATGATACCAAACTGATCTGCCTGTGGCCTTTTTGGATGCTAATACCAAAGATTTACAAAGCTTAAGAAGGAAGTAATAGATAAATACCTGATATTTTTTGGAAAGTTTCTGGTTGCACTGTATCACACTAGGGACTGTGGGTATCCAGCATGAAAACAAGTTGACTGCAGTAAGATTTTATCCAGATGGCTGGACAAACTGCATCCATCAATCTGACTGCCCACGTGACTCAGGACTGGCCACAAAACTTGAGAGAAAAATGTTGAGCAACACAACAGTATTAAGCCCTGAGATGATGAACTACATAAGATGGCAGCTTGGGATCTGAACATTTTAAAATATGTGGTTCATTTTCTCATCCAAAGACTATGATTGATACAAAGTTATATTTTGTGTATTTTATCTCTGAATGCATACTTTCTGGAGATGTAATTATTTGATGTTTTAATTGGTAATTTTTGTTTTAACTGGCACAACTTGAGAAATATAATGAGAATAAAGGCAGCTTTGCTTTATGTCCAAATGTACCACAATTGGCAATAATATGGTGAACAGTGGGGTTGCAAAGTGTTACCAGAATTCATTTTTACTGCAAACCAAAGAACTTCTGTTGAAATAAAACTTTTTTTCACAAAATCTTTATTATTCAGTCTCCATTATTGCAATCATTAAATAGAATGAATGAATTCAGTCTGCCTTCCTCAGCTCAAGTTAGCAACAGCACAGTGAAGAGAAGACCACAGCCATTCATCCCTCCAGTTTAATGTTATACACAGAAGTGCTGCCCAGTTAATTGTAGATATTATGTTGGGCACTATAATCCACTCTAACTGCAATCTAATATGCATTCTGGCTTCCAAATTCAGGCTGGAGATTTCAGTCACATTTTTATTTCTTCCGAACAACCTGTTCCACGAGTCTGCGTGACACCAAACACCTTTAAGGTAACACATTCACTGCATGGCACTTTCAAAGCTTATTGCAATTTGTTTTGTCAGAAATACAGGTTATTGGAAAAGCAATGAAAACGCTACATGAAAAAGGAGTGTAAAGTAAATAAAATGCAATTACAAATTCAGCTGGAAATGTGAGTCAGTTTAGAATAATTGTCAGTCAGCATTATGTGTTGGACCGAAAGACAGAGGAGTCTTCAAAGCAACAGGAAGGAATTAACAGAGTTTCAAAGAAGCCATTGCAGGTATATTGGTTAGAGGAATAGCAAAACAGTTTCATGCCAATTATAACAGATCAAAAAGTAAGGGTAGCATTTGCCCAACGTGAATAGTCTTCAACAGTAATGAGAAACAGTGATTACGAGTCGAGGCTCATTGTCCGTTCTACATGGAGACTTTACAGCATAGATTTAAAATGCAACAAAAGTACAGTCTCAGAAATGACCACAGAATTGAAACAACAGCTTTGTAACACAGCCTCAACAGCAATAGCACCTGGCACCTCACAAAACTGCAATTTATGGCAGGGCTGCCATTTAAAAACTACTTGTCCTAATGCATAATGACACATAACTTGGTGAAAGGGGGACAAAACCTAGACCTATGAGTAATGGATAAATGTAATATGGCTTGATGAGTTATCTTTTAACTCTGTTTCCTATGTCTGGATGGATTTATGTTTGGAGAAAGCCACTACTGTATATCTGTTGCCAACACAATAATAATAATTAATAATACTCAGCACTGTTTCCAGCAGTAAAAACAGTACATCTTTCTGGAATTTACTGTTAACAATGTCGGTCAGCTCAAATGATGAAAGCCTCAGGAGAATTTTAACCAGGTAAATGATACAAACTTTCTTCTTGCAGGTTTTCTTTGATGACATTACCCAGGATTTTAGTAAAGACCTCCTGAATTAATTTAACAGGAATTTCAGATTTCATTCCTTCTGGACTGCGGTGGGCTGGCACCCTGCCCGGGGTTTGTTTCCTGCCTTGTGCCCTGTGTTAGCTGGGATTGGCTCCAGCAGACCCCCGTGACCCTGTAGTTAGGATATAGCGGGCTGGATAATGGATGGATGGATGGATTCCTTCTGGAATTCCCAAAATTCTTATATTAGTTCTCCTTGATCTTCTTAACACTTTATTACAAAGCATTGTGCATTTACTTTTGATGGTAGTTATTGTTTCATGTGCAGCAGAAGCCATTTGTTTCAACTGTTCAATGCAGGCTTTCAACATGTTTCACTTTGTCAAGTTGGGCACTGCATATTTATTTCACTGTTTCACTCTTAGTTTCATTTCCAAAGCTTTTCTCCAGCTTTTGCTTGACGTATTTACTTAGATATTTCACCTCATCCTTCGCTTCCTGATTTGCATCATTCAGAACTTCTTTCATATCCATCCCCTTACTTTATCATCTTCACATTGCGAGCATTCTTGATGTAATCTTCCACACAAATTTTCGATGTGGTAATGGTGTCAGTGCCAGTGCGAGAATTTTCAAAGAGGATGATTGGTTTTGGTTTAGTTTAGTTTTACCACATGAGTGTGAGAAGTCCTCATTCACAGCCTTACTTCCAGTTTTGCTAGTGAGCGGGCTAGAAACTCGGTCACTGCCAAATACAGAGCCTGCCTGTCAGAAGTAACTAGTCAGGGCCTGCATCTGTCTCCTTTAGATCTAGAGCCATATGTGGTAGGTAGGGTGTATCATGTCACTGTTTTTTCTACATATTTGTTGACTCCTTATATATTTTGTTTTCCTTTTGGATCATTTTGTGCTCTACGAGATCCGAGGCCTTACCAGGAGTATTAGAACGCATAACATTGAAATAATTCCATAAATACACAATTACAGAACTGTTACTGCTATCAGTGGAGTACTGTCACAAGCACTCATCCTTAACTGGCTGACAGAGCCTGTCTAGTACTTGATGTCAATATCCATTTCTTCTAAGCCAAGAAATTACTACTCTAATAATCCTATCTATGAATAATTGGCTAAATAAAGATGCCCTAAAGGCAGATGTCATTCAGTTTAAAAGTGAGTCATACACTTGAAAAATCTGGTGAAATTGTTGAGAAATGTACAAAAGATATAACAAAAGTTATTTTGTTCAACAGCAGAAATCCTATTAAGTTTTAAAAAATGACCCAAAATTTCACACAGCAGTACCTGTTAGCTGTTCAGACAAGTCTAATAAACTGAATAGGCTCCACCTGTTAGAAAACTTCACGTTACTTTATTCTTCATAGCAACATGCTGTACAAAAGGAGGATGCTGACATATGAATATTTGTACACATTCATCAATTGTAGTACATCTACTGAGAAGAGTTCAAATCCTACAGTTGGCACTTAATGACACCTCTCAAGCAGATGATGGCAGTTAAAACTTTACACATAAAATAAATACACAAGTAACCATACTGAATACTTCTATTAATGTCAGAAAACTGTTACTTAAAGGAATGCTCCTCCCAAAAAATGTTTTTTTATGTTACTTAATCCATTTTATTTGTAGTGATGGTTGAGAAAAAACATTTTAATCCTATATTTTCATACTGAATGGAGATAAAGTTTCTGACAGAATAGGTGGCTATGGTGAAGAATGCTAGACAACAACAATGTCAAAAACGATCATGAGAAATCTCATGTGACTTGTGTCTCTGGATTTCACTACAAACTGCATAAGGCAAGTGACATATAATAAAATATTTCAGGTTTGAGTGGAGAATTCCTTTAAGTGGATGCCTAAAAAGAAGTGACTGGATTGGCCAAAGTTACAACAGATGACCTATGATATGCATTTATAACAAAACAACCTATGATTGGCATTTATTATGACATGTTCACCTACATTACAAAAGAGATAAATCACAGCAGGACTCAGCAGATTATATAACAGGAAATCTTTACAAAACACTGTAAATTCAGATTTGAAGGAGGAAGAAATTACCTCTTATTACTCTCTGGTCGTACAAAGGCTGATCATGGCTCTCTTTGCTTAAAGTATTCAAAAATGAACAGACAGACAAAGAAAAAACAATTCTGTGTTTAACATTATTACCACTTTTCCTACCCATACACAATTTAATGCAAGAATTAACATTTCTAAATGGAATGAAACTTTGTGTGCTGCAGGTGATTTTTAGATTTGATGTACTTTATAAATCCCAGGGATTGAAACTGTCTTTTTGCATGACATTTGGGAGTCAAAGTGCATGGTCAGCCATTGTACAACACCATTGGAGCAACTTTCAGGTTAAGGGCCCAACGGAGTAGGATCCTTTTTGGTAGTAATGGGACTTCTACCGGCAAACCTTCCAGACAACAGTTCATATTCCTAGCCAAATATATGATCGAGGCTTGAGTAAACTAAGGTCCGGCATTGTCCTGCAATGCTAATGATCAATGGCTAACAAAGACACCTTTCCTCTGGGAACACAGTCACCAGGACTAACAGTTTTACTTCTTTGAGTTGATTTATTTCCAATACTCCTTTATCTGATTCCTGTGAACAATAATACATTCTTGCTGGAAGTCAGTATTTCTAAATAACAACATGTACGAGGGATATCCAGAAAAAAAGGTTACAAGTGCCCTGGAGGGTGCAGGGAATTTTTTTTTTTTCGAAGGTTGGCATACCTGCGTGTAGCGGGGTCCTAACGATCAAAATAAGCCCTGGACCGCATCAGTCAGTTGTGAAATGTCATCACAGCAAGCGAGTTCGTCAACCTCTGCTCAGGCCGTTTGCTCCACCTACCGCCGATGCGAGATTCGTTCGGTCGTCAAGTTCCTCACTTTGCGTCACAAATCCGCGGCCGAGATCCATCGTCAGCTTGTGAAAACTTATGGACCTGAGGTAATGTCACATCAGCATGTTTACAAGTGGGTTAGGTCGTTCAAAGAAGGTCGCACTGACACTCATGACGAAGAAAGGAGTGGGAGGCCATCTCTCGTTTCAGAAGATCTTCTGCAGCAAGCTGATGAAAAAATTCGCAGTGATCGTCGTGTGACGATTGACACCCTTCATGAAATGTTCCCACACATCTCACGAAGTCTCATGGGTGAAATTGTCTCAGAAAAACTTGATTACAGGAAGCTGAGTGCAAGATGGGTGCCAAAAATGTTGACTCCAGAACATCGCAAAATCGCGTTTTGGCTGCACGTGAATTTCTTCAGCGTTATGAAATCGAGGGTGAGGCGTTCCTTGACTCTATTGTGACTAGAGACGAAACTTGGGTATGTCACTATACTCCTGAGTCCAAAAGGCAGTCCCAACAATGGCGCCATATCCATTCCCCATCAGCCAAAAAATTAAAAGTTCAGTTTTCAGAGCGGAAGATTATGGCATCTGTCTTTTGGGACAGAAAAGGAGTTTTGTTGGTGGATTTCATGGCCAAAGGGACCACCATCAATGCTGAAACATATTGTGAGACCCTAAAAAAATCGAAAAAAAGAATGCTGACTCGTGGTGTGTCCCTCCTTCACGACAACGCCAGACCCCATACCGCTCGTGTGACTCAGGACCTGCTTGTGTCCTTTGGATGGGATATTGTTACCCACCCACCCTATTCCCCGGACCTTGCGCCCTCAGATTTTCACCTTTTCACCAAACTGAAAGAATTCTTGGGTGGGAAACGTTTTTCCAACGATGAGGAGGTGAAGGAGACAGTGGAGAAGTGGCTTTTGGAGGTGGAGCGGAGCGTATTCGACGAGGGTATAAAAAAGCTGGTGCCCAGGCTGAAGAAGTGCATCGAAGTTGACGGCGATTATGTTGAGAAATAAACACATATTTTGGAACATACCCTGTAATATATTCATTTTTCGATTTTTAACAGCTGTTGTAACCTTTTTTTCTGGATATCCCTCGTATACTGTAAGTGCACAATGCATTGCATTTTTTTGCATCTTATCTCTTTGAACAACATTCAACACAAAGAAGCCTTTGAAATACTGCAGCTGCTGCTGTAGGTTGATGGTATTTAAAGCTACAGGAAAATCAAAAACAGCACACTGTGGTAAAGCTCTGATGATAGGAATGCATGCATGGGTAAGAGGCATAGTCTTTACTTAATACTTAACTGAAAGCATCAAGGTGATGTTTAGATTTACCAACCATCCATGAATTAACACTTTTCAGGCTGAAATTCCAAATAGCACGGCTGAGCAGTGCTAGTAATGTACACACTTGTCAAATATGTCCAAGATAACTGCTGCTTATTTTAGAGTCACCTAAGGGTTAACTTTGACCAACATTGTGGTGTCACCAGTTTCCAAGTTTTACTGAATCCTGTTTTTGTTTGGCTTATTTTGTTCAGATTTCTTTCTTTTTTGAGTCCAACAAAAGTCTTTGGACCACAGCATTAAAATTGTTCATAGCAGTTTCTTTTTTTTGTTTACCTCTTTAAAGTTAACAAATACAGACAGAAGACACAAGTACCTGATCATCTCAGATGTTTGAGTCTCAGTACATGGTAGAAGAAGACATACAGGACATCTCTTTTGAAGACAAAAACACTTGTGTCCTGTTTGCTTCTGTGAGCAATGTGATGCTGCAGTAAGGAAGCTGCCCTTCGTGGGGGCATTTTGTATCCAATATATCTCCTGTTCCTGTTCTGCAAAAATGTCTCTAAGAGGCATAATCCACAATCCACTGCTCCTCTGTTTTTCATCGATTTAGCTTCTGGGGCTTTGGACATGGAGGTTGGCGCACAGGAGGAAGATCATAGTGACAGGGAATGTGGCTATTTTTTGGCAGATCATAGTGATTATGAGTGGGGCTTTCAGGCACTTCTACCAAGGACCTCCTCTCTGGAAGAAAGAGAAACAAGACTTGTTATTCTGTTGTCAAATTTTACTAAAGCTCCAAAACATTGCTGTCTATATGACCAGTGATTTCCATTGAATCAAGATATTTTGGAAAGCAAGACAAAGGAAATCTCCAAAGATCATGACTGTACACAGTGGACACCTCAGGAGCTTAAAAAAGTACCTTAATGAGGGAAGTTGCAGGAAAGGGTAATGGAATCTATGGAGTGGGCTGTTAATTAGAAATGGAAAACACCAACAGAAAAAAGAAAGAAAATGTACACCATATGGCAAAACAGTTGTCCACATTGCATGAAGATGACCAGGGAATATCAGAAATATAAATAATTCAATTTCTATACATGCTCGGCTACCACTGCCATTAGTGGACTATACATTGTGCTCACCATAAAAAGGCAATACTGGAACAGTGCCTCCCGTGAAGCCCATGATAGACGACAATCGTCTTTGCTGTTCACAATGCTACTGTAAGCATTAAGTATTCATTCATTGAATGCCCTTTCATGGCTGCCTCACCTGCTGCAATTTTCCAACAGGGTAATGCACAGCCACATATGGCTTGCATTTCTTGGGAATTCCTATGTTATGTCAGCAACCTTCTCTTGCCTGTCATGTTGGACCTCTGTTCATTTTGGAAGACCAATTTGCTGTATGTAGCTCTTTGCTCTAAAATTGGAAGCACTGCAAAGTGGTTGGATGCCCACAATGCAAAGCCTTCTTTTCATCGTCCAGTTTGGTTTAACCCAATATTGAAGACCCCATGCTGATTTCCATACAACTGGAAAACACTGATGTTTCTCACAGAATTAGTTATTCGAGCTTGGAATCAAAAGAGTTTGGAAGGGGACTGAAATGATTTTGTTCTATAAAGAAAACCATTCATCCATCCATTATCCAACCCGCTATATCCTAACTACAGGGTCACTGGGGTCTGCTGGAGCCAATCCCAGCCAACACAGGGCGCAAGGCAGGAAACAAACCCTGGGCAGGGCGCCAGCCCACCGCAGATAATGAAAATCCTAGACAGTAAAACAAGAAACACAAGTTCAGGAACTGCTGACAAAATGATTCTTCTTCTCTAGCATTTTTGATATGCTCCTGCCATTCATTTAATTTATTACTGGCTTCTTGTCCACTGCCTTCACTGCTGATGCTTGCCACGCTGAACATTATATTTTATAATAAAATTGTGTTTAATTTGTCACTCATGACTACTGCATGTGGAATATTTTTTGGATTTTCAAGTAATGGCAAACTAAAATCTTGTATGTATTGTTTGTCTCCTGAAGTTAGACTCATGTTATGTATAGTAGGACTTTTAAATGACTACACAATTACTAGTCATGTCTTAATATGTTAAACCATAGAAATTAATTTACTTTTCCCATAACTATGACAAGAAACCAGTAGTAAAAAACTTGACATGGCAATAGTGTCACTCACTCCAAAGGACTTTGAAGCAGATTTGTTAAATGAATGACTATCCTGGAAAAAATCCTTACTATTGTTCCAGACACAACAGGAATATGTGGTATTCTGAGCTGGTAACTTCACTTCAAGTAAGGCCCACTGAAATTAACAAGCTAATTAAGAAAACAGGCTCACTGGAAAATAGCAGATGAGAGAATAAAGACAAAACTGATGGCCATTATGAGCATTATGAGCAATGCTGCATATCCTCTCTATGGCACACTAACACTGATACTTTTATGTAACAAATTATTCAGCAGAGGTGTGTTAAAAAACACCACTTCATACCTACAGCAATACACCATTAGAATGCCTAACTGTGACTACTCGCTTTGTGATTTTCCAAGACAGAGCTTTCTTTCTTATGACCACTTCCAAATGATATCCTTGTCTTCAGATCTGTAGCCCTTCAACTGAAAATCTGAAAATTGTTATTTTTTTCTTTGACTTTCTCAATATTCATACCTTATAATTTATTATGCATTTAAAATATTCAATTCAATCTAGTTTATTTTTGTATAGCACATTTCACCAAGTGCAGGCTCTGAACACTGCAATAAGTTCACAAGTAAATGCAGTTACAAACTTCACAAATTACTAATTACATAAGAAAGGCATAAAGTTACAGGTTTGTTATGTTGTGTGTTACACTTTTGTGTCTGGTCTGAATGACATTTCAGTGTATTGTGAACTACTATGAGACGGAGTGCCCTAATAAAGATAATATAATAATAAATGTTATTTATATGGTGTCTTTCTCATGCTACAAAGCTTTAACACAGCCACAATCAGTTCCAGGTGGCTAGGTTCAAATCTCTGCCAGGTCACTGTCCCTACGTTTGCATGGTCTTTACTTTAGGTAAATGTTACACAGTCATGTCCTTTTCTGTTGACAGTTCCCATTTGAAAGTCTGAGCAGACACACTGAATCTGCCTTCAGTGACATGGGTTATATAAAAATACTTCGAATTAAAGTGAATAACTATTCCAGTCCGGCCCTGGTCTGCTGAACATTTTGATGACTTTCTCAAGAGAGTAAACCACGCACTGTAGAAATTCAAGAAGGAGTAAAACAAAAGAAGGACCACGCCATCTAATTAAAGGGGATGTTCTACTAACAGCACAAGCTGATGGCAAGCTAAAAGATGCAGCAGAACTAAAACATTCAACCACTGTAGCACCCTAGGCCATTTCATGCTGTCTTCACACTACAACAGACAAATCATTCACTTTTTCATTTGTTATAATGTACATGAGCCCAAATCTTGCTGCACTAATTAGTATTTCTTTATTAAACAAATGTATTAACTCTGCCATTTTTTTATACTTATTTTTGATTTTATAGTGTACACATTACTAACAATTAGCACATTACCTAGTGCTGGTCCTTGCCTTGCTTCTGATGCTGCAAAGAGAGGTTCCTTATACTGGATAAAGCAGGATTAGGAAATGGATGGATGGGTTAACACTGCAAGCATACAACTGCCGTAACAACAATAATGTTGATTTTGTAATGAAGAAAATGTTGGCAAGAGTTTTTTAACAAAAAATTAAATTTTTTTCTGTTCATTTTTTGAACATTGGACACATACTGATGTCATTTTTGCAAACAAAGGAGAAGTGGCAGAGAGTTTTTGTGTTCTGTGGTGTGAGAGTTAATAAAAAAAGACATTATTTTCCTAAAAACTTTGTGTTTTAGTTGATGCTAAGGAGCCATGTGGGAATTTTTAAAGCTTTTTTCCTTTTAAAAGGGTTTTTTGCTTTTTTTGCCTGCACAGGAGCAAAAGCAGCTGAGTGTTTGGGAGGAGCATTTGGAAAAGTTACTTGTTATGTGTACTTGTTCTTGTTATTTGTATTCAAATTACCATTGGTGCGTTAGGGCATTAAGCAGCAGTATCTGACACCAGCATCTCTAATAGATGACTACCGTCATAGTAAGTAAGAGAAACAATGATTCCTTAGTGGAGAAAAAAAAAGTCAGCGGCTGACTTCAAAGCAGTAAATGCAGTGCACACATCAGGCGCAAGCAGCTATAGGAGCAGAGAAGATAGTAACAAATTAACTAGCAGCGGATATTCAGTAAGCGAGTTATTCTAGATTGAACAGTTCTTAGCGGTTAGGAAAGTAAAGCAGTTAAGAGGGCGTAAGGGTTCATTAATACAACAACACAGGTAAATTAATGGAAATAATTATTAAGGATAAGATTGAGCGACACATAGCAAGAACAGGAGTTTTACTGTCAGCATGGGTTCAGAAGAGGGAGGTCATGCTTTACCGACATGCTGGAATTCTATGAACAGGCAACAAAAAGATATGATCAAAGTGGAGCATATGATATTGTTTACATTGACTTTCAGAAAGCATTTGATAAGGCGCCATATGAGAGGTTGGGCATCAAACTAAAAGAAGTAGGATTTCAGGGTGTTGTTTTTAGATAAATGTAAAATTGGCTCAGACACAGGAAGCAGAGGGTTATGGTGCAAGGAACAGAATTGGCTGATGTTAAGAGTGGTGTTCCACAGGGGTTAATGCTAGGGCCACTGCTCTTTGTAATACATATAAATGATTTGGATGGGAATATAAGTAACAAGTTGTTTAAGTTTGCAGATGATACTAAGATAGGTGAATTGGCAAATAATTTCAGCATACAAGTTTGGGCAGATTTGTAACAGATGAAATTTAATGTCAGTAAATGTAAAGTATTGCATGTAGGAAGTAAAAATGTTAGGTTTGAATACAAAATGAAAGGTCTGATAATTGAAGTACACCTTTTGAGAAAGATTTGGGAATCATAGTAGACTCAACACTATAAATTCCCGGGCATTGTTCAGAAGCCAATAAGAAGGCTAACAGAATGTTAGGTTATATAGCATGAGGTATGGAGTACAAGTCCAATGATGTTATACTCAAGCTTTATGCACTGGTGAGGCCTCATCTGGAGTACTGTGTGCAGTTTTGGTCTCCAGGATACAAAGGACATAGCAGTGCTTGAAAAAGTCCAAAGCAGAGTGACTAGGTTGATTCCAGGGCTACAGGGGATGAATTATAAGGAAAGATTAAGAAAGCTCAGCCTTTTTAGTTTAAGCAAAAGAAGATTAAGAGGAGACATGACTGAAGTGTTTAAAATTATGAATTGAATTGGTAGAGTGGATTGAGACTAATATTTTAAAATGAAATGATTTAGAACATGGGGACACAGCTGGAAACGTCTTAAGAGTAAATTTTGTAGAAATAATATGATTCTCTGTGCAAAGACCTTACTTATGTTATTTTAGATAAACTCAGTATATAGGCCTGGTGAGCTTTGTTGGGCTGAATGGCCTGTTCTAATGGTTTTTTTGTTAACATTATAGGACAGAGTTGGTATATCATAGGGCAGGAGTGCAATCCTACTTTAAAATATTGTACATTTCTATTGTGTGCAACATATTTCATACTATAATTGTATATAATGTTATGGTGGCGTCAAATATATTTTATTGTTCAATTCTATGTGCCTTGATAGGTATATGTATGTAACACCAAGAGAAAAATCCTAGCAAGTGTGTTGCCTTGCAATAATGTTCAAGTTCAACTTCAAAAGGCTGAAATAAAGCCAAGTACAGTAGTACAATTCACCCCAATGCTAAATATTACAAGGTAGTAGGGCAGCAGGGAGCATCTAAGAGCCACGCATGGGCTCTGTTGTTTATTATAATGGACAGACCTCTTTATAATCACTTGGCTTTTTAAATATGGTTAAACCCTGGGGCTGCTGCTCTTTCCCTATGTCATTAGTCTAGATATATGACTATGTGGCTTCAATATGACATCAGGGCCCCTTAAGTTATTCACAAGAGACACTCTTTTATGGTCGGCGATTAACAGTCATTTCCACCCATATGGCTATTGAGCTTAATGCTGGATTTAACTGGCAAGAGTACAAGTGACTGGAAGAAAAGAGGGTAAGGTGGACAGGGAGTGTTTGAGAAACATTGTGGGTACACCACATAACAGGTACAGGTATCGTATTGCCTTTCTGTTGCTCTTTGTCTCTCTATGTTACCTACAAATATTTACTTGCAAAATTTAACAATGTGTAAATATGTTTCTGATTGCTCACCCAAGTCAGAATCTTTTACTTTGCTTGGTGGTGCTGCAAGAACCACAATTTCAGCATAAGATCGCTCCCTATGCACTGGTGACTTCATTTCCATGTAGCTGCTCTCTGAAGTCTTGCTGATAAGCATGGGCAAGTCCTTAATTGTTGCATAAAGGTTTTCACTGTTCAGGGAGGTGCTGCTCAGGTCCAGAGGGGGATCGTTGCCATATTCTGTGAAATGACAAGACTGTGGTGAATGAAAATATGTGCAAGCCTGGTGAAATGAGACATCTAGGCATGGTTGATTTGAAACTGTTAACACTTACCACACAAATGTCAAAGGTATTGTAAGAACCAGAAAATGATATTATTCAGAAAGTAGAAATACTGGTTACCTTTATTGTGATATTTTCCCAAACTGTTGCTGTAGCTGAAGCTTCTGTCTATTCCAAGGGCTCCTATGAAGAAATCATAAATTAAAACAGTCTCACAAGTGCTTGCCTTTATTGTGAGAAAATCATTATTTAATGAATGCCATATATTACATAGGGCAGAACAGTAGTTAGGGTTACTCTCTCAAAGCCACTTTGTCTTCTGTTCATACCCCTGCTCAGTTGTCCTTGTGGAGTTTGCACATTTTTCTTTTCTTATGTAAACTTTCACTTCACTTTTCCATCAAATGTGCCTGTTAGGTTAACCAGTGTCTGAACTGGCCATGTGTGGGTGTGCCCTTTGATGGACTGATATTCTTTTCAGGGCTCATTTGCCTTGTATACTGTTTTCCTGAAACAGCTCAGACCCACCTCAGTCCTTAACTGGATTTAGTGGAACTGAGAATGTTATGATATACTGTAGATTGTATATATAAACTGTAAAATCCCAGACACACTTGCTATGGCAGCATTGAATGTACACACGTGTCCTTGCAGGTGGACTAAATAATTTTTTTTACTTATTTGGCTGATTCCTTTATTGAAAGTAACTTCAAAAACTTAGGATACAATTGTTTCATATATTTTTTTTACAATTGAAACACAGGTAGATTAGGTGACTTTCTCAATTGTATATAGTGATACATAAACAGGAATTAAACTGGCAGCCTCTGCTCCTCACGTTCTTTAGTAGGTCTTATAGAAAATGTTCTAACAAATCCATCCATACATCCATCCATTTTCCAACCCACTGAATCTGAACACAGCGTCACGAGGGTTTGCTGGAGCCCATCCCAGCCAACACAGGGCGCAAGGCAAGAACCAATCCCAGGCAGGGCGCCAACCCGCTGCAGGACACACACAAAGCACAGACTAGGGCCAATTTAGAATCGCCAATCCACGTAACCTGCATGTCTCTGGAGTGTGGGAAGAAACCCACGCAGATACAAGAGAACATGCAAACTCCACACAGGGAGGACCTGGGAAGTGAACCTGGGTCTCCTTACTGCGAGGCAGCAGCACTACCACTGCGCCACCGTGCCACCCTATATACTATATAAATAGATACAATAACAATAATAATAATTCCTTGCATTTATATAGTGCTTTTCTCACTACTCAAAGTGCTCAGCATTTGCAGGTTAAGGGCCTTGCTCAAGGGCCCAACTGAGCAGAGTCCCTTTTGGCATTTATGGGATTCGATTGCCAGTGCAGATCCCTATCCTCAGAGCCACCATAAAACTATAATGTACATAACTGTAATTCTCCCTTCTCTGTATGTATATACATTTATAGAATGGCAGTTGAGATTTTGCATTTTCTAATTCATGAGTTTATATTCTGGTGTTAGATTTGCATGGAGAAATCTCTTTATTTTGTTTTTCTAGTTATACAATTTTTTTTTTATCTTCTTAATCTATCTTTTGTTTAGAATTTTTCTTTTTAGATTGGATCTCATTATACTCACTCTTTCCTGGAGCTAACGTCCGTTTCCCTTTGTTTATTCAGTATTTAGCTTTGTTCTTTGCTTGCTGGGTTTAGTCAAGTTCTTACTTCTGGATTTTCTTGTATTCAATATTTTCCTATAGTTGTAAGTTTTACTTTAGCTGTAGTATTTAAGCATTTCTTAAAGAAAATGTAAGGCGTATATTCACAGTCATATTGGCTAAGATCCTGAATATGACTGTTGCTTCAATCCCCAACCTCTGACTCTCCTTTTGTTCTTTAGCAAGTCACTTACTGTAAGTGGTCTGTGAAGCAGTTTTGAAAATAATGTATTTTTATCACCTATCCTCTTGGTGTCAACATTGCTTTATCACTTATAGTGAAAGGGGCTGCTGAAGGTCCACAGGACACTGTTTACCAGGCAAATGATGGTGTATTATGCAAGGTGGGACACCTGGGGCCACCATAGAGGGCTCTTGCCTGGTTATTGAAGTCTGCCATCAACAAATATCAAATAAACAGCTATGTTCTGAATCTTGCTTGGACTTCATTAATGTTTATTGCACATTTCATACAATTAATTTTGTTTTAATTTGTACTTTTTAATGAATGACATTAAATGAATATAAAAATGATGAAGTGTATGCAAAGACAAAGATTTTTGAATCTGAATGAAACTGTTCACTATTTTTAAACTGGAAAAATAGTTTTTCTTTTTTTCATGACCCAGTGTTATTGCCCTTAAAATTTAATCTTCGGTTTTGCACAACATAAACTTGGTGACCAACATGGTTACAAAATCCACTTCTCAGCAGTGGCAGTCCTATACTTTTGGGGCCGTGAAGCTTAAACTGTTATGGGGGCCCCTTCACCACCAGCAGTGAGGTCTGGGTAAGCACTGTTGTCTTCTTCAATGGGGCTGTTCCGTGACAGATCAGCACAAATTTGTGGATACTTTAATAACTTTTGAATTTTTATTTTAACTATTGTTTTATATTGAATTACAGTACATTATTAATTTTATTAAAAAAAAACAACCCTCATACAGATGACACCCACAAGTTTTAAGCAATGAGGACTAAAGTCGCTACCTCTCCTGGATTAGGAACCCGGAAGCTTAAGCTTCATTAGTTTGCTAGTAGACCTGCCTCTGATTCTCAGTGTCAAACATCACAAGGTTACATTTTTATTTCCTCAATTTCTTACCAATATCCTTGCAGAGTGCTGTGGCGTGATGTTTCCAGTCTGCTGGTAAAGTGGCATTACACTCTGGTCCATATGGGCCCAGACGCTCCCTCTCCAAGTTCTTTACATTGGAGAAAATCGGATTATTGGCTGTCTGTGCAGAATAATTAAATCAACAACATGTATTTAAAACAATCCTCACAGCAAGAAATGTAAAAAGGTGAAGAGAGCAAAAAGTGAGTGAAACAGCAAGCATAGGACACGAGCAAACAAGGCGGTTCAACAACATCCTTGTGTTTTTCTTTGTCACTTGTGGCCATTTGTGAAGGGCCCAACTGACACTCAAGTTACAATTCTAGCACAGGTGTCCTTCTCCTACTCCTTCTTATCTGTTATTTAAGTCCTCGAGGCAGGCTCTTACCTGCATGACCTTCTAGATTTACTCCAAAATATGCTTTTTTTAATAGTTGTGCAGATTGGAAATTGCTGTCCTCTTAAACAACTTTCACTTTGTAAAGTTTATCTAAATAAAAATTTACAAAGAACTAAGAATATTTATTACCTGTTGCTATCTTTTGAGACATTAATCAATAGCTACCAAAAAGGAAAGTGTGGAATACACATAGTTGTATTAGAGATGAAGATTTACATTGTCCAAAAAACAATAACGATGTACCTTACTAAGAGCAAACAGTTGTAAAAAGTTACAGCTTTTCATTTTTCCCCTTTTTTGTTATTTTAACATTGTCTTTGCATTTTACATACTGCTTCAAAAATCAGTTATTGGGTTTACAGACTTTATTATTACATATTAAATCATTGTATTGCCATTGTGAAGGGGTTCTAAGGTGGCAAGAGGTTGTCAGGGAATAAAGGCCACCATAATGACACAGATGAGTGTAACAAAAAGTCTCTGGAGGGCTCTACTGGCATCAATGAAGTTTCTACGCATGCCATTATGGGAGTGCTTATATCACACCAGGAAGGGGAATGGGCAGGGACACCAGTACAAGAACTGGGAATGTTACATGAGTGGAAACATACCACTTTCCCCAAATATATCGCAGACAGATGACACAGTTATTGAGAGGAATGTCTGAAGCTTTGTTAACAGAAAAACATGAAACCATGAATGACAAACAGCCACAAGACCACTGACTATTCTCAGGATATGGCCACTAGCTGAAGAGGAGAGAGCCAGGATGCTCTTTCCAGCAGTAGAGTACCATCCCATCCATCCACTTGTAGTTGGTATGGCTTTATTCCTTCTACTTAATGAAACAGTTGACACTGTGCCAGACTTGATCTTTTAAAGGAAACTGAATGTATGGGGGTGTGCAGATGTCAAGGGCAACTGAGGTTTTTGAACATGGTGTCCCTAAAGCAAACACAGAGCAATGTCTGTCTCACTAAATGATTTTATTACTTGACCAAAAGTGATCATGGGACTAACAGCTGTCTCACATCTATTGGGTACAGCATAGGAAGGTAAGCGGCAAACAAATATTCAGCTGGCAGCCGGAAAACTAACTGGGTCTGGGGAATGAGAGAGGAAGAAATAGAGAGAAAAAAACAATTGGTGGAGGGAGTATGTGCGACTTTGAAATGGGCTCAAGACATGTTTACTAAGAGCAAAAGAGATAGCTCGCTTATTATTTTATCCATTTTAATTGGTATCTTATGCTTTCCTTTTTGTGAATCCCCAAAATGAGTACTTTGTTTACTAAAGGCACAGGTTTTTGCTCAACTTTTATTGTTTTGGGGTTTGTCTGGTCATGTATAATCTCTTTCCCATTGCACATTTTTTATAACAGTATATGCATGTGTCTTTAATTGAAACTCTTATTATTTATTAAGCTAGCTTTATTGTACAAAACCTTCTGGTTAAACCTGTAACAAGGATAATATACACAATGTTTGCTCACCTTCACTGAGTTTCCTCGTTCACGGTTCTTTGGGGGATCAGGTGGCATCACTCCACATTGAGACAGAGTGTGATAGCTTGGGTTCGAATAGTAATGATGGTAGGTGTGAGGGACATCTAGGGACAGAAAAAGGATGATGAACAGCTCCCAAAAAATTTCTTGTATAATCAATTAAACTTGTTCTTACTTTATTAGCAAAAATTTCAATAACTGAATGTAATCATTAGAAGTAAACTTAAGGAGAACACCTGGCATCTCTCAAACCCAGGTCTCTAGTTCCTACCTAGTAAAATGAAGCCCAACCTCAACTCATTGGAGTAGCTTTAGAACTACCTCTTGAGCAGTCTTTAAAAGATCAAGCCAGAGCTCAGACAGTTAGTCTGATGATCTGGAGAAAGATAGAAGAGGTACACAATATAGAAAGGCTTTGGCACATTGAAGGGGCTTTCAGAAGAATATAAAGTGTTTTTGGGAGGAGATCTGACCCAACTATTCAACTTCATTTATTCATTATTTTGTCATAGTTGCCTCTGCTAAACAATAAAAATAAACTGGACCCAGACAGATCTCAAGCCTTCCCCCTTATTCCTGGGGTACCCTTGCACATATTCTTATTGCCAACAGTTGAGAATGGCTACGGTAGCTTTTCTTTGATGCAAGTTTACTGAGTCTCACATTCAACTTACGAATGCTACTTCATATCCTGTCTTATCAGAGGGAAGAAGAAACATTACTGATTATAGATAATATGCAAACATTTTTGACTCAATACATTTATGAAAGATTTTCCAGCTTTTTTTGTTTACAATGAAAAGTCAGGACTTGGAGATACTAATTCCACCAACTTTAGAATATACAGTATGATGCAATCTAAATAATCTGGGAAACCTTACATTATAAATGAATTCTTACACAGAAATCAGTACATAACAAGGTCGGGAATTGCAACTTGTAATTGTATTACTGTAATTATAATGCTGGTCACATAACCGGTGACTGCAAGAACTATGTGCACCCACCTGGGATGGCATATTCTGAATTGATCACATGAGAGGAAGAGTAGGATACAGCAGGCACCCGGCTCTCCTTGCCCCTTTGTCGGCAGCGACAGATAATAAGGAGTGCAAGCAGCAGAACCACCAAAATGACTAAAACAACAATGCCGATGATTGCCCCAAGGGAATCCCTCTCAAGTGGTACCACTGGAATAACTGAGCTTCCTTTCACATCTGCAGAAAAGAAGAACATTGCATGAATAGTTTGTACAAGTAGCCTACTGCTACCTAATAAACTGTGGTAATGATTAGTAAGAATATTGACATTTTACCTAACAGTCAGTGGACCAACTGAAATATGTATGGCTAAAGAGTTCATTTATTTTAATTCAGCGCAGTTGGCATGAAGTAACATAAATATTCTGAAACCAGTCATGTCATGTCAGTCAATCATTGTCCAAACCACTATATCCTAACACAGGGTCATGGGGGTCTGCTGGAGTCAATCCCAGCCAACACAGGAACAAACCCTGGGCAGGGCGCCAGTCCACAGCAGGGCGCACACACCCACACAATTTAGGATCGCCAATGCACCTAACCTGCATGTCTTTGGACTGTGGGAGGAAACCGGAGTACCCGGAGGAAACCCACGGAGACACAGGGAGAAATTGCAAATTCCATGCAGGGAGGACCCGGGAAGCAAACCCAGGTCTCCTTACTGCGAGGCAGCAGCGCTACCACTGCGCAACCGTGCTGCCCTTGAATCCAATTATTTTACACAGAGAATCACAGGCACGTGGAATAAATTGACAAGTAGCATGGAAGACAGTACTTTGATGACCTTCACAACTTGACTTGATGTAATTTTGGAATGGGATTGGAGCGGTTGATGGGCAAGATTTGGTCTGTTCTTGTCCATATTGTTTAATATTGTAATACAATGGCACAATGAGCAGAGCACAGGACATGGACCCACCTGAGATAAGGTGCCAGTCCATCACAGAATCCACTTATGCACACATGCACACACCAACATTAACACTCAGAAATTTGGATGTAGCAGATAGAATAGGATATTGTAGGACAATCACATTTTAATAATTTTTAACTTTTATTTCTGTACATTTCATTTCTCAATAAATAAAAATGATAGACTTTAACATACTTAAAGCTGAATTGAGCTAAACCCAAAACGTTACCGGTACTATAAAGTATAAAACTTTAAATTTAGTGACATAACATAAGAAGCTGACATATTTGAGTTTTTAATAATACTGATGTCATACTTGATTAGTCAGGTATACAGTGGTGTAAAAATTGCACCAATATATTTGTGCTGAAATGAATGCTCTTATATTGACTAAGTACACAGATGCCATCAGGAATCTAATTCCAAAATACATCTGACCTCAAGAATATCAGATATGGCTTTTTTGGACCTGTAATTCTCTGAATTCATGTTGAGTTCTCCATGTCCACTGAAGTAGCCCACTCTGCTTTCATGTTTCTTCTGTAAAGTCCCTAGTGATGTATTTTCACAAGGAGGCTGTGAATTTTTAACAGTTTTTTATATTCTTAATTTGTATATTTTATTTAAAAAGTCTTTTTCTAAAGACTTTCAGCTTTGCCACTTTTGCAGCTACAGGTGCCTCAAATGCTACACATTTTCCTCAATCTCTGCCCAATGTTCCCCAGTCATGATAATCCCAAATATTTTCAATGTCTTGAAATGAACTGACACACTCCAAAAAGTCATGGCTTTTTGTGCTCAATGTACAAATGGCATTAATCTGGATATGGATTACAATAGTCCTCGTGTTACTCTTACCTGTGATGCAGTCTCCTGATCTGCTTAACTCACATGAACACTTTCCTGTCTCGGGGTCACAAGTAACATTATTGGGGCAAGAGCAGATCTGGAGGCACCTAAGCCCAAATGTTCCAGAGGTACATCCTGTATGACACATTTGAGAAATCACATTCACTTTAAAATGTTACATTTGTCAAGTACTAACATTACACCGGTACAATCTCAAGACTTGAAAATACTCTTTTGGGTATAAAGTTTCTAATAAAATAACTGAATGCAGACTAACTTTTAACAACCGGTAAACTAAATGCTGTAGTGTTTGAACCATATCTGACCACCATTCATTGTTCTTAGCTGGTAATTGCAAGGCTAATGGACAAATGACAGTCTATTCATAAACACGGGTACACATCTGTATCTGCATTAACAGATAATAGGAGGGCAAGGGTTAGGAGGAAAATAACATACAGGATTACTCAGAAACTGTATTCTAAATAAAATTAAATGAAGGTTATTTTTTGTTTTTCACCAGAGTTTGCATTTTTTAAATCAAAATCACTGATATTAATGATTAAACTCCAATATTTCAATCCAGCCAAAAGGTTGAAAATATTCCTGCTATGCCAGGTCTTCACAGGCAGAATTGATCCAATCATATTGGGCCAATGCAATGTTTTCAAACATCCATTGGGATGAAGCCTAACTATCATGAGGAAACCATGGAGGACATGAACAGAACATACAAACTCTAAAATGACAGAAACACGGTTGGCAGTTGGAACTCTACTGCTGTGATGCATGTGGCGCTAAACATGGCACTGCCATGCCATGAACAAGAACAGCAAACTTTCTCAACAATATCTGAGTAAGCAGAAGTTAAAAATTGGTCTGTTTTTCGGAACTTACTCAGCATACAGTCGCTGCCCGTCCATCCTGGTAAGCAGGTACATGATCCATCAACTGAGTTGCATGAAGAACCATTGAAGCATTTGCAAATGCTGGTACAATGCTTTCCATAGTGTCCTGCAGGACAGCCTATGACAGACAGAGAGACACATAACACCCGTGCTTTAATTTTCAGCTACAAAGGAAACTAGGCAATATTCCCTGATGTTCAAGTCTGTCTTAGGCAAGTCATTAATTTTTATTAACACTTTTTAAAATTTTCTCTTTGATAGCTAAATGGACAATGTGGAGACATTAGAAAATGTTGTAGGATAACTAAAGCCAAATATAATGAAATTGGACATCAGTTGGAAACACAGAAACTTTCTGTCTGTTTCCTAGATATAGAAGTGTCATCCAATACTACTTGTGTCAAAGGGGGAGTGAAGCTAATGGTCCTGCTCCCAATCCAACACATACATCATTGCACAAGTGACAATAATGGCTGTATAAATGTATAATGACACTATAAGTAGGTTCTCCTCTAAATGTCATATACCTTTCGTGTTCCATTTTGAGATGTAAAAATGATTGAATTTTTAAAGTATTTCTATGATGTTATCATAGTCATACTCAAACATGCTTAATCCAAATCAAGACTTCTGTGATGTACTACAGGTATTTTTATAGTGTTTCCCCTTCAAATTTACAGTCCCAGTGTGCATAAGTGCCTGGTGTGACCAGTGAAAAACAATCACTGTTAGTTTTATTCATTTTTATTTACTTAGGTGATAGAGGATTGGACACAAAAAGGAATAATAACTGAAGAGCCAGCAGGGGTCAGATGGCCAGATAAATATTTGTATTTGGGTATAACCGAAATCATAGTCTGGAGAGCTAGATCAAGATGTTGTGTTTATTATTTCTTTTTGCATAGAGTCCTTTCTATAGTTTTTAAATAAAGCTCTGACAAGTCATTACCACAGCTCTTCATTCTTAAATAACATGGCACAATGACACTGCAACAGCAGGAAAATGTCCATTGACACAATGTGTGATGCAACACATCGCCCAAGACAAGACTGTAAACAATACTACAAAATAAATTACAGAAAATTAAACTAAGTAAAGAAAACACAGTCAAAACAATAAAAATATCTACACATTTTGACCACTGGATTCATTCAATCCGGAGTAATTTTTATGTCCTTGGCTGGTTTGCACTAACTTTTATCCTTTTTTCACTTAAATAAGATGTTTTGCAAGCACACCTTTTTTCCAGTCTGTATAGAAAACAAATACATTCAAGTGAAATCCTGGTGTTGCTTTTAAACTGCCATTTATGGAATTATTGAGATCATTTATATTTGTGGTGGTGTGTTCTGTGAATGGCACTATATAAAATAAAGTTAAGTTGCTTGTGTTTTATATATTTAGTGGTATTATGCCGAATGTGATGCTTTTACATCACTATAAAATGAGCCATATAGTACTAATTCAATCCAGTGAAAAGTTCTTTGCTAGAGAAGATTTATTTAGTAAGGCAAATGTCTAGAGAATTGTTAGGTTATATCAGCCTGGTTTTCTGTTAAACTGTAATTTTTCTAAAAAAGCCATAAACAAATTTTGAATGTAGTAATAAAAACTGACCTTCACTGCAGAGTGGGCCCATATAGCCGGGATCACAGTCGCATTGTCCAGTGATGTGATGGCAGGTGGCAGTGCTGTGAACACAAGGTGGACATCTCTGGGTGCAGTCACGGCCAAATGTGTTGGCCAGGCAGTCTGAAAGAGAAACACATAACGTCTCTCATTTATTAAACAAAAGTAATTTAGCATCGTTGTTAAACTTCCTAATAAGGCAGCATATGCCTAAGACTATCAAACAGACAAAATCTCTGCTGTCATTGGACAATTATAACAAATTCCATAACAATGGGCAACATTTTTTTTTAATTTTGCTTCCTATAAAATTTTGTTGATTATGACAGAAAACAAATCTTACTTCAGATTCACTGCATCAAAATTAAATTTCGAGAAACATGCAACTTACATTTATTGAATTTAATGTTTAATCACTTAATGATGCTAAAACATTGCATTAGATCTATTGAACTAAACATGGTTTGCTGCTGATTTTCTTTTGTACTCATCATCTATTTTCTCATTTCAGTGGTCAGCTAGTCACTTGCCCTGATATGGCTTTTACATTGCTGCAGAGTTCTGGTGAAACCCTTCACCATGTTTGCCTTTGACTACACAAAGATTAGCAGGGAAGAAGTCCAAATATGAATACAAAAAATTACTCTTTAGTGACATACTGCACCTCATGGTTTTGAATGCTTGAAGCATGTTATGAACCAGCTGGAGTTAGTTTGGTGCTTCGAAGTTACCAGTGAAATTCTCAACAACATCCTATAACACCTTCCATGTTATTTCCCCTTCCCCCACTAGCCAACCTTTGAACCACTTGTCACTGATGATGTGCCTGATTTTGGCATCGGTTATTTGTTGAAACATCCATCCATCCATTATCCAATCCACTATATTTTAACTACAGGGTCACGGGGGTCTGCTGGAGCCAATCCCAGCCAACACAGGGTGCAAGTCAGGAAACAAACCCCAGGCAGGGTGCCAGCCAACCACAGGGCACACACACCAAGCATACACATGAGGGACAATTTAGGATCGTCAATTCACCTAGCCTGTATGTCTTTGGACTGTGGGAGGAAACTGGAGCACACGGAGGAAACCCACGCAGACACGGGGAGAACATGCAAACTCCACGCAGGGAGGATGCAGGAAGCGAACCCAGGTCTCCTTACTGCGAGGCAGCAGTGCTACCACTGCACCACTGGGCCGCCCTTGCTGAAACATCTTTCACAAATATCAGAATCTTCTACCTTCCTTAATTATCGCTTTCATCAGTCCAAGTTTCATGTGAAAAGGAGGTAAAAATATCTTTGTTGGATCGACAAGTGGTTTATATGCCGCACTTTCCTGTGCTGGAATCAAATGCTTAGGGAGTGTTCAGGTGTTTTTAATGCAATTAGACTCTTTAACATGACTATAACATTCACAAATAAAAAAACACTATTGGTGATCTTTCTGTCCTGATCTGCACTAGTGCTGTGTGAGGAACTTGGAAAGAAATTGTCTATGTATTGGTGTATACGCACTTTGTTCACATTTTGGACCCTCAAATCCAGGAGCACACTGGCAGGTTCCATTTGAGGCCAGGCAGGTGGCGCCATTCTTGCAGTTACAGTTTTTGCTGCATTTGGGCCCCCAGTAACCCTCTTCACAGGGCTGGTCACAGGATGCACCTTTTTGAAAGAAGCAAAATAAAATGTCAGAATTATTTTAAAGATTCATTAATAACTGTAGATAGAGGAGGCACTTTGTTACCTTAAAATATTGAAGTAAATATGATCACTGTTGGAGCTATAGCTTCATATCTGGAGGTTTGAGTACGGGTATGCGTAACTCTTTACCCAAATACAATTATAGGAGGGGACCCCACATTTAAACAATCAGTTAATGCTTAGTCATGCTATATTAGCAGGAATGTTAGCTGACAAACATTAAAAAAATGTAGAAACATACCAATCCAGCCAGGAAGGCACTGGCAGTCTCCAGTAATATGGTCACATCCATTTGCATTCTCACATTTACATTGCAGTCCACAGCTCGGTCCATACATACCATCCTGTAATCAGAACTTTGTTAGTATCATTGACAACAGTAGGCTAATGTGTAAAAAAGATAATCAAAACTGATTTAGTTTTAGATGTCATGTCAAAAGGAAAAATATGCTGGGAGCTGTCATTTGGTATTGCATATTTGTTTGCTCTATGTTTATGGTGCTTGTTGCAAAACTGACTATATCAAAGCAAGACTGACAGTCTGATTTACAGTGTGTAGAAGGGGAAAACACCAAATTCATTGCTGCTGAAAGGTGTCCTGTTTTCTTTTTCTGCTCTGTTATTTATTTTTTGGGTTGATGCATCTAAAGCTTCACTGGAAAACCCTACCAGCTCTGGCTTTGGGATTACAGAACTTTCTTCACATCATGTTCACTCTTAGTGGCTGCACAGCTATGCATTACAATCAAAATCTAAATATAAGAAATGAACAGAACACATCAAAATCACTTTAAGACTTTACACTTTAAGTGTATAGTACACAATTGATGAGTCCACTCTGTCCATATGTACACAGGTTATGTGTTTCTTTGACAGTATAAGAGTTCATTTAATGCTGGTGATTTTGCTGTGCACTGCTCATGTAAAAGATGGAAAGTTGATGTAAATGTCCTCTAAATGTGGGGCACAGAAGGTGATTGCAGTATCATTTGTCACACAAGTGTATCAGAGGGTCACCGTCTGGGTTTACCTAAGGTACATAATACTATCTCAGGACGAGAGGGGCCACTGGCGCTAGTCATGTCCTCTTGTTTTCCCACAACAGGGCCGAGAAGACATCCAGTAAGGGGTTGCTGCCTCCGCCCCTTCCAGTCAGCTGCTTCTAGGATCCAAGCCTAGTGGAAGGAGGCATCATTCTATAATCAGAGCACCCCACAGGACAGAGTTCTATCCTCATGATCTACTTTTGTGAAAACCCCATGATTATTCCCTAAGAGACAATCTACTTTTTGTTTGTTTATATCTTGTGACAGATGTCCGGGTACTTTGCCCCACAGGGATGCCAGGAGATGGGAAGGACCGGGAGAGGGGCAGTATTTTCTCTGGAACATAGGAGGACAGCCTTCCTGGGTGGCATGGGGCCACGGAGCCGGGACGCTCAATCCTGGGGGAGGACGTGGCCATTGCCAGGAGGTGCCTGGACAGCTCCAGAACGGTGGTCGACAGCACTTCCGCCACAACAGGAAGTGCTATCAGAAGAGGAGCTGCATCTACATGCAGCACTTCCGCCACCCCCGGAAGTGCTGCCGGATGCTAATCAGGAAGCACCTGGATCACTTCCAGGGGCTGTATAAAGGAGGCCAACGCACTCCACTCGAGGTGAGAGTCGGGAGGGAGAAGACAGGAGCCTGAGGAGAAGAAGGTGGCTGAAGACGTAGAGAGAGAGTCAGGAGAAAGAGACTGAGTTGCCCGGATAAGGCATTGTGGTGCTGTATGTTGTATTGTGTAAATAAACGTGTGTATTTTCAGGACATTCCATGTCTGTCTGTCTGTGGCAGGGCAGAACTCTCACAATCTGCAATTTAATGTGCCTGTTAATTGTGACATGCCCCAACATTTACTCTCTTCAGCTTGTCATTCCTTTCTCGACCACACAATCAATTGACAAGACATTTGTCCTTGCTGGTGATTTGATGATTTCTTTCACTGCAAAATAATGGTTTAGGATTTAAAAGAAATTTAAAAAATTAGGACAATAGATTTGAGAAAAGAGAGGAGAGAATTCACTGCATCAAACTTGTTTGGTAAGCTAATAGGTAACTCATCCCACTATCTCACTTGGGTACTTTTTAAAAGCTGATTAAGTTTTCCAAAATATTCTACTTGACATGGTAGTTTGTCCTAGATTCCCATGATTCTTTGTGCGAAGAAGTGTGTCACGGGTGAGGAATCGCTTAGCTTAATGCATCCATTTCTCTCTTGAGTTGTACTCTCCGTGACAGAAGAGTTGACATTTGAACTTCCAATGCTGGGATTACAGACTGCCATTTTTACTGCACCACTAAAGGAATTCACCTTCGACCAGCAGCGTATCTGGCCACTTACTGTACCAGTCATGGTGCTTCTCTTAAGCAGCAGCATGTCTTTTTCAGATTGGTTTCAGAATTGAAATGCATTTTGTCATAATTTTTGTCAGTGTACTCCACTAATTTTAATGTCTTCCTCAAATTTCATATGCTTATTAACTATACCAGAATCTATGTAATTAATATAAATTAAACATAAAACAGCCTAAGGACAGAAGCCTGTACTGATAACCTTACCCCATGTAGAGTATTCTACTCTCACCCATACCCCTTGTCTCCTGCCCAATTAACCAATAATAAAATCCAGTTTTGTGAGTTAAAGACACTACAGAGACTCTACTCTAAAGAGCTAAAGAACCCACCACAAAAACTAAGTTATGAAAGATTAATTAGAAATGAAAGGAAGAAATTATACTGAGGATGAAATCAATACTAAATAACCACAGGAAAAAAAAGAAACCATCTACTCTATGCACAAAGACAACATCAAGTGATTTAAAAAAAATCTGAAAAGCTGACAATATAAATCATTTAAGGTTAGATTATTTCTTAACTCTTTAAACTGAGGTCTATTAATGTCTGTTTTTTGCTACTTTGATTTAACTAGCTATAACATCATCATTCTTCAGTAAATATTCATGTTCTACACCTCAAAATAAAGGTAACACATTTCTCTTTCAGAGTTTTTATAGCTGGAGAATTAGTTATGTGGTACACATATATTACAATAGAATAAGTTGTGAAATTCAGCGATGATTTTACTACAAAATACAGTTTGAATGTTATTCTTATTCCCATAGGTTTCCAAACAATATAGCAAAAAATTGCTATGAAGTATTTACAGTACAAGTAATGTTCCAAGATTTACTGTTTTGAATCAGTACAAAAAACAGGATTTTTTTCTAAGCTTTTACTGTTTTCAAATAAGCACCCATATCATACATACTATACCTATTATTGAAGACCCAAGGCCTATGCATCATTTTGAATGGCAGGTCATACACTGTCATAACAAAAATATTAAATAAGTATATACTCTGTATCCAAATTACAGCACCAATGCGATTCAAAAACAAAAGAAAAAAAAAGAAAAGAATTCTGAAATATAGAAAAGAAAGTGGCTTGTATGGTGTCATTTGAAAGTTGAAAATTTTAAAAAACCTTAACATTACAGTATTCAGAATCACAATTCACTTTATTGGTACACTAATGTGTACTAAGACTTTGTCTTGATAACACACATTGGTGCAAAATACAAGGACAACACAAAATACAAAAGATAAACATAAGAAGATAACATATAAAATGATAAAATATGATGCAGCATGCAAGGGCAATACAAACAACAAAGAGATAGTAGGATTAAAATGACCAGGCAGACTAGCATGCCAGTATACACAGATACTGAGTAGACGCTCTGCACTGATTAGTAAGAGTCACTGCAAATGGAAAAAAAACTGTTTAGGTTTCATTGGACAGAAGTCTTTAAAGCAGGTGATGTCCTGGGTGAGTCAGATCAGCAATGATCTTTAAGGCCTGCTTCCTTACAATGGACTCATATAGCACTTGAATGTGAGCTAAGCTACAGGCTATGATCCTTTCACAGGTTCTGTTGATGCGTTGCAGATTGGCCTTAGCGTGAACAGAGGCAGAACCAAACCAGACAAATATAGATGAAGTCAGAATGAACTTGATGATGACTGTGTAGAATTAGACTGAGGGAGATTGAATTTCCTCTGCTGACGCAAAAAATAAGCATTCTCTGATGGGCTTTCTTACTGTTTACCTGTGATGTTATTGTTCCACTTATGGATTTGGTCTGTCTGTCAGACTGTACCCTATTTAATCAGGATCAAGAAAGCCATAGCTTGTGGTTGCTGTAATGGAGCAACTGGCCATCTTTGAAAACATTAGAAAAATATGACAACATGGCATCAGGGTATGCAATATGGCATTTTAACTGCAAAACACCATATTTTAATCATATGAGAAAATGAATGATTTTATACATTTTTTAAAAAATGTTTTCATTATTGTTCAGATCCATTGGGGGTCTAAAATGATGTGGCTGAGTTTAAAAGGTTAATAAAACACGACATCTAACAAGGCTATTCCGTATCACCAATTCTATTTGCATTTATTATCAAACTGCAGGCCATTTGTCTGATCGAAAATAAAAATAATAATAGGGGAAGGAATGGAACACAATGTATCCCTTTACATGGACCATGTGATTCATTGGCATTTTTATCACACCTACTAGATGCATTTACACAAGATTTCCTAGTTTTAAATTAAATGGAATAAAATTGTGCTTTTTCCAGTGCACTCACTAGCACTATATTAGAACACTTTACCAAAATGTTCAGACATTTAAGATTAACAGCTGCAAAAACTAATTTTTGTGGCTTGATGGAAAGTTTTAAAGAAGATGTTAATGCATGATCAACGTTTCAGCTAGGAAGAATAATTAATATTGTTAAAATAAATGAATATGTTTCCCCAAACTTTCGTTTTTAGAATCTGTTTTAACAAGTTCAGCTCTACTCTAAGCTTGCTTTTTATGGATGACACAAATGCCACACATTTAAAGGATGACACTGCAATGATTAAAGGCAAGGGATGGCATGGCACTACCTGACTTCTAACTCTGCAACAGAGATGTGAATATTTGTAATTTAAGACAATGGTTGCAAGTGGAAAGTACTGTAAATTCATTTGCTTGGTTGGCTCTGAAAAGAATTCCTTGTACAAATTCCTTTTTATATGTAATACTTTTCTCTGTGCTATAGTTATTAATAATTATAATATTATTAGCAAACAGATTGCACTTTTCTCACTCAATATATGTAATCAATATAGGAAACACATTAAGGCAGGGATGATTTTGTATTCTTGCCCTCCTTCAACTACACAGAATTTAATCTGTGGAGGTCATTAGGTATCTCAACCTTCAGAGAATAGACAATACAAAGATCTCTTGATCAACTCTGTTGAAAATAGAATGGAATTCCCTCCACACACTTATTTCTCTCTTTGCATGTCAGAAATCTTATTAAAAAATCTGCCTAACATCCATCTTCCAGGAATGTCTACATTTGAAAATATTCTATTTAGTAATAAGGAGAAAATTGAATGTATTTCCTGACTGTATCAATTAAAAAATCATCACTAGGCCATTGTAACCAATGCTGGGAAAGACACCTCTACATTAATATCTGAGGCAAAGAGTGGAATTTTATTATTTATAATATTCATTCTTCAACAATATGTGCAGAACACTTACTTCATAAAACAACAGGAAATTACCATTACACAGAGTTGGGAATGAGCTCAGGTTAGGACAGGTCAACACAATTACAAGAAAAGAGACTGAAGCAAATCAAAATGGGGACTCACTGGACAAGGTTGATCACATCTTTCTCCTCTCCAGCCTGGGGTACAAGAACATGACCCATCTAGGGGGTTACAAGATGCTCCATTGAAACACTGGCATGTTAGATTGCAGTTCTGACCCCAGGTACCACTGGAACAGGGTATAGAGCAATCCGGCCCGAGCCAACCTGCAGGCATGAAACAAGTTAAATAAGGAATGACGCAAAATGGACCAGTAGAATATGTAAAGCTTTCTTTTTAAAGTCTAGCTATTGAAATCAGTAAAAAGGAGGATCCTGGGCATAAAGCTTGATCATAAGGCCTTATTTTCATTAAAGGAACACATCATGACTTCACTCTTCTACATAACTGCAAGATGTGGAAACAGTAATACAAGTTTTGTGTTAGCCAATTAGATTTTTGTAATGCACTTAGGACTACCAATAAACAATATTAATTGCCTGCACTTTGTTCAAAAGACAGTAGCAAGAGTTTTAATTAAAAAGAGAAAGTTTGTAAACATTTCACCAGTATTACTATCATTAGTTTGGCCATCTGTGTCTTTTAAGACTGATTTTAAAATACTCTCAATAGTTTGGCAACTTCCTATATTTCAGAATTCTTGTCTCGCTACATGGCTAATTGTAATCTCAAATCTTTGTGCATTGGCTTGCTTTTTGTTGCTAGGAACGGAGCATAAAAAGGCTTTTTAATGAGCTCTTTCATAATTTATTCATAGTACATCTAATGTAAATTTATTTAAGTTAATACTAAATTATTATTATTTATTTTTTAGAATTTTAGCTACTAATGACTTCGTTTTTCTTTGTATTTCTTCCTAGTATCCTATGGAGCTGCTCTGCACCACTGACACCTTACCAAAGTACTCAGTGTCTATGATGTTGGAAAGCATGGATAATGTTGTTGCTATGATGATACCTGCAGTGCCAGCTCTTTGCAGACTTACGATCATTTCATTATCACATTTAAGTTCTTTAGAATGCCCAGATTTTTGCTGTTGGACCCCTAGAAGTTTATTTTCTCTACTTTCTATACCGGCTCAAATTGTTGTATTCCTCTTCTCTCTGGCCATCTGCCAATAGCATATATTATCAAATTAGACACTGGCCATTACAATTATAAACAGGGGTGCACATAACATATTTGGTCTTGTTCTCAGGGGAGAACCTGGGGTTGTTGCTTGGTCCTCATTTTTTTTAAATACATTTTTTCCATGACCCACCTCACAGGATGAACAACAATAGAGGGATACATGGATAACTTGACATTGCATGTACTTTAATTTCAACTGAGAATAAATAAAACCAGTACAACAAAATATCTGTTCTTTAAAGCCCTGTAGTATGTAGCTTTCTAATGAAATGACTGCTTTTCAAACACTTAAACCAAATGAAATGACAGCTTTTTAAGCACTGAGAACAGTTACTGCTATTTAAAAGCACTGAAAGTTATCTTATGTCATCATCATCATCATCACTCCCCTCTTGACTTTCTTTCCTCTATTTCAAAAACAGTAAAAGACGCAGATGTACTAGGCCTGTTCTTTTCTCCCTGGTTCAGTCTGCGATTAGCTGTTTGCATCCACAAGTCAACAGCTGGCTTTGGATCAAAGGTCTCTGTTGTGAACTTTGACAATAGAATGTGCATTAGAGATGAGCGGTGAGAGTCTGACAGGCAGGATCTGTACTTGTTTTTTATTATGTTCAGATATGAAAATCACATCTCGCATGCAGCACTGCTCAAGGGCAGTGTAAGGGACAACAGAAGGACTTTCTGAATGTTGGAGCAACTGCCTGGTTTGCTTGTCTTCACTACATTCACCAGGTTATGCACAGAGGAGGCTACCAAATGATTTCCTGCTTGCTTTAAACGCATCCACTCTCTTAAAGTGGAGACTCTGTCAAAAGACTTGCTGGCCTCATATGTCTCAAGGATGTTACTAAGTATTATGTTGCCAAAACTGTGGAGGTCTTTCATTCCAAGAGGCCAAGTTGTCGGATCAAAAATCAAAAAGTGATCACATGATTTGAGGGATTCATATCTGCTTTTAAACTCGTGAATTAGAGCTCTCCCCACATCTTTCTTGTCCCTGTCAGCATCAGCATGTGACACAGTCTCCTTCCTGTACTTACCCTCACTGTCCATCAGTAGTGTCATCGGTCCAATAGCAACCATAAACTCATCTTTGCATTCACCAATAGTCAGATTCTCTTTCTGGAACCTGAGGAAGATGAACTATAAAATGCTCCCAATATCAAGCATATTGGCTAGAAAAGAATGAAAATGCTCTGTGCAGATATGCTTTAGGTTATTGTCATCACTTGTTGCCACTTGAATCTGAATGGCTGGTAACATTCTCCATATTTTCAACAGAGTCTCCTGTCTCCATGCAGACCATCTGATATTGTTAAACTTTCCAAATTTGACAAAAGCAATGCCTTTCTCCTCACAGATCTGCTTTAGTTGTGCAATTTGTTTTGCACCCCCTTTCTTAAGTAAAAGCTTAGCAACTTCACCGTGGATTGATTAAATGACTCACGGTATGGGACCGTGCGATCAGCTGACTTGGCGCAGTTCTACAGGGTGTGGGCGGTACACAGGATATGCACAAGGGAATCCCCGATGTCCACCATCTGACGTAAATTTGGAATGACCCCATTGTAAATTCCAACGTTGACAACGGCTCCGTCAGTGCATACTGAGACCAGCTTCATCTTCCACTCCGCTAAACCACACATATGAAACAATTGAACAAGTCCGTCCACTATGTCCTGTGCTGTTCGATTGGCCCCCAGGTTAATTATTCCAAGGAAATCTGAGCTGAATTGCCCGTTGCTAGACACAGAAACAATGTACACAATTTCCTGCTCCATTTTTGTTATATCTTCTGATCCAACGAAGAGGATGTCTCAAAATTCAGCTGATATCAGTTTTTCACTCACATTTGAAGTTATTGTCTGTGCGATGCACTGCATGATATGCCCCCTGTCTTCTCGAGAATGATAAGCGGTCCTGACGTTAACTCCAAGCCAAGCTAAATATCCTCCTCATATGAACACATAGGACGTGCATGTTTCATTTTGTGAAAGACCAACAAAAAAACGTTACTCAGTGCTTGATGTTGTTCTTCAGTCAGCTTTTCTTGCCATCTGTCGGTTGGACCACTTGGCCTCTGGTCCTGGCTGTGCATGTCATCAACCACTTGCACTACTTTCTGGTGTTCTCTACTATTCACATGCTTATCAAAAGCTGGATGACTGAAATTTTTAGTACCTGTATAAAAGGCACTGTTTTTATCCGCCACAGTGGGATTTTCACGGCATAGTTTGCACCACATTTCAGTGCGGGCGTCATTCGTTTGAAGCCAGCTGACCTCCTGCAGATATTTTATCGAGAATGCACGCTTCTTTTGCGGTACAGGTTCAGTCTGGCGTTTCTTTGGAGGTGGAGGAACACCCAAGTAATTGCTTAATGGAGCTTGCTTCTTGGACATTTTGATGAATGAAGAAAGTTATAAAAGCAGTGGCTCTTATTGCAGTCCAATGTTTAGCACATATATTTCCTAAAATCATAGGAACGCAAACGTGAGTTACAACATTAGATCTTGCGCACATTGTTTAGTTTGATAGCGCAAGCGCACCTGCGCACCACTTATGTGCACCCCTGATTATAACTATCAGAGACATAGAAACTACCAGAAAAATAGTGAAATTTTATTTATTTCCATTTCTACCTTTTACTTATTCTTGTACTTTTAATTTTTTTCTTTAACGCTTTGAAAATCTACTGTTTTGTATGAAAATGTGTTATGTAAATAAATGTTATTGTTTATTACTTTGCCATCAAATAGACCTTTGAGGTTATATGTTTTTCACAGCTCAGGAGGTTCATTCTGCATTGACTACACTGCCCCCATGTGGGCACTAATGCAACAGAGTTTAACATCATCCTCCTAAATCTTTATGCAGACTACTTACCTACTGGCTCTTTCCAAAAGGTCTAATAATATCTAATAAACCTAATTAAACAGAATGATAACAAACTAGTTTGGTGTGTAAACAGACCATTAAACACAAGCAAATATAAGCATCAGCCTTGTATTTGTGCCTTTAGAATAAAAAAATTACAAATTCCCATCTTTCATTTCTAAGCGAGTATGTTTTCCACATAATAAAGTCATCAAGAACAGCAAGCATGCAGAGAAAAAATACAAGTTTAAATATGTTAGTGCAAAAATGGATGAGGACAAAGGAAAAACAGAATCCGAGAATGGAATCTTCCCTAATAAGTTGCAATTAACAGCGAATCTCCAAAGAAATAAGGAAGACTGAAAATGCAACTGTGCTGTACTGGATGGATTTCACATTTACACAATGACAACACACATCACATTTAAACTCAGCTATAATGTCATTGACTTCTTACAGATAGAATTTCATAGACAATAGTGGTTACAATAAAGTTGCAAGTTTACAGCTCCATAAGATCAAATCGCTGTATGGTTACTATATATTTACACGTGTTCATCTTATTTCTGCATGGGGTTTACTCTCTGTACTCTGTAGTTTTTCATCCCAAAGGTATGTGCAGTAGGTTTAGTGATAATTCAGAACTGTCCATTTGTTTATGTGTGTCTTGTAATGAACTGGTGCCTGATCAACGGATGGCTCTGGTCTTGTCCCCAATGTTGCCAGAATAGACCCTGGCTTTCCATGATGTTAAATGGAATTAGCAGGTGTAAAAATGGACAGACTGACTAGCCATTTATAATTTTTTCTACCTCTTGGTTCTAGGTAGCAAGAAGTGACTTGGCTACTTATTGGCTCATCCACTCAACCCATTTAGCATGATCTTTAATAAACCAATACAAACCTTGAGCTAATATGCTATCACAAGCAAATATATTATTTTAGATCAAAGTGAAAACGAGAGACCATGAACAAAATATCCTGCATAAAAGGCTCAGGTAAAAGTTTCATTGAAATGCTGTTTCTTCTTCTTAAAGAGTGGGCTTTATATTTAGAACACAATGACCTGCCTGGAACATCAGCATCTGTTCTCTGGGAGGCAGAGAAAGCAGTGATGAGAGGTAAAATAATCTCCTTCTCATCACATAAGAAAAAAACAGAAAACAAATGTATTCAGGAATTAGAAGAAATCATTAAGTCGCTAGCATTCAGACATCAGTTCTGATTGCTTTACAGCCGAACAGGACACAGGTTAAAAAAAAAGAAATGCTGTTTCTTAGATTATACATTGTCTGCAGCCACTTTTTTTAAAGGTCAAAGGGAGCAGAACTTTATCTTGGTATCTTCAGTCACGCTAGACTGTATAAATACAGTAAAATGTTACATACTATGTAGTTGACTAAAGCACTACCGGCACTCACAATTTACTATGTGCAAAGGGACCATTTGCAAAAACATCTGTATGAGCAATATGGTTAAATATGTTCAGAAATTCTGTTTTAAATTCTGTTTGAATTTTACTGCAAGCTAAAGTATAGTATTTGATTTATTAGCATGTAAATATCTGTTAAACTCCTTCAACTTGAGGACTATTCTACATACATTAGTGTAAAATGATATTACAGCCCATTAAAATGTAGCACACAAATATTATTCTCAGACTAAAAAAGAGCAATAAAACAGCCTGACAAGTCTGAAAAAAGCATTTGATATTAAAAAAAATTTTTCTGCAAAAACATTGCAGAATCATATTATAGAATTGCTGGTGCCAATATTTTTGACAGACCGTGTAGGTTGAAGTGTACTCACTTGATGTAACCGTTCTAACTGTAACTGGCTCCTGCCAGAATTAAATGTGGATTATACTGCAGGTTTACATCTTTGGATATGCGTATGCATTGTGCATTTATAGAGATAACTAGCAAAATACCCGCGCTTCGCAGCGGAGAAGTAGTGTGTTAAAGAAGTTATGAAAAAGAAAAGCAAACATTTTGAAAATAACGTAACATGATTGTCAATGTAATTGTTTTGTCATTGTCATGAGTGTTGCTGGTATATATATATATATATATATATATATATATACACATCTATACACATATATATATACAGTTATATATATATACATATACACACATACATATATATACATATACATATATACACATACTGTATATATACACACACACATATATACATACTGTATATACAACATATACATATCTACATATATACTGTATATACACATATATATACAAATCTACATATATATATCTACATATATATATATTAGGTGGGACTCGATTAAAAAATTAATCCAATTAATTAGAGGCTGTGTAAGAATTAATCTTGATTAATCGTATGTAATCGACACGTAAATTTGCCCAAATGCAAATGTTTTTTTTTAATTTAAAACGGTTTTAGTGGGCGACAGAATCAAATAATAGACATGGACATGAATATTGTAAACTGAAGCTGTTTTAATTTCTGAAAAAAGCTTTAAACTGCATTTGAATTCAAAACAGAAACAAAAATACCATCCCTGGTTAAAATTGGGCAGACTTAAAAATAAAGTGGTAGTTTAAGTACTTTAAGTACATTTTCAGAATAGTATTGTCTTTAAATAATAATAACCAAAATTTCACCATAAAGTGCAGTTTTTTTCGCAAAAAAATAAGTCAGAAACATAAAAGGTAATTTGACCAGCTTACTCTTTAAACTCTGAGTAACATTAGCAAAAATTATTTTGTACATTAGGCTAAAACAGTGTGATCATTGAACATTTTGTAATTAGATGTATTTAGAATTACTAACGGTCACGGAAGTCCAATGATCCCCAGTAAGAGCCACAAAGTCCGCTTTCTGTAATGCATCTAATTTTGCTTGCTTTTCAGTGTGCACAAAACCATGCTTTTATCAAGGCTTTCGGGTAGTCGAAATGATCAGTCGTAGGAAGCGCTTTATTCCGACTCTAACATTTTTGTAGCTGTGATGTGTGCATCAGTGTAATGGATGTACCAGGAAATCATGCATTGACAAAAGTTCCCGCTTGCTTGGAATTGAAAGTGTGATTAAATGCGTTATTTTTAACGCGTTATGGAGTACATGCATCGAAGCTTCTCAGCTGTGCTTGTGCTAAGAAAGGGAAAATTTTAAAAATAACGTAACATGATTCTGCGTTAACCTAATATTTTTCATACGTCCCAAACCAAGGAGATCTGAAGGTAAAATGAATCGGTAGCGCGTACATAGTCAGTACATCCCTCTCGAATCGAACCTCGAAGTTAGAGGCTTAAGACTCTACAATTAGCCACAGCGTGTGGCTTGTCTATGCTAAAGTATGTATTGTAGATCGGGCTATATATATACATTTAAATATATACCCGCGTATCGCAGTGGAGAAGTAGAAGTTATGAAAAGAAAAGGGAACATTTTAAAAATAACGTAACATGATTGTCAATATACAGTAATTGTTTTGTGAGTGTTATTGAATGTTGCTGTCATCAAGGATTTGATTATCATTATTTCTTTCAATCAGGCTCGTATTTGTAGGATGTGTTCAAGTTACATTCCGTGTTTGTCAATCGTTGTAAAGATAAGAGGTTTCATTCATCGATTAGTTCCTTACTGCATCAATAAACAGCTCGTCTTCCTTTTATCTGTGATGTGACAAACTGCATGCACGGGTTTTTTTTACACGCTGTCTTCCTTTAGCAGGACATTCACTTTTTCCACCGTGTGCTTTGTTTCCGCAGTAGCTGCACTTATGAATATGATTGTATGTATAAGACGCTTCATATTTTTTTGCTGCCTTCTCAATTGTGTAATTCGGTTTTGTTCAGCACTCTTTGGAACTGTTGCTTTTGTCTGTGCACTGCGCCAGTTCACGTGAGCCGCTTGGTGTTCTTGCATCGAAGGTTCCCAGCTGTACTGGTGCCATCTCGTAATGTCAGCTAAGACCCGGCACTTAAAAGTTTCTCTCGCAGTTTCAATGAATTTGTGCCAAACACCACCCTGACCATCTCATCTTCCTCTGCATAAGCACAGTCCTTCACCCGTGAATATTTACCGGCAGTGTTTGTATTGGATTGCCGCTGATGGACGGCCTTATATGGGCAGGCACTAAATTACAAGCGCTAGTGGCAGCCTGTCTATGAACTTAATTTAATATAAACTTACGGTTCACGCCGTGCTTTGTTTCCGCAGTAGCTGTACTTATGAATATGCTTGTATGCATCATTTGCTTCATAATGTTTTTCTGCCTTCTCAATTGTGAAATGGCGTTTTGTGCTCATCGCTGGAGTTCTTCCTTGTTCTCTACGTACTTACGTAGGAGGCGTGATGATGTCACACGAAACTCTGCCCCCCGCGGCCATCTCCAACTCAAGACTCCATTACATTATATGGGAAAAAATAGCTTCCAGTTATGACCCTTATGCGTAGAATTTCGAAATGAAACCTGCCCAACTTTTGTAAGTAAGCTGTAAGGAATAAGCCTGCCAAATTTCAGCCTTCTACCTACACGGGAAGTTGGAGAATTAGTGATGAGTCAGTGAGTGAGTGAGTGAGTGAGTGAGGGCTTTGCCTTTTATTAGTATAGATTTAACTGAGGACTACATCAATGATTATTATTTATTTAATAATAACATTGATAATAATAATGACTTAATAAATAACTAAACACCAGGAAAGGTTAATCACAGGAAGTATACAAAGTACAAAATAAAGCAATAAGCCTGTTATCCTTCTAAGATTACCCATACAAGTGTCAGTACCTGTTTACTAGCTGACGTTATATCATTTATCTATATAAAATAAATAATAACAATAAATTGATACATTTATATAAGAAAGAGAAAAGTAGAATTTTTTTCTTACGAGAGTATGTTCCTTTAATATGGGATGTGCCATCTTTTACATCTTCTACAGTCCTGTGATGGCCAGTGAGATTTTCTACACTGTGGTGTGTTGGGCCCACTAAATTAACAAGTTAATTAAAAGAGCAAGCACAGTTATAGGATGCACACTGGACTCCCTGGAGGTCGTAGCAAACCTGAGTACCATTACGAACAATGCTGCACATCCTCTCACCGACACACTAACATTGAGTAATTGCCACCAATGAATTATTCATCAGAAGTGTGTCAAGAAACACTGCTGGGGCTCCTTTATACCAACAGCAGGACGTCTGCATACAGCCTCACTGTGACTGTGACTGCCAAGTCACACTGTGACTGTTTACTTAAAAAGCTTCTGTAAAAAGCCACAATTTCACCTGGGGACAAATGAAGCTCTATCTGTTTTTATACATTCCAAATTTCTCTTTTATTTACCAGACCTAGGCCTCACCTCTTCCTATTACCCTCAAAAATGTCTCCACTGTTAGCTTAACAAACCTGAGGGCTTAAAAAGCATTAAAATCTCAGTGTCACTTAAGACCTATCCTCAGTCTCCATTCCAAGGGTTGGAGGCAGCCCTGTTTAAAAAAAAATGCACAAAACTGTCACTTCTACACACAGCTCCAGCACAGTGTGTGTTCTGTTCCTTTAAAAAGGACCCATCATCAGAGTAGCTCCCCGGTTGCCTGCCCTCATAAAAGGGCAATGTGTACCTTGCTTGTTGCTCTTATACGTCAGCCCCTGAGATCTTCTGACCTCTGTGACTTCATTCTGTCTTTATTAATTATTACGAAGCTCAAGGAGCGCCTAATGTCTGTAGTGTCACAATGTCATTGGTATTCTGGTGGAGTATTATACTTGAATAATATATTCTTAAACCCTGGTTCTGTGCCTGCATTTTGGATTATATTTTCATTATTTATTTATTTATTTGTTTATTTATTTATTTAACATTTTCACATAGCACTATAATTGTTTTGAATGTATTTTGTTACTTTTTAAATGCTGTTATATTGTGTTTAGGCATGGGTTCCACCATGTTGTTTATATAGACGATGCCTGTTGCCTGTCACAAAGATGTAATGTGTAATGTCACGTGTATGGGCTTAAAATGTCACTCCATACACCCTTATTAAGATGGCAGTGCATGGCATGGCATCTAAGGTTTAGATGATTTTCCTAAAACAAACTCTTTATTTCACATTTGTGTTAGTGAAAGCTAAAAGTGCTTCTAAGAAAATCTTATTATCAGGACCTTTGGATTTTTCATTTTTCTTTTACTTTGTCTTAAAGACATTGATATTTGTTTTACTGATATTCTAACCTTCAGTCTGTTGTAGAACATATCTTTGTCTTGTCAGTTCTGGTTATCTACTCTCATTGTCTTTTCTTTTCAGATTTCCTTCTGGATATTTATTATTTGTAATAAATGCCATTCAGGGCTACCTGATACAGTAATGTTTATCATGCCATCATAGCCAGTGCACACTTTTCTTTTAATCTTGGGCCTTCATGGACTTTGCATCTGTGCAGTATCATTCTTTATTATGCTTAGTCCCCTTTCTCTACATTTATTATAGCATATTACATTTTCCAGTGTAATACAATTCCAAGAGCAAATCAACAACAAGATGATACTTGTGTTTCTAATTGGATGAATAGTAATTTTCTCAAAGCTAAATAAAGAGAAAACAGAAATTGTAGTGATTGGCAATAGTGGAGATAATGAGATTACTAGAAATAAACTTGATGTATTAGGATTAAAAATCAAGACAGAGGCAAAGAACTTAAGGGTAACTGTTGACTGTAACATGAATTTTAAATCGCATATTAATCAGATCACTGGGACAGCATTTTTTCACTTAAGAAACATAAGTAAAGTTAGACCTCTTATATCATTGAAAGATGCTGAGAAATTAGTTCACGCTTTTGTTTTCAGTCGTCTAGATTACTGTAACGCACTCCTCTCAGGACTACCCAAAAAAGGCATAAATCGTTTACAACGAGTGCAGAATGCGGCTGCTAGAATCCTAACTAGAAAAAAAAACCTGAGCACATCTCTCCAGTTTTGATGTCACTACACTGGTTACCTGTGTCATTCAGGATTGACTTTAAAATACTGCTTATGGTTTATAAAGCCTTAAATAATCTTGCCTCATCGTATATATTGAAATGTCTGACACCTTATATTCCAAATCGTAACCTCAGATCCTCAAATGAGTGTCTCCTTAGAATTCCAAGAACAAAACTTAAAAGAAGTGGTGAGGCGGCCTTCTGCTGTTATGCACCTAAAATCTGGAATAGCCTGCCAATAGGAATTCGCCAGGCTGATACAGTGGAGCAGTTTAAAACACTGCTGAAAACACATTTAACATGGCCTTCTCATAACTTCACTGTAATCAAAATCCTGATACTCTGTATATCCAACTCATCATAATAACTATTCATGGTGGCTCTAAAATCCATACTGACCCCTACTCTCTCTTCTGTTTCTTTCCCGGTTTTCTGTGGTGGCAATCTGCACCACCACCACCTAATCAAAGCCCCGTGATGTTCCTACATTGATGGATTAAAAGCCAGAAGTTCACATGACCATCATCATCAAGTCCTTCCATGAGAACCCTAAATACAAAGAGGACTGTTTCATTTATGTTAGGTAGAATGCCCACAGGGGACTGGGTGGTCTCATGGTCTGGAACCCTGCAGATTTTATTTTTTTCTCTCCAGCCGTTTGGAGTTTTTTTTTATTTATTCTGTCCTCCCTGGCCATCGGACCTTACTTTTACTCTATTTTAATTAGTGTTGCCTTATTGTAATTCTTACTTTGTCTTTTTCTCTCTTTTCTTCATCATGTAAAGCACTTTGAGCTACATTATTTGTATGAAAATGTGCTATATAAATAAATGTTGTTGTCGTTGATTATTTTAGGCAAAAAGTCTCAGTACTAGCTTTTGTAGTAAAAATATTACTAAATGTGTATATTCTTACATTGTTTACTTTGGAATTGTATAAACTTTCTGTCAGCTGTCAGGTGGTTTTAGTGTTTGTAAGATAAATAAAAGTAACTGGAAGTCTGCATTTGTTTGTTTCAAAATAATGGGCCTGGAGAGTCATTTATAACACTTTAGGTTGTTGATTTATATTTTACCTGTTGTTCATGGTTTGTATTGTGTTGCATTTTATTTAAATCTCTTTTTAAATAGGAATGTAAAGCTCTGTTGGGTTATTTACTTTAAAAATCTGATGCCTCCAGTGGGTGGCTTTCCCTATATAAAGCTGTGATTTTATCAGTATCATGCTACAGGCCAATGGCTACTAAAAATACAAAATCACTATCCCTGTAAAGCAAAATTATACTTTTAGCATTTTTTAGTGCTAACAATAGTGCCAAGTTTATTTGTGTGATTGAATAATAACAACAACAACAACAACAATAATAATAATAATAATACATTTTATTTAATAGGTGTCTTTCTTAGCACTCAAGCTCACTTTGCAATGAATAAAACAACAGTAATAAAGATAAAAAACAAATAGGACAATAAAATCAGACAGCAATAAGGGTTCAGGTTTTAACAAACATCAAAGATAACTAGCTGTAATAGTAGAAAAATCATAACTGGTAAGAAAAGATATGTTTTGAGGGCAGTTTTAAATTGTGTTATTGAGTCTAGCTGATGGATGTGAGAGGGAAGAGAATTCCCGAGTTGAGGAGCACTATAAGAGTCGCTCGAGCTCTCAGAGAACAGAGTTTGATGTGTGGTACAGAAAGTAGAGCTGCAGATGAGGATCTGAGTGAACAAGAGGGAGTGTAAATTTGTTGGACATCAGTAAGGTAGAGAGGAGCAAAAGAGTGGAGAGCTTTAAATGTTCAGAGTGGTATTTTGTATTGTATTCTGTAGTTAACAGGGAGCCAGTGAAGTTGAGAGAGAATTTAGAACAGCAGGTTATTATCCTAGCAGCAGAATTTCGCATACATTGTAAGCAGTAGATACGTTTTTTATGAATGCTAGAGAGAATAGACTTACAGTAATTTATACATAAAGTGACCAAGGAATTAACCAGTACTTCAGTACTGTGTTGTGTAAGAACATGACAAAGTCTAGAAATGTTTTGGAGAAGGAAGAAAGCAGTTTGAGAAACATTATTTATATGAGATGAAAAAGAAATGGTACTGTCTAAATCAGGGGTCTCCAACCTTTTTTCCCCTGAGAGCTACGTTTACTAAATGAAAATGGCCGAGAGCTAGTCATGTTTTCTAACATTTATTCTCATAGCTTATTTCAACCCAAACAAACTGAATAAGCTTGTTTTGCCGGAACATTTAAAAAATGTTGGTGTCTACGACTCACATTTTGCATTAAAACATCACAAAAAATATTTAGCTCACCAGCAAGTGCATTTTGTATGTCTGTATGCATTTTCTAGTGTATCTCACACTATTGAATTAAAACATTAATACTGTCAAAGCAAAACAATGCAATTACAATATACAGATATGACTTATTCATTTGTCATTTTGTTGCATGTCACTGTTTCATTTCACAAGAGTATTCACATGCCTAGTTGCATGTGTGATGTGTTTTTTAGTTAGTCAGATGACTGGCACTGCATAGAGTCAACAAGACAGGTATATGATGGAGTGTAGCCATTTAGGTTCACTCTTATGGAGTCATTTAAATGTTCATGTGTTAGTCTTGTTCTGAACTTTGATTTCATGACATTCATGTAAGAAAAGGCAAACTCACAGAGGTATGTAGACCCAAACAAAGCAGACATTTTCAGGGCTGATTAGTGAAGATTCTTATAGTTATCTGGCTCTACTAAGCTCCAGAAATGCTGAGAATGCTGTTGAGACTTTACCTGCACATTATTTTGAAGGTTTACTAATATATAATATATAAAATCTAATGTCTGTCTGTCTGTATGTCTGTCTGCTTTTCACAGGAGAAATGCTTAATGGATTTAGATCGGGTTTTTTTCATAATTTGCTTGAACATTACGGATGATTTTGCAACGTCTCTCATTTCGCTATGCATCGTAGTTTGCTTGTGGTGCCGATTTATTTGCGTGAATCCAAGAGAGACGTAGCGGGCCAAGGGGAGGGGCCTTCCTAATTCACTCGCCAGCTTCGGGGTGTGTTCCTTAACTCCGCTTAGCTAGCGATCAAGAGAACAATTGAACTCAACTTTGTTTGATATTTAAAATAAAGTGTTACTTAGGTGTTGATGAGTTTGAGTCTGGATATTCTCTTAAGTGTATGCCACATGGAAAAGATACAGTAGATTGTAATTCAGATTGGGGATTGTGATTTTGCATTAAAAGGATTGTGACATGATTTTTGGAAGATCGCTCACCCCTCATATGACTAATCAAGTTTTCAGATTGATGTAGGACTCATTATCCCTTTGGTGAGCCATGTTGGAAACCCCTGGTCTAGAATGATGCCTAGGCTCTTAACCTGGAAAGAGATGTTTGTGATAGTGTTGTTAATTAAAATGGAAGAACTGTTAACCTTAAGTGATTGAAGATTTAGAACCAATGAGGAGCACCTCAGTTTTATTGCTATTTAATTGGATAAAATGGTGAGTCATCCATGACTTTACATCTTAGAGATAACCCATAAGTGTATTTGAAGGGAAAACAGAAATAGATATAGTGGATAGATAAAGCTGTGCTCTGTATTTGAGCTGTCTTGTTCACTCATGCCATGGATGGAAAATCTACCAAATTTCCTTAATATCCTTTTGGTTTCTCTTCTCGAGAGACTGAGTAAGGAGTCTGAGTGTCTGGGCTTGCGAGTGTCTTGGATAAAAGCTAAGATCCAGGCCTTTAATTACTTCTTGGGCACAGCCAACAGCAGTGTGTCTGAGAATATCGGGGTACAACAAACCTTGTTGAGAGGTTTATTTACATTGGCAGTGACATTCATGTTTCTGGCAACTCTTCCTAAGAATTCAGTAGATGGATTAAAAGAGGATGGGGGTCATGAGGTCACTGGAAAGGGTGTGTGGCGCTCCCAATATCTGCGCAAAAGGATGAAGGTCCAAGTCTTTAAAGTTCTGATGCTTCCTGTCTTGCTATAAGGTTGTGAGACATGGACGATCCAGTGACCTGAGATGACGACTGGACTACTTTGAGTAATTTTCTTCAGAGAATCCTTGGGTACCACTGGTTTGACTTGGTGTTGAAAGAGCAGTGGCTCATGGAGTCCTGAATGAGGCACATTGCCTGCACTGTAAAGGAGTGTCAGTTATGGCACTACAGCCATGTGGCACGATTCCCAAAGGGTGATCCAGCTTGCAGGATCCTCATTGTTGGGGACCTGAGTGGCTGGACCAGGCCAAGGGGACGCCCATGTAAAACCTGGCTGCAGCAGACAGAGGGTCATTTCCGGAGGGTGGGACTGGACCGCATGTCTGCCTGGGGGGTTGCCAACCAGGATCCCGAGCTGTTTTGCTGTGTGGTGGGTGCAGCAATGCATCGTATCTGAGCATGCTCCCCAACATGACCTGACCTGATCTAGATATAAATGAGGGAGAGAGAGGGGTTGAAGCATGGCTGATGCAGCACATTGTGACACCCACCACATGATGTACCACATCAGGATCCCAAATTAGGACCGAAGTGCTGCCATGCATTGGGTGACAACTCACCACTACACTAGTTCGAATTGAGTGGAACAGTCTGAGGTTTTTTTACAGTGGCTGGAGTGCCAATCCTGTCACCAACCCCCATGTTTTCCCTGCCAGTTGGAGGACCTGCTTTCAGGGCTGGATGCAGGTTAATGTCATAGCTAGGATAGAGTAATTGCATGTTAATGGCCTTGCTAAAGGGCCCAATGGAGTGGAATTACTTCTGGCATTTACGGGATACAAACCAGCACCCTTCTGATTGTTAATGCAGATCCCTAGCCTCAGGGCCACCACTCTGCCCTTACAACAACGAGATTAGAAAGAAATAAAATTGAGACATTTTCTTTTGTCTCCTGCTCCTCAGATTTTTCTCTTGAGAGAAATGTACCCTGATATTCTCCTCTTGAGTCTCCTCTTGAGTTTCAGCAGAGACCTCAGCAAAATCACACAATGGGCTGAGGTTTTCCAAATACTGTAGTGACTTGACATTTTTTTACAATTTGAAAATATTTGCATTGTGTGCTCAGCAATATATGGTGTAATGTATGGACGTTACTATGATCACAAAACTGTAGATCTTACTTCTGAGTAATACTATTAGTTACTGTAAATTATATTGTGCTCCAATTAGATCAAACTCATTTCTGGAAGAAAAGGTACCCAGGGTGGAATACAGTTTAAATCCTGTTACTGACACTGTGTGACCAGGAGAAAAGTCACATTGGAAAAACAAAGGAAATGGAACCAATCATATCTCAGATGTTGTAAGTCACTTTGGATAAAGGTATTCCTCCAGTAATAAGTAAAAAATGCAAAGTCTTAAAAGAGATCAAGGCTAGAAAGAGATCTCACAAAGTATGGCATACTTTTCAAACCAAATTCTCCATTTTAACTCCTACCTCAGTTGTATCTCATGTCTCCTTTTGTCTAAAGCTATTTCTTCTAAGGAATTTTAGGAAACACACCTGTGACAAAGCTGATTCTTAAATGAAACATAAATGAGAATCTCTTTTCAGTCTAATGAGTCATCAAAGATGAACCTTTGAGCAGTAAAATTTTCTTATGGGAAGTCATCTCAAAGAAACAAATGCACACACAGACAGACCACCGTTCTAAAAAAAACAAATAATGTTCAGAGATGCCTAAAACATGTAAACCTTTTTGAAACTCAAAGTTGTTGTATTGAATCTGTGTTTGTGAGACAAAGATTGGGGGTGGTTTATTTGATTGATTTATTTAATGATTTTAGTTCAAAATGTTTATTTAACCCATGCCAAGAAGCAATATACACATAAAAGTGTGTTCCGACTTAAAGAAATGATTACTAATAAGCAGGGACCAACTGACTGCTGGTCATTTTGAATAAAAGAGAGCAGGTTAGTGTAGGGAATGAGAGAAAGAAAAGTTTATTTTGAAAAGAGAGAAAGAGAGAGAGAGAATTGGTTTTGGAGAAAGTGATTGCTTAATGGAGAATGATGGAGAAGAAAGGGAAACATCAGTCAGGATGACAAAATTAAAGAAAGAGTAAGACCGAGGGTTGCACGGATGTTCTGGGTCGTGTTTGCGATCCAACAACTGTTTACTTTATATCAATCAAGCTCTTACAAAGTACTGGATTAAGCTGGTTTAAAGTGCTGGCTTCTTGTTCAGGATTGGTCCTCACCTTGTGTCAAGTGTCTCCAGAATAAGAATGAGCTCATAACAACCCTGAAACAGTTAAGTAGGATGGAGAAGGTATTGATGAATGAATGGATGGACAAATGGATAGAAGGATGGTTGCAACTATAAGCAGGTGCCAATGATTAAGTGACATGTGAATAAACAGTTTCTCTAAAAATGGTGATTATCATCACTTAAATATTCAGTAGTTTTTTTTCTCACGTTCAAAAATCGTGTAGCCATATTTTCACCATTTAAAGCAATTAGAAAAAAATAGCATTGACATGTGAATCTTTCCCTGTTTGGTTTCTCTTATCACTGGCCAGTAAGCCTGAATCTTGTTTTTTTTTTTTAAATATCTCTGAGAACATTAATGAGATTGTGTACATAATGCCACGTGCATGAAGTTTTTTTTTCTTTTTTTAAACTAGCTAAAGAAACAGTATAAAATTGTGCTCTTACATATTACAGACTTTAGAAATGAAAGCTTACCTTCTTTGCAGAAGCAGGTTCCATCAATATGTGAGCAGGCCACAGCATTCTTACACACACACTCAGATGAGCAGTTAGTGCCAAAGGTGCCAGGAGCACAGTGATGAGAACAGTGCCTTCCCTGGAGAGGCAAGTGGAGAAGAGAAAGGGCAGTAGCATATAATATATATATATAACCTCAAGAAGGGCAACAAGGAAATTAATAATTTGAAGGAACCACAAATAAATACTTTTTGAATGTTCAGAAGGACACTCCTATAAATGGAGATGACATAAGCTTTCCTAGGCATCATGTGTAGAAGGAAAATTTTTTATAATAGCAAATTAACATATAAAGCCATAAAAAGTAATTAACAGCTTCTAAAATATTAAGATTAAGCATAAATTAGAATGTTAAGCAAATAAGATAGGTCTAGCAAATAGTTAACTAAAAAATCAGTTATACTGCATTATTTTTTAGGCTTACATTAAAATTTCCAAAGTAAGATAAGAACAGCTAATTGATACACCGAGACCAGTTTTGGACAGGATAAGAGTTTGAGAACACCTGTGATTCAAGGCTAGGAAGCGAGAGCACAGAGAAGATGCCTCTGAAAGCAGCTGGGCTGATGAATCAGCAGAAAGGCAACAAAAGGCTTTTGCCGTAAGCAGGGTCACGCTGACATAATGCATGAAGAGAAAATCTTAGTAAATTCAGGCATTAGCAAAAATATTATAAGAATATATTAGCAATTAACTTTAGTGTAGAAATTAAGACAAATCAAGCATGCTAAGCAATGATTAAATGAAAAGCACATACTATACTTCTTTTTAAATAAAGCTTAAGCTTCAGGTCACTATTATAAAAAGTTTGGAAGGCTTAAGAGAGAAAACGATGAGAGGAAACCCATATATGGAATTGAAGCCTTGGCCAGTTAGAGAAAATGGGAACAGCATAGAAAAATAACAAATTCCATAAGGGGGCCAGTGATAGGAAAAGTAAGGAGATAATAAGGGTTCCCATGGAAACTCAAGATTCGGCTGGACAGGAGTAAAAGAGAGTCAGAGAAAATGGGCAAGAGAGCTCATTCAAGCGAGGTCAGAAAAGATCGGAAATTACATAGAAAAGCCCAAAGATGGTGAGAGGAAGCCATCCACCCAGTCTTAGACCAATCAAAATAAGCCGAACAGACACCAAAAGGAATAATGGACAGTAAAACCAGGTGCAGAATGAGCTAATTGAATGAGGTAAAAATAAGAAATTGTTATAAAAACTTCAATGGCTGTAATGATCGGGGCTCAATCTCATTCGGCCGAATTGGGTTGAGTCCGTGTGGTTGATTTATTGCAATAAAGCCTTAAAACTCTGTCTGTCTATCTCGAGTCCTAATAGCCTTTATTTTTAGGTAAAAAGCCTTCTGATGATGAATTTTTCGCCACGACAGATGTAAGTGTGAAAAACATATTTAAAGAAACTGAAACTACTCCCTAAATGCATGCATATGAGCAGACCAGTGATCTGAAAAAACTGGCACTGGGTGGTCACCTTAGATATAAATTCCTAATTTCGTAAGTAGGTAGGTTATGGTAAAGTTCTTCTTTAACTTGATATATGGAGTCTTAGAGTCCCCTTACCAAATAGCCAGGGGTACAGTGGCAGAGTCCGGTCTCACTGTTACAAGTTCCTCCATTAAGACAAAGACAGGGCTCTCGGCATTCTGTCCCAAAGTATCCATGAGGACAGGTCTCATTACAAAAGAGCCCTGCCCAGCCTGGCATACAGGTGCATTCTCCCTTTAATGGATGACAGCTAGAAGAAGGGAGAAAGAGAGTGAGAGAGATAAAGTCAGCCATATTTAATCATTTCAACATATGAGCTCAATTTAAAAACTTTACTTATATTATTTTTCCTTTATACATGTTTATGACAATGCAAATGCATGAAACTGTTAGCAAGTGATCTGTCATGCAGTTCAAATGAAACTGTTGCTGAACACTATGAGTATGAGATATTTCTTGTCCAGGGTTACCTGAGAGTATGCTCCTCCTGGCAGAGACAGGCCTGATCACATTTCATCCCATAAAAACCATCTGGACACATCCTTTGGTTACAGCGTGGGCCAGTAAAACCTTGTGCACAAAGACATGCCCCATTGATATGGTAACAGCGGGCACCATTCTCGCAGTTGCATTGCTCAGTACAATCTTTCCCATACCAACCCACTGGACATTCTTCCTGACACCTGGGAAAAAGTGAATAAGATGTTTTTGAAAACAAAGTCTTATAGAGATTTCAAGGATATTCATATTCCTGTCATTTGCTAAGAACTCAGCTTGGAGCTGCCTTCAACAGTTCTAATTACATACATCCGTCACCAGATTAAGTTTTTATCTGAAAAGTCGCAGGCATGACTACTGTTCTATTAAGTTCAACAATATGATGTTGACCACAGATGTTCTACCAGACAGTTGTGGCGAGTGCCCTCTTCTACGCGGTGGTGTGCTGGGGAGGCAGCATAAAGAAGAAGGACGCCTCACACCTGGACAAACTTGTGAGGAAGGCAGGCTCTATTGTAGGAATGAAGCTGGACAGTTTAACATCCATGGCAGAGCGATGGGAGCTGAGCAGGCTCCTGTCAATTATGGAGAATCCACTGCATCCACTGAACAGTGTCATCTCCAGGCAGAGGAGTAGCTTCAGTGACAGACTTTTGTCACTGTCCTGCTCCACTGACAGACTGAGGAGATCGTTCCTCCCCCACACTATGTGACTCTTCAATTCCACCCCCTGGGTAAATGTTAACATTATTCAAAGTTATTGTCTGTTTTTACCTGCATTTTTATTACTCTTTAATTTAATATTGTTTTATCAGTATGCTGCTGCTGGAGTATGTGAATTTCCCCTTGGGATTAATAAAGTATCTATCTATCTATCTATCTATCTATCTATCTATCTATCTATCTATCTATCTATCTATCTATCTATCTATCTATCTATCTATCTATCTATCTATCTATCTAATAGCTGAAAAATGTAAAATTTTAAGCAATATCGGTCAAAGCTGTCCAGTTGTCCACTGCCTTAACTGTTCGCAACGAACTCCTTCAAACTACTGTGGGTTTGCACAGCGAAGCTTCTCAGTTTGAAGATTTGCACTGTAGTGAGGGATGAGTTATGAACCCACGTTCTCTGGCTCAGGGGCGAATGCTTTGCAGCATAAGCTAAAGTGAGAGCTCCATGCATCAGCTGCACAGAGCTCATCCATGACCACTGTGCGTATTGTGCTTCCCTGATGACATCAGCTGATCTCTCCCTGTGTCACCCCCTATCTTCTCTGTGCAGCATCATGACACTCAACCAATCCACAGTGTAAATCCCACCCTTGTCTCCAACTGTAAATTACTGTGGACTCACACCACAAAGCCCTTCATTTGAAAGCTTTGAGCCATGGTCAAGTGCTGATGGTGAGTTGCAAACCTGCATTCTCTGGCATTGCATTGGAGAGCTCAATCCATCAGCAGCACAGAGCTCGTATTTGACTACTGTGAGTGCTGTGCTTCCCTGGTAATATCAGGTGATCTCTCTCTGTGTCAGAACCCTCCTTCTCTGCACAGCATTGCCACTACATCCTTCTAAATACAGCTGGTCACCTTGTGATTGCCCTCTGCTAAATGAGGACAAAACTGATAGTGTACAGTAACTACAATCATGTAGCTGTCTGCATGTACAACTGCAGTTATGCTGCCTTTCATATTGATGTTTTATTATGTTTTCAATATCAGATTCTACAGCTAGGAGACAGCATTTTTGGGTGGTGTTGTGCACTTTCTTAATTATTTTCTTTTTTTTCCATTTTGCATTGTTTGCTTGTTAATTTCCTATTACTTGCTGAAATTCACAATGACTATGATGTAGCTGTCACATGTCACAGTTGCTGTGTAACAGTCAGGTTTTCTTTCTCTGGCTTGAAAGTATTTTATGTTTTATCATTGTTTTTATCCAATATTATTGATTAAAGTTATTTCTGTAAGTTTTGTTTCTGATTTGTTATTTGTGCTCTGTTGCTTTAAGTTTGTGTCCATTCTTTGTACTTTGTGGGTAGAGTCCCAGTAGGCAAAGCCATCCTGATGGCAGTGCTACTGGCACCTCCTTGTGGCTTTATATTGCGGTCAGAAGGAGAGATCTAGCATCTGTGTTGGAATTTACTGTGAGTATTGTTATTTCTTGATCTTTCTTATTTATTGAATTGTGTATCTTCTTTTACTAGATTTTGTCAGAGGATTGTGATTTTGACTCGCTCACTTTTGACTTGCCTTTTAGGCAAAAACTTTTGCTTTTCTGTTGTATTTTTTGTTTTTGTTAATAAATTGTGGCTTATGAAGATTCAATATTGCACAAATATTTCTTTTAAAACAACCCATGTTGTTTTAAGAAGTGGTGTTAAAATTTATACATGTTTTGTTTTGTTAGGTCTTGTCTCTTTTTGTTCCTGCTTTTTTTAACTTTCTGATGTTTCTTTTCTTCTTTATTCTTTTCTAGTTTGACTATGAAGTAATTTGTTGTACAACCCCGATTCCAATGAAGTTGGGACGTTGTCTAAAACGGAAATAAAAACAGAATACAATGATTTGCAAATCCTTTTCAACCTATATTCAATTGAATACACTACAAAAACAAGATATCTAATGTTCAAATTGATCAACTTTATTGTTGTTTTGCAAATCTTCACTCGTTTTGAATTTGATGCCTGCAACACGTTCCAAAAAAGGTGGGACAGGGGCATGTTTACCACTGTGTTATATCACCTTTCCTTTTAACAACACTCAATAAGTGTTTGGGAACTGAGGACACTAATTGTTGAAGCTGTGTAGGTGGAATTCTTTCCCATTCTTGCTTGATATACAACTTCAGTTGCTCAGCAGTCTGGGGTCTCCGTTGTCGTATTTTGTGCTTCATAATGTGCCACACATTTTCCATGGGAGACAGGTCTGGACTGCAGGCAGGCCAGTCTAGTACCCGCACTCTTTTACTACGAAGCCATGCTGTTGTAACACATGCAGAATGTGGCTTCGCATTGTCCTGCTGAAATAAGCAGGGACGTTCCTGAAAAAGACGTTGCTTGGATGGCAGCATATGTTGCTCCAAAACCTGTATGTACCTTTCAGCATTAATGGTGCCTTCACAGATGTGCAAGTTACCCATGCCATAGGCACTAACATACCCCCATACCATCATAGATGCTGGCTTTTGAACTTTGCGCTGATAACAATCTGGATGGTTCGTTTCCTCTTTGGCCCGGAGGACACAACGTCCATGATTTCCAAAAACAATTTGAAATGTGGACTCGTCAGACCACAACACACTTTTCCACTTTGCGTCAGTCCATCTCAGATGAGCTCAGGCCCAGAGAAGCTGGCGGCGTTTCTGGTTGTTGTGGATATATTGCTTTCGCTTTGCATGGTAGAGTTTTAACTTGCACTTGTAGATGTAGTGACGAACTGTGTTAACTGACAATGGTTTTCTGAAGTGTTCCTGAGCCCACGTGGTAATATCCTTTACAGAATGATGTCAGTTTTTAATGCTGTGTCGCCTGAGTGATCGAAGGTCAGGGGCATCCAGTGTTGGTATTTGGCCTTGCCACGTACGTGCAGAAATTTCTCCAGATTCTCTGAATCTTTTGATGATACTATGGACAGTAGATGATGAAATCCCTAGATTCCTTGCAATTGTACATTGAGAAACATTGTTCTTAAACTTCTGGACTATTTACCCACGCAGTTGTTCACAAAGTGGTGAACCTCACCCCATCCTTGCTTGTGAATGACTGAGTCTTTTGGGGATGCTCCTTTTATACCCAATCATTACAAACACCTGTTTCCAATTAATCTGTTCACCCATGGAATGTTCAAAACAGGTGTTTTTTGAACATTCCTCAACTTTCCCAGTCTTTTGCTGCCCCTGTCCCAGCTTTTTTGGAACGTGTTGCAGGTATCAAATTCAAAATGAGTGAAGATCTGCAAAACAACAATAAAGTTTATCAGTTTAAACATTAGATATCTTGTCTTCGTGTATATTATTAGTGTATTCAATTGAATATAGGTTGAAAAGGATTTGCAAATCATTGTATTCTGTTTTTATTTACGTTTTACACAACGTCCCAACTTCATTGGAATTGGGGTTGTACAATCAAGTTTGACTTGATTGTACGCAATGCTATTTTCTTCAAATAAAAAAAGGAATTTACACACATGGTTGTGATCACAACAAAATACAAATCTTAATATAAAACAAACACAATACTGAAATAGGATAGTAGTAAATTCATGTTTAATGGGCACCTTGAGAGTGTAGTGAAGAGTGAATAATTCAACAGGGGGGCAGCAAGGGTGCGGTCTGCAACGTATGTGGATCCTTTCTTAATATTAGCCACTTCCTAAGGGTTGCCTGCCTCTTTAAGTTAGGGCTAGGGCTCATGTTTGCAGTAGTAACTGGGACAGTTGGGGTAAGCTGTAGGAAGGTATTACAATGGCTTCCGGGACATAATCCTGATCTGTAAATTGTGTGTAGAGATTACCCAGGGAATATCCCAGGGCTTAAAATGGCCTTGATCCCAGAGGTGAGATGAACTTGGGATTAGGAGGTTAAATAAGGCAAATACTCAACTGTGGGAAGGAGAAATGTCAGAAAAATGAGAGTTGCCTTACACGTTTTTAAACATGTCTTGTTTGGTGAAGTTTGGCCAAAATTCAAGATTATGTGTTATTTAGAGATGACAATCGACTTAGATGAAAATGCATTTCAATTACTGTAATCAGATCATCATCCACCAGAATACTGCGCCTGTTCACTTGTGTTCAGGGTTGCAGCAAAGTCATTCCCATCAGCAATGGGCTCTCCTTTTGCAATTCATAGACTTTGGCTAGCTTTGGCTGTGCAGGCCACCAGCCTGCTTCCAGAGTATGAGAGCCAGGCCTACGTTGAGCCTGTAAGGTCTAATTTTTTTTAGTACAAAAGGCCTAGACTGTGAAAGTGTTTATTTTAACAGCCTGAGAATAAATGCCAGAATATGAGGAGAATATACAAACATCACACACACAGAGATCAGATGAAACCTAGAGCTATAATCAACACTTCTAGCCATAGTACTTCTGTGCAGAACTGTTGGTGCATGACAGAAGCAGTTTTGAAAGAGAATGAAATTAAAAGATGCCATGGAGTTGCAAAATTCACACAGGGATTGTACCTGGTAGGACAATAATTAAAGAATAAAGCTCAGAACATGCAACCAAATTATAAGTCAAAAGGATACATGTAACCTTATCCAAAAAACACAAAACATAACCACAGGGCAGAAAAAAATGGTTGCCACCAGAATGAAATGATGCTAACTTTTTTGTTTCTTTTAAAAATTCACATTTGAATCACAAGGTACACACAACGTCAGATTTTAAAATACTGTAGCAGTGATGTCAAAACACATGGTCTCTGTGAATGGGGCCTCACATCCTAGCAACCAGTCTACAACATTGAGGTGTCCATAAAGAAATAATAAGGACTAATGGGGAAATGTGAATAATTTTTAGGAATGTTAAAAACACAAGATAAAAATTAATCTAACCATTAGATTTCTTGGCCTTGGAAACCCAGACAACCATAGTTAAATACTTTTCAAAGGACAAGAAACAGTTGGAAAAGATTAAAAACTTATAAGCCAAATCATGACATGTGCCATCTAAGTCAAATCATAAGACAAGGTCTTGCATATGATCTGAGCTTGGAAAACATGTCTGAAGGGATCTCTCTATTCTAAAAAAATGTTAGTCTTTACAAATTAGTTATAACCACATGGAAACCAACCTTTCTCCAGTGAAGCCTACTGTACAGTTGCAGTGTCCATCTGTGGGAATACACTGCCCCTTGTTGTAGCACAAACACTCAAGAGAACAATTAATCCCATGCCAACCTGGGGGGCAAGATTCGGTGCATACTGACCCCTGTAGAGTAATACAAATATAAAAAACAAACAAGCTTAAATCAGCATAACAAGAATAAGGAATGACAAAGCTCAATGATCATCAGGCTGAGCTAAAGAAGCCTTATGTTAGGCTACATATTTCTGTAGTCACTGATAGCAATGATGCCAGTGAGAAAGAAAGATCACTCCTACACATCACAATCTTATTTTATCTGCATAAGGAAGACAGACATGTTGACTTTATTCTCGACATTTCTACTTTATTCTCAACATTTATGTTGAGATTAATGTCGACATTTTCACTTTATTCTTGTAGTTTGTCAGTAGAATGTCGCAAACTAAACTTCATCTTAAAGTGAATGTTTAATTTACTAGATTTTCTCAAACCCAGTCATAAATTAATGTAGCACATTAAATGCTTTATATTAAGTGTTCCCCCACACAGTTGTTAATCTCTATACGCTTCTGAAACTGACTTCTTCTTGCACAGAGGAGGTGCTGGCAGCCATCGCCGCACCTTGACTTCATGATATTCGTGCACTATGAACATTCAGAATACTAAGATAAATAGTTGATATCTTTTTCATGATGAAATGCATTAAAGCATGTATTAAACATGGGTGGCGTTGGGCACGGTGGCGTGGCTGTAGTGCTGCTCCCTTGCATTAAGGGGTTCCTAGGTCTACGTTCAGTGTAGATAACTTTATGGCAGGTGTGATGAGGCTCCAAAAAACTAGATATATGAATGGGTATCGCACAGGTTTAACTTAAATATTGTGTAAATGTTTGGTTCATGATGTGGTGGTCGGAGACACAAACTCAGAATTCAATGGATGTTCTTTGGAGCATCCCCCTTTAAAAAGGGGGAACGGAGGGTGTGTTTCAACTACAGAGGGATCACACTCCTCAGCCTCCCTGGAAAAGTCTATTCGGGGGTTCTGGAGAGAAGGGTCCATCAGATAGTCGAACCTCGGATTCAGGAGGAACAGTGTGGTTTTCGTCCTGGTTACTGAACAGTGGACCAGCTGTACACCCTTAGCAGAATCCTGGAGGGTTCATGGGAGTTTGCCCAACCAGTCTACATATGTTTTGTGGACGTGGAAAAGGCTTTCGACCGTGTCCCTCAGGGAATCCTTTGGGGGGTGCTCCGGGAGTATGGGGTACTGGACCCCCTGATAAGAGCTGTTTGGTCCCTGTACAACCGGTGTCAAAGCTTGGTCCACATTGCCGGCAGTAAGTCGAGCCCGTTTCCAGTGAGAGTTGGACTCCGCCAGGGCTGCCCTTTGTCACCGATTCTGTTCATAACTTTTATGGACAGAATTTCTAGGCGCAGCCAGGGTGTTGAAGGGGTCGGGTTTGGTGGACACAGGATTGGGTCACTGCTTTTTGCAGATGATGTTGTCCTGTTTGCTTCATCAGGCCGTGATCTTTAGCTCTCTCTGGAACGGTTTGCAGCTGAGTGTGAAGCGGCTGGGATGAGAATCAGCACCTCCAAATCCGAGACCATGGTCCTCAGCTGGAAAAGGGTGGAGTGGCCTCTCAGGTTTGGGGGAGAGATCCTGCCCCAAGTGGAGGAGTTTAAGTATCTCGGGGTCTTGTTCACGAGTGAGGGAAGAATGGATCGTGAGATCGACAGGCGGATCGGTGCGGCATCCGCAGTGATGTGGGCTCTGCATCGGTCTATCATGGTGAAAAAAGAGCTGAGCCGTAAGGCAAAGCTCTCAATTTACCAGTTGATCTACGTTCCTACCCTCACCTATGGTCATGAGCTATGGGTAGTGACCAAAAGAACGATATCGAGAATACAAGCGGCTGAAATGAGTTTCCTCCGCAGGGTGTCTGGGCTTTCCCTTAAGGATAGGGTGAGAAGCTCAGTCATCCGGGAGGGGCTCAGAGTAGAGCCACTGCTGCACCGCATCGAGAGGAGTCAGATGAGGTGGCTCGGGCATCTGATCAGGATGCCTCCTGGACGCCTCCCTGGTGAGGTGTTCTGGGCACGTCCAACCGGGAGGAGGCCCCCGGGGAAGACCCGGGACACGCTGGAGGCAACACCTTGGGATTCTCCCAGAAAAGCTGGAAGAAGTGGCTGGGGAGAGGGAAGTCTGGGCATCTCTGCTCAAGCTGCTGCTCCCGCGACCCGACCTCGGATAAGTGGAAGAGGATGGATGGATGGATTATTCTGAGCAGGCTTTCTTTATTGTATGTGTGCTGTCTCTATCTGGCGCACTAACCCCCCAGTTTCTATCCTTCCTTTTTCTTTCTGCATATAACCAATCACCACACGATAAATGTCCTTGTGAAATTAAAACTAAGACTTGTTTTTCCAGCACATCCCATGAATGATCCATCTTATTGAGATCTGGTGAATTAGGAAGCCAAGTCAACACCTCGAACTCTTTGTCATGTTTCTCAAACCATTACTGAAAAATGTTTGCAATGTAGCAGAGGGCATTATCCTGCTGCAAGAAGGCCAGTGCCATCAGGGAATACTATTGCCATGAAGGGGTGGTCTGCAACAACCTTTAGGTAGGTGGTGCTTCGAATACCAGGACCCAAGGTTTCCCAGCAGAATATTGATCCGTTCAAATGTCAAAGATTAAGATTGTGTGAGTGGCATTTACTCCCTGGCTTAATCACATTAACAGTTTTCAGGCTTCAGTCAAGGCACCCATTACAATCACTGTTGTTGTAGACAGGAAATTTACAATGTATCACTGACATTGTAGCCAAAGAGACAGAGAGACATTTGTCTCCCTAATGATGTAGTTGTACTTTTTCTTGGAAGGGACTCCTGACAAAAAATCAATGCACCTATGTTGTTTGGCTTTGTTATCAAGGACGAGCCAGTCAATCAGCTTACCTCCCTTCCTTTTAGTATCAATGAGCACCTCATGTTCTTCTCCTCTAGCTGGAACACATTAAATCAACTAACATCATCAGAGTCTAATGAACCAGTTTTAGTTGCTGAAGAGAACTTTAAGAAACAGTTCTACTCCAAATGAACCTCAAGTTTTGCTGATCTGGCAAAAGGACCCATAGCAAGGAATGCATGAGAAAGGCAAACTTCAATGGCATCCATCTTATAAGCAAATGTATGGATCACAACCTTAATGCCAATACCACATTTCAACAGCAGAAAAAGCACAAAATAACATGAATATCCTCAACAATTTAATCATATGCACCCAAAACTTGAAGGACATCCGTATCACATGGTTATATAAGGAAACACTCATTGCTGTACAGACAATCATCTGGTTTGTGCGGGAACTGTTTGCCTGCAAAAACTGATGTCACTTAAAGACAAACAAGAATAAACCCAATGTAATCTTTTATATGGACTGTATGATAAAGTAGGCAATTTATGAGCTTTGGTTTGGGATAACATGTCATGCTAAAGTTACCCAAAATCTGTAACATTCAATGAAAAAGCAAAGTCTCTGCCTATTTACCTATTAAGTGTTTTGAATACATTTCAAAACAACATAAAGCCCATTATTTAAGGTAAGAAAAATTATCTATAAACAAATAAATAAATAAAATTCAACAGTATTACAGTGCTACTCAGAAGCATTCATCTAACCAATTTCGCTACAACATCTAAATCTATAATGCAAATTTAGGTCTCAAATTTGATTAAAACAAAGTGTCTACAGGCCTCTCTAAATGTGGTGTTAGTTCATCCAGAGATTAATCACATCTGTCCAAGAAGAACATTGATGAATGACTTCAGTCGAAAACAGAGTTCTTACATGAAACACATGCTGAATTGTTTTCTGAGCAGATAAGTCCAAGGTGGAAATAAATGGTCATTACACATTACTTCATACCAGTAAGATAATATATGCCTGTTTTGATGCTAAACTGAATCAACAATAAATTCCATGAACTAAAACCAATGTGGCTGACATAACAGGTCAATAATGCAAAACACAGAAGCGAGAATGGTGAGACATAATTTATGAGCATTGGCAGTTAGCACATAACCATATCCTGAAAGCAGGGCACTGAAATATCAACATACCGTCCAGCCTTGTGGACACAGACAGATACCTCTTCCTTGGCAGATTCCACCATTTTGACAAGGACAGTGATGAGGACAAGGTTTGGATGTGCAAGCTGTCTGACAACTACAGAGAAAAAAATACATTTTAAAACAAATCATAGATAGATAGATAGATAGATAGATAGATAGATAGATAGATAGATAGATAGATAGATAGATAGATAGATATGTCACCAGTAAATTGATAATAACATTTAAACAGAGGTTAAGAAATGACTGCTTTTAAATATTCAACTTTCTTTGAAGAGGATTAACTCAAACAGTTAGTCGACAAAGGTCTTTAGGTTTGGTCAAAGTCAAGGAGTAGAAGAAGAGCTGTATGCCTTAAAAATGTTTCTTATCGTACCATTATCCATCTACTCTATCTATGATATTTCTGAGAAAACACTTCCACTGCAGGATTATGGGGTTGTGGTGAGCATGAGACTTGAACCTGCCCTGGCTTGGACACCCTTCATAGGACACCAGTCTACCACAAAACATAGATCTCCACACAGCCTCCATGAAAATTAACCTAGTGTAAATTTCTTAGGAATGTGGGAGGAGTACGGGAGAAAACTGAAACAGAGAGAGTGAGAGCACAAAGTCCACACAGACAATGGCCAGGGTGGGGATCAAACTTGGGTTCCTGTAATTGTGCGGCAAGAATGTAATTGTCTCACTGTTCCAACATTATATCATGCCATTTGAAACATAAAAATTCCAATGTCTGCTACTAACAAACGTGGAGTTGAAATAGCATGGAAAATAAACAGGAATGTTGTGAAACAAAATAAATTAATCTTGGCCATAACTGAGGATGCTCTCACCCTAGATTGACTTGTAAATATGCCCATGAAGGCAGCTTTTAATTTTGGCTATAATTAACTGTTTGAATGCTACAGGTACAAGTAACAAGTTAACTTGGACATGGAAATTATACAGGAAGAATTACAGTAATAGGAATGCTTTGCATAAAATCAAATAACATTATTTGTTAACTTGCCCTGGAAATTATGTAAGTACATTAGATGGGCTCATGGGCCTCCATGATGAGTATCTGTAGGAGGGACCAACACTATTTCTTATTCCAATCCTGGCAACTCAGGTATGTTAATAGGCACTGCAAAAAATACATATGCACAAACCAGACAAAAACACTGGGAGCCGTTTTGTTTGTACTGTATTTACCAAAAAAATCTGCCAAAGGAGTAGGCAAAATTTACTTGACAAGACTTCTTAAAGTAAGCTAAATAATCGTAAGTACAACTTTTTGGATAAGTCAGTAATTTTAGCAATTAATAATTCATGATTTAGATACTTTTCTCTTGACATAGATTTAATTTTAGTAGTGTGTTAAAATTCTAATTTACTTTTAATTTAAATTAGATTGTATAATTTAGTCTCAAAAATGGGTGGCTCCTAGATCCAGCAGCTGAACTTGAGTACATAAGGCTTCTCAGTCTGTTTAGCCTCCTTAGTAATTTCACTCACTTGCTATAGTCTATATTTGAGCTTTTATAAAAAGTTGATTGAAAAGCAGAATTTTTTCAAAATAAAAAACGATTAGTGAGGCTTAGTTTAATCTTTTGTTATTATTATCATCATTCCACTTAAACCTACATTGCTTGACAGTATGTACAGAAATCCAAATGTGACACCCAGTGACCCAAACACAACTGACTTACAGTATTTGTATGTGAGTAGTTAAATTCAGCTATCACAATTTTTTATTCAAGCCATTTTGTCCGATGAATGCCAAACTAAACATTACAAAAAACTGAACAAACATTACACCTTTTTCACACCAAGCATATGCAGACACGTTTTCCATTTTCCGTGTGTTTATTGAACATTGATGTGCATTTTCAACACTCATTAATGTGAATAGCATTTTCAAGTACTAATTAAATACATGTGTGCTAGTCATTTTTATCTTAAATTAAGTAAAAAACGAAAACAACAAAAAAAACCCACTGGTGTCGTTTCCAGTCACTGCTAGGCAATTTTCTTGAGCCGTGTGATGAGTGTTGTGGTGTTCTAGTAGTATGATGCCTGTTTTACACATTCTAATGGCAATCTTTTGACAACTGCAGGCTTAATGATGCACTGAAATGATATTGGGCATTTAACTCAGTCGTGCTTGGACTGTGTATGTACTCAGCCTCATGTGCCAGAAACAGGAAAGGCAGATTGTTAAGAAACTGTCAAGGGGTGGGCTTCCTGTGTTGTGTGTTTTCCTGCAAAATAAATGCACTAATATAGATAGTAGTGCATTCACTGTACATGCCACTTCTCCACAGGAACAAGGATTTTTGAAAATAACTGATTTTAGTGGTTACTGTGAAATACCTGTGTTATGTGGATATGGAAATAATGCAGGGAAATGCAGAGGTGTGGATGTACCCTTCCAGCACCAGAACCAGGTACCGCCTATGCAAGGTAATGATCTAAATACATGGGGATATAATCATACAATAAATTAGCTAAATCCAACTCACAGGTCTCCAGTATAACCCTCTGCGCAAGTGCACTCCCCAGATTCTTTGTCACAGGTGGCTCCAGGCCCACATTGGCACTTCTTCTTGCAGGCCTTGCCATAGGTCCCTGAAGGACAGGAGTTTTTGCAGTTGGAGCCAAAGTAGCCATTACGACAAACACAGACTCCTGACATTGGGTCACACCATCCTTTGTTTTGACATTCGCATTCATTCTTGCAGTCAGGTCCCCAGTGTTGAGCATCACAGGCTGGAAGAAAATAAGCCGTTCTTAAGGTCAGAAAGCTGCCAACAGCTACTAATTTTGCAACTATCAATAACACTGTGTTTATTTTAGACATCCAACTTCCTTTCTTGTAGAATATCTTATCAAAGCATTTGAAAAATGGACAATATGCAATTAAAAATTACACCTAGTCATACATGTTTAGTACAGGAAGATAATGTGCCAGGAATGGGCCACATATCAGAAGGCTTTGGCTTTAAAGTGCATGCCCTTCATCCTCTAGGCTACAATGCTTAACCATTTGAATTTACTGTCTAATGAAAAATATGAGCAATTTTATTCTGTACACTCAATACTGTATATTCATCCAATGGCTCTATCACATTAATGATCATACCCACATTTTTACTTGTGTTACATTCTGGGCCAGAAGAGGTTCAGCCCACCTAGTGATTTGATTGGCAGAGATAATGTGTTAACAGAACAGCACAGCATGAACATTTAACTTTCACAGAATTGCATTGACATATATTGAATAGTACAAATTAAAATAATCTATTGGCAGCACACAGTGCAAAGTTCTTTTGAACATGTAGTAGGATTTTAGGGGATTATATAAGCAGCAATATAACCACATTCTCTTCTTATGGGTAACCTGTTGTGAGCCATCCCCAATGGACACCCAGGACACTTACTTGAGCAGAAAGCAAACATCTTAAGTTGATGTCACATTAAGAGACTTTTTTTTGTGGGGTATATCAGTTGTGTTGTGGGGGATTTTCCAATCACAGTCGCTGATCTTGTCACTACACTATGTCAAATTGCACAACTGAAAATTGCAGCCCATGTCACATTTAACGAGTGATGGTTGATCGTCCAGTGCAGTTGTGCTCGCTCCTTTATCTGACAGCCAATAGCGTACTGCCTGACAGGGCCGACACTATACATAGGATCAACAGCTGTAGTAAGTTCAGCAGCTGTCTCTGCTCTTTATTTCTTTTTTCCATTCTGTTATGGTATGTAAAATATTAGACATCAGACAGATGAGCTTCCCTCTGTTTGTGAAGTTCACAGTCCTCATACTGCCTGATGGAGCTGGCGCTATATTAATAGCTATGGTGCATTCAGCAAAGGTCTCAGCCCTTTTTCTTTTTTTTTTTCCTTTCTGTTCAGTGCATAAAAATGTAACACGTTAGACAGACAAGATTCTCTTCTGTTTAAAAGATTCAAAACATTTTGTTGTTTCCTTTTAAATAACTTCTGGATGGAAACTCCTTGGTTATAAGTTCTCCTGTGTATACAGCCCAACCCAGTGACTAATGAGAAAATCAAACAAATTTAGAATTTGTTTGCTTGGATTGCCTTTTTGCAACTCAATTTTGTTAATAAATATTTTTATTTATGAAGGTAGGTTGTAAGACTGCATTTTTCTCAAGCCAAAGGTATTTCTCTTGAGAATCATTTTTGGGAATTTTTAAGTAAATTTGAACATCTTCTGAAGCCAAAGCCCCATTTCACCTGGTTCAGGTCAAAGCTGGCCACTCTGGCTGCCTGGGAAGAACCTTATCTGGGAAGGATTTTCAAGGCCTAACACCTTTACCTTTTCCGCATACTGTCATCATAGCAGAGGGTGACTTTCCTCTGCAAGAGTTACACATGAGCTCTTTCACCCAGAGAGAAATTGCTGTGTATAGGGTGGTCCACATCTTATGAAGATGAAAATGATGCAATTTTCATTACGCTATAACTTGTTACGTTTATTACATAGGGAATTCACAAAAAATTATTTGTGTTGCCGATAGATGGCAGCACCTGCCCTGCATTTCAAAATGGCAGGGAGACGGTTGTCAGTCTAACAGTGGGAGCGATGTGTTCGCCTTTTCTTAATTGCATAATTAGACCTGGACCACCCTATATTTAATGTAAACTTTTAATTAGTGCATTCACCTCCTAGGCTTGTGTCTCTTTTGTCAGTGGTACTACTTAGACTTTGAGATGAACCCTTTCCCAACAACGGGTGGGAGGTCACTCATTAACTAAACAAGGCATATTTTTTCTCTGCCCTAACTATTCACTTGAACAAGATTACTTCAGTTCTGGAAAAGTCCGCCAGGCAAAGGCTCCTCAGGAATGTTTTATCATGTGGGAAAAAGCCTAACACACAGCATCCAGCACAGCAGTTCAGACTGGGGTTAAACATGCAGGAAGTATCAGAGAGCAAGTCTGTTGTTACTCTCCTAGTTTCTAACTAAAGAACATGTTTTGGTCACACAGACTATTATTACATCCATCTGGATTCCCCAGAGCACCTGAAGCCTGGCACAGGCCAGTTTATTGCTGGTTTCATCGTAAAAGTATGCTCTCATTTAAACTTACATTCCTTTTGTTCTGCAGAATGCAAATTGTATCTCTATTATAAAAACAATTCTGACACACGAGGCTTTACTGATTACTTTATATAACCGAGTGTTCTTTACTGTTATGGTTTAGCATAAGCTCTGCCCATGGCCTCCCACTCTGTCTCAGTTTTGTCTCCACCTCTTCAATTATTATTCATCTTTGGTCCTGTCCACATTCATAAATGATGAATTATCTTATTCTCTTATTCTATAGACTCAAGCCCTTCAATGACACTTATGCTGTCTGTTCTGAGTATTTCCCAGGTATGACTTGTTTACAGATTGGGTAGACAGGTATTGAAGTTGTTATTGTTCCTTTTGTCCTGTTTATTCTCTGATTTTTATTTATGTCATGCTATGCAGTTGTAGGGTTCTTCTTGAGTTTATTCATTTAGTTTTTCATTTCTTTCAGGTGTTTTTATTCATTTTGTGGTTGTTTTCAGGAATTTAGATTAAATTTTGTTTTATTTCTTCCCATGTTTATTCCTTTCCCCTTCATTTTAAATCTTGTTTGTGTGATTTAATCAAAAAGTAATGTTAATGCCTTATTTATATCCTAGTTAATTCATTTTGGTTTAAATAGCCCACTCTGTTATGAGTTGTGCATGAATCTGATTGGGAATTTGATGAACCAAATTAAGTAAAGTATGTATGGCCGTGCAGAGGAAATATCTTAAATTCATTCAAAATGGGGCTCAGTGTCAGCTTTTTTATACCGTCAATAAATTTAACATTAACAATTTCTTACCTTCATTACTAACCATTTTACTGTACAAGTTTATCAGAATCCACAATGCCAGATGCCAGTAACCTCATAGCATGTTTAAGATGGGAATGAATTAGGAGCAACTGTTAGGTTAGCGGGTTAGGGACATTTTCATGTGATTTTTTCAGTATTTTTTACCTTTAAATTACTAGTTATGGCATGTACAATGGCGATGTCGCTGCTGTAGTCATGATACTTGAGTTCATGCATATTGTGAAACACAGGCATATATTTGACATTTCTGTGCATGTTCTGCATAGGCCATAAAATGGTCAAGTACACTATAAAATAAATGAGGCATCATAGAGAGGACACCAGCTTTCTGACTCACAGCCAAATGCCTTCTACTTGAAACTTACATTTTATTAGCATAACCTTTTTATCGATTGTGAGTTTTGTTATGCTCCTGGTAGCTCTGAGGCTAGGGATCTGCACCAGCAATTGGAAGGTTGCTGGTTCAAATCCCATTAATGTCAGAACCTTAACCTACAATTGCTCTGTCCTGGGTATGATGTTAACCTGCATCCAGCTCTGTAAGCAGCCACTGTAAAAAAACACACACACTGTTCCACTCCACCTGAACTAGTGTGGTGCTGAGGTGTGTCACCCATTGCACGGCTGCACTTGGGTCCTAATCTGGGATCCTTGAGGTGGTTTGTCATGTGGTGGGTGCAGCAATGCGCTCTATCAGTGCATGCTCCCAACATCTCATGTTGATGTCGCTGCTCTAGTCATGATTCTTGAGTTCATTGTGAGACACAGGCACAGATTTGACATTCCTGTGCATGTTCTGCATAGGCCATTACAATGGTCAAATGCAGTACAAAATGAATAGAGTAACATAGAGGGGACACCATCTTTCTAATTGACAACCAGATGCCATCTACTTGATACTCACATTTATACAGCATACCCATTTTTTTGTTTTACTGAGGGCAGGTGCCCATATCTGCCCATGTAGGGGCAGCTGAGTGAAGTTAAACCTTAAGGACTTCTTCATTCGGCTTCCAAAGTCTTTAACATGGTTAACATATGGTCTGTCAGGACATTTTGTACTCATTTCTTATTCAGGCCATACAGTATTTTGTGTTGCTGCTTTAATTTTGTATTTATCTGTTGGTCAAGGCAGCAGCAATCTGTGAAATGCTGCTGAATAGTGATACAGGCAGCTCACTCTTTCCTCAATGACTGTATGGTTGCTTCCATTTTGGCCTCTATTTAGTTGACCTAGAGAACAGATTTTATTAACTTCTCTTTTTTCTTTTTCTTCAATATATTGGTACTTACAACTGGTGCAGTTCTCTCCACGCCATCCTGGCTCACACTGGCAACGATCAGGAGCCAGGCAGCGCCCATGAACACACTCTTGTGTACATCGTGCTAGGAATCAAAACAGAGGTATATCATGCTTTACAAAAGTTCATCTTTACACAAACTAATACTGTGATTAGATAACCCCATTTTGGGCTGTAGAAGATATTTTAATATTGGTTACTTTTCTCTTGCCATCCCATTTTTAATATTGTATTATATATTATACTGTAATCATTCTCCATTGGTAAAATGGAGTTCCAGTAAAGTAGGTTAAATGTACAGTAGGTAAATCTGGTGCTATCATTTTCCTTTATTATAAAAACAAAAAAAATGTTTAGCACTTAATATATATAAATATTCATTTTCAAGAATAAAAAATATCACAGAACAAATACTTGCCAGATCAGCTCTAAGTACCATTAACAGAAAAAGGGCACACCTGAACATAAAAAACTGCCAGTCCTTGAATTACAGCCACGACTCTCAAAACAATTAAACAATTAAAGTTTTAACAGAATTTTAAATAGTAACTTTAAATAAAATGTAAAATAATAAGGGAGGGACAACAAAAAAGAAATCAAATTGAATCAGAAAGAAAGACACCCTAAAAATTTCAAAGTTAAATTCTAAATCTCTAATCCAATACTGTTAAACTTAAACTAAATCAATAGGCGTATTGCCCAAATATTAAATTTGGTAACACTTTAGTTTAGGTATTTCAAAAATAAATCTATAAGTCATTTACTCTTATGTAACAAGACCTTAACAAAGTCTCCATTTGGGTCTTCATAACACTTACAAAGCTTCAGTAATGTGTTTATTTTCTGTGTAATGTGACCAAGTAACAACACTTCACTTTGGAGTTGTCTGAGGTGGCTTAATTAAGACACATTTCTCTTGATATCACATATGTAATATAAGACTTGTAAATCCTTCATATTAACAAGTAATTTTACCATTATGGCAATATGCCACACTACACAGAGAGGAATAACCTATCCACTGAGGTTTTGTAAGTGTCATGAGAACCAGAAGAAGCCATGTTATGGTTTCATTACATAAGAGTAAATGAGTAATAGAAGCATTTTTCCAGTACCTAAACTAAATTATGCTACTCTAAATTCAAAACCATATTTTAGATGTCAAGACCAAATCAATTTCACATAATAAGCAAAATCCCTGACTGAATCAATAACCATAATTACTAACAGACTCTGGAAAGATTAGCAATGAAATGTGACAGTATTGGAGGCAAATGACAAAGAAAAGGTCTGAGTACTGAAATGACAGGCATTGCTCAACCTTTTGTTCAGTGCCAAGATTATCTTACAGAGACCAATTTAAGGGCACATGGGGGGAGGACTGAGTCTTTGACTCAAGTTCTGTCCTTCAACCTGGAAGAAAGTCAAGCCCACCACTTCTGCCCCCAACTCTAGCTCAATTCCTTCCAGCCACATGACCTTAACATGAAGTTGCTATCAGTTAACAGGCCGTCACTCCAAAAGAGACATAGCTGTACCTTCAGCAGAAAGTTCTGAATCACTTTTACTGTTCTGACAGTGAATAACGTCACTGCATTACTCTTTAAGGTTTCATTTTTGTTTGTGGGAAATGCTGTCTTGTGTAGTTTGTCACGGATACAGCCATATTGTTTATTGTATCTATGAACTTTGATGTTCTTATGCATTGTAATGTCATGATCTTCTTTTTACTATAAGATAGTAGGACCCAAATGTGTTCACAAATACCAATCAAATGTTCTAGTATAGTGAGTGGCAAGAAAACCAAGTTAGAACTTAGACTTTTGACAACTGTTTTTAACCGTGTCTGCATTTTGTCTGTTTTTTCTTTGTTTATCCTTTTCAGTTTCCTTAGTCTTTCTAATGATCCCATGGCACAGAATGGGGAATAGTCCTGAATGGGTCTTTTAAGAGAGAAGAGAGAAAACAGGAACCAGACAGTAGTGCATCATAGGTAATAGTGTGAGTGTCCAAAAGGGTACATACATGAATATCCACAAGAGATAAAGGTTATGAAACTCTGGGAGGAGGCATGTAATATTACTCCAAGACTACTTGTGGTATCTAACCCACCAATCAGAGACCACCAGGGACTGGCAGAAGAAAAATCCAGCATATCTACCATGGAGGGTGGCTGTGGACCATACCACACTCAACCAATAAGAAGGAAGGCCTCAAACCGATAGGCCTGGCTCTATAAAGGTAGCTGAGTACTCATAGGTCTAAGCGTGCCAAGAGATTCTTGGCTACAACTTCCAAAGTTTTAAGGTTGCCCTGATGTTAGAGATGGGAGATGAGTCAGGTAAAGCCTCACTGGCTGAAGAGAGGCCAGGTTCTTAGACAGAGAGAGAAAAATAAATGGTGGCCTACAGTAGAGTGCCTGGCAGTAGTGGAAGGTGGAAAATGAAGAACCTACCCCACCCGACAAGTGGAACTTTGACCTGTGTCTTGTTTATCCTCCTTTTGGGTGTGTTTTATTTTGTCACTACGGGGTTCGCCTCCTGCTCACTTCGCTCGCCATCCCCCCTGGCCTGCGCTATGTGCCAACCACTTCGCGTCTCTGCCGCTGCTTGCTGCTGCTGTGCCGTATGATCTGCGTCTCGCACGATGTTTTGAACATTTAAAAGCCTGTACAGCAGCTGTCCTTTTTGTCTCACTACCTTGTCTCTACGACATTCTACTTTGTCATCTACTCTTTGTCTTTTATTTCTGGCCCCGGGCAGTTAAATCTCTTGGCAAAAAGTCTTTCCTCACGGGACATGAGTTCTTGATATTTTTTTGTTTATAATTTAAAAACGGAATAAGAATCTAAAAATCTAACAAAATCATATTAAAGTTTGATAAATTCTGAAAAGAATGATACCAAACATATATATGTAGGTTTTAAAATAAGCCCGATTTAAAACATGACATTAAAAACGTTACATAAAATAGTAGATAAACAGAACGTCACAGTAAGGAGACCTGGGTTCGCTTCCCAGGTCCTCCCTGCGTGGAGTCTTCATGTTCATCCCCGTGTCTGTGTGGGTTTCCTCCAGGTGCTCTGGTTTCCTCCCACATTCCAAAGACATACAGGTTAGGTGCATTTGCAATCCTAAATTGTACCTAGTGTGTGCTTGGTGTGTGGGTCTGTGTGTGTGTGTGCCCTGCAGTGGGCTGGCACCCTGCTCAGAGTTTGTTTCCTGCCTTGCACCCTATGTTGGCTGGGATTGGATCTAGCAGACCCCCACGACCCTGTGTTAGGATATAGCAGGTTGGATAATGGATGGATGGATAATGACTGACTAAACAGAATGTACACAGTGTGATAAATTTTAGTTTTCCTGCCATTATCTCCGAAATGAAGAAATTCCAGGATGCATTCTTCTACTACATACTCCATTAATAATTTCAATCGGAGAAATTCCAGGATGCATTCTTCTACTATATACTCCATTAATAATTTCAATCTGTTTTTACAATGATAGCATCGTGGGAAGCCAGTGTGTATATCTTGACAACATTAGACACAAGACAGAAGCCTACCTGGGATGAGACACCGCTTCATCACAGGTTACACAGACACCCAAATTAGAGTCATCATTCAACCTAATACATGTTTTTTGGATGCTAGTAAAAGATGTGTACAGGACAAAACCTCAAACAAAAAAAAAAGAGACAACATACAAATTGAAAACAGAGAATCAGCAGGCTGCAATTTGAACCCAAGACTCTGGAGCTGTGAAGGAGCAGTGCAATCATTACACCATGCTCAATTATATGCTTTATTTGGCTTTAACACTCACACTGGAGTTAAAGGAGAGTAAAAATTCCAATTGACATAAAACATGACATAATAAGACAAGCTGAGAACATTAAAATATGACCTGAGATTCTACTTACGAACACAAGCATTTCTGCTCTCATAATATCCTGGGCAACACTGGTAGCGCCTCCTGTAGTCAGTTTTCACTCCCTGCCTATAAGCAGTCCGATATGTGATCCTGTAAAATATGGAGAATAGCTTTACTGACACAAAAAAAATCTCTTGCAACTTTTCAAAGCACCTTTTGATAGCATGTGTCCCATAGATCTGGATGTTATTTTTATCCAGGAAGATATTCACCTAAAACTTGCCTGGTTTGTGTCACCTTCCAATGAAATGATTGGGCTTAGGCAATGAATGCCACTTTGTAACAAGCACGTAACACTACTGACTAACTGAGGCATTTTCAAGTTTTCCCAAACTACAAAGCAGTCAATTATGATTAACCTATGTGGGGTACAGCCCGGACACAGACAGGTAGACATGATGTTTTTACACCACACACGTTTATTTACACTATAATATTTACAATAAGTGAGCACAACACAGTGCCGCAGCACCAATCCCCTCTTTAAGCCCAGGCCTTCTCACAATGCCTTTCTCTTCTCTGGTCCACCTCCACTCCTCTCCTCTGAGCTCTGTCTTCTTCCACCCAACTCCAGCCATTGAATGGAGGGAGGCGGCCCCTTTGATGCAAGCCCGGATGGGCTCCAGGTGCTTCCGGACACTCCTCCGCGGACACTCCCCTGTGTGGCAGAAGTGCTGACTGTGCACCTGGAAGCACTCCGGGTGTCCCCAGTCTTCTTCCCCCCAGCACTTCCGGGGTTGAGCTTCCTAGCTCCCTACCCGTGGTCCCCAAAGCAACCAGGGCGGTCGCCCCCACATGGTCTCGGAAAGGCGCAAGCCCTCCTCCGGTCCTCCTGGGCGTCCCGGCCGGATTGCCTCCCCAGTCGTCTCTGACACCTAATTTAAATCAGCTTCATATTAGATAACAGTTGGTTTAGTCATTGTCCCATTGATTTCACTGAGTTCCCTTAATTTATTTTACAGTGTATTGTTGAGCCACAACCTATTCTGACAGCTTTAGGTATAATGTAAGGTCCATCCTTGGATTGAGTGCCAGTCCACTGCAAGACACCCTCACACATGCACAATGAGGACATATTTGATTCGGAAATCAATCTAAAATACACATTTTTAGGATAAGTGAGGAAGTTAAAGGACCAAATGAGAATGCATTGAAAGAAAAGTACAAACTCCATATTCAGGGCAACTTACAAAGCAAGTTAAAATACGTGCAAGAATGATTATAAGGTGAAAGCATCAGAAGTAACAGAGATCAAGATAAAGAAACAAGCAAGAGGGAGTCATACTACTACTGTATAATTTTGCCTGCAGTAGGCTAAGACAAAAATCCGAAACTCTTGTCAGTACATCAGCTATTTATTTTATAGTGTGTTGGTAACACAAAGACCATATAAGAATTTTCAAATAATATAATGCATGAAAACAGATAGATTCCTTATAGGATCTGTTTATTGATGTACATAGATACAGGAAGCAACAGTTTCTGAGGGGCATCTTGTTTCTTCTCCTCTTGGAGATTTTAATGGACAAGGTAATGACGTATAGCTGTGGCTTGGTGAGTATCCCTTTTAAAATGTTAATATAAATATCTACTGTTTTGGGCTTATGTTATCATTGTGGCATCATCAAACCATGTTGACCAGCACATACTAGCAGGGAAATTAGATGGGGTCAGGATAACAATGTGTAACACCATACTGGAAGTCACTGTCTTTTCTATGAAAAGAGTAAAAAGAGTCAGTTGTTCTCCGCATTTTATTGAGAAACAGGAGTCTCAGGGGTGAACATTTTATTCACGTTTATTTTTCACCATTTTGAATGCTACTTGTAGGTCCTTCTTCACCATCTTTTTGAGAGTTATTGATGGCGCCACTTCCTGCATTGCTAGAGGTGTGGCTTCTAGGGTTGTGACTGTGGGTAATCAACACAACGATATAAAAAGTCAACTGGGGGTTTCTTTCATTATCTGATCTGTGGATAGAAACATTCTAAAAAAAAAAGTACTTAAACTAAATCTTTTGGTATATTGCTTCTCATGAGTTTCATTTGGTTTGACCTTTTGCCTGTTTTTTCAACAATTCTTGTTTCTCATTCAGTATTGGTAGCTAAGTTTATTGTTATTTGTTTTGGTTTCATTTTTTATGTGCTTCTCCTGGCTTAGCTCTGTAAATATCACCTTTCCAATTCTTGACAGGACATGTGATGGAAGAGCCGACTGTGTGTACACCTAGGCTTCTCCAGCACTATGCATAAAGTAAAGGTCTGGAGCAGATGTAACATGTGTTCGAAAGACACTGCCTTTGAAATGACATTGGAGTTTTAGAATTCCCCAAAACATTAAAAACTACTTAAAATAGGTCCAGTCTTCATGCAACTAGGTGCTTAATATGGTGGCTCCTAAGGATAACATGGGGAAAGAAATAACATATATATAACAAAATAACAAAAAACTGCATAAAATAAAAAACGGGCTTGTAAAAGTAAAAAATAGTCCATTAAATTAACATTAATTTTTTGTGAAATTGTTAAAAAATAAATGCTCAACTAAACAACAATGGGTGAATAAAGTTAAAAATGAAAAGTAAGTGTGTGAAATAAACATCAAAATGTAAGTAGGTGAAATCTATACTAATAAAAGGCAAAGCCCTCACTCACTCACTCACTCACTCACTCACTCACTCACTCACTCACTCACTCACTCATCACTAATTCTCCAACTTTCCGTGTAGGTAGAAGGCTGAAATTTGGCAGGCTTATTCCTTACAGCTTACTTACAAAAGTTTGGTAGGTTTCATTTCGAAATTCTACGCATAATGGTCATAACTGGAACGTATTTTCGGCCACATATACTGTAATAGAATGCAGCTCGATAGCTGTGGGAAGCAGAGTTTCGTATTAAGATATTTAACCAATCACATTTCAGCCGTCATTTGTTGCCAGGCAGAGAGGCTTTCACAATCTGTTGTGGAGGCACTCTAACACAGAATAAATGTCGATTAACCGGTTGCTGCAAACAATCAGATTTTGAGTTGGTGTCAGTAGGGCCCTTTAGCAGGCGTACGGCAACGTCACCATATTCAGACCCATTGATTGGATAGAAACCGATATGAGGAACTCTACGAGGCCATTGAACGCATCGCAAAGATCGTCCCGTGCACTACGGCCAACTCCATGGCAGGATTCTGGACAATATTATTTGCCAGACACAGACCAGATTTTAAAAACCATGAAAACCTGATGTTTGTCACACTCCTCGAGCCCCAGAAGTTTCGGGAATACATGAAAAATTTCACGCATGCGGCCTACTCCACTTTAACACAACAGCCACGGAGCGTTTTTGATCTGTCTTGGCTAAAAACAGAACTGACTGCAATGTATGCCATGGATGATTTTGCAGGAGAATCTCCCACTGATCTCCTAGACTTCCTTCATCAGAAAAATCTGAATGAGAGCATGGGGCAGCTGTTCACATTGGTATATTTGGCGGTGAGCATTCCTGTGTACACTGCTTCTGTCGAGCGGACATTTTCAGCCATAAAGCGAAATCAAACTTATGCCAAAAATACCATGGGGCTGGTTTGCCTTTCAGCATTAGCTTCGATGGCGATAGAAAGTGAGGGTTTGATGGAACTGAAGCGCACGGATAATCTGTACGACAGAGTAATTGAACTGTTTTTAAAGGAAAGAGAGGAGGATGGATTTTGTTTACAAATAATCCGAATTTTTATCGTAAATTATATTGCAAGTTTATGAGTTATTATTGATGTTTTTTATGTTTGTTGCGGCTGTGGCTGCTGTAGAAAGGAACTTGTCCATCCCTGGTTTGTCTATAAAATAAAGGAATTTATTTTGGTTACAGGAGTATATATATATATATATATATATATATATATATATATATATATATATATATATATATATATATATATATATATATATATATATATATATATCACACCCCGATCTACATACTGTCAAATAAATGAACCACACACCGTGGCGCAACACGAGAGGCTTTGCCTCTAGCGCTGAGGTTTGATTCCCGAGAGGGGGTGCAGTGCGTGTGTATGCCTGATGAGCCCAGAATTAGGGCGAAACACGTGCCGCGTACTGTTTGCATTATTTTACAGTAAAACTATTTCAATATATTCAATATATATATATCAGCGCTTCCCGATTCATTTTACCCTCGCACCCCCTTGGTTTGAGAAGAACTATGAAAAAATATGAGATTAACGCAGAAAAACAGATCACCAATTGAAGCTTTATGAATAATGGATACTTTATTCGCCATCAATAATTGTTTTGGTAAAGCCATACTCAGTGTAATCCTCCTTCCATGTTCTAATTTTTTCGTGACTAGCCATGATTAAATGAACGGTAAAAAAGTAAGAGTGAAGCTAGGGTGACTTATCCAGGCAGGCGACAGCTCAATAGCTCGAATTTGGATATAAGAAGGTTCTATTTAGTCGACAGAAATATCTTTGGTAGGAATGTAAGTTGAATTTAGTCTTTAACTTTCTATGGTGAAGAAAACTTTATGCAATGATGACTAAATTTAACTTACATTCCTATCAAACATATTTCTGTCGACTAAATAAAAATTACTTATATTTAAAATTTAAATAGAACTTGAACAGATACGATTTTTCATGATACCCATGCAGCACTTCAGTAAGTGCACGTAAGAGCGGGAGTCATACGTTTTAACAAACAGCGTATTGCACTGATACGAAATAGCCTGCCCATTTAATTATTTAGGAATGGATTGATAAATTAAGATTTTGTACAAATAATGTTTTTCATTTTTCTTCTTTGATGGATTCTGGCACCCACGGCAACATCTGCTCGCACCCCAAAGGAGATATATATATATATATATATATATATATATATATAGATATAGATATTTAGATGTAGATAGCAGTGACAAAACAATTACATTGATTACATTGACAATCATGTTACGTTATTTTTCAAAATGTTTCCTTTTATTTTTCATTATTTCTTTAACACACTACTTCTCCGCTGCAAAGCGTGGGTATTTTATGTATATGTATATGTATGTATGTGTATATATATGTTGATATGTGTATATCTATGCATATATGTAGATGTGTATATGTATGTATATGTAGATATGTTTATATGTATATATGTTAATCTGTGTGTGTGTGTGTATATATATATACAGGTATATATATATATATATATATATATATATATATATATATATATATATATATATATATATATATATATATATTGGCCCCGCTGGAGCCCGCGGGACGCTAGGAGGACGTGAGGAGGGCTTGTGCCTCCTCCAGACCGCGAGGCGTCCGTCCTGGTTCTGTTGGGGGCCATGGGTTGAGGGCATGGAAGCCCTTCCTGTAGGGGCCCGTGGTCACCGCCAGGCGGCGCCGATGCCGGTTTATCCCGTGCGGTTGCCGGTCGGGCGGAGCCCGGCGGGGACGCTTGGAGGACCGGAGGAGGCGAGTGCCTCCTCCAGACAGAGTGGGGCGTCCGTCCTGGTTAGGCAGGGGCCTGGGTACAGGGCTTTGAAGCCCAGCCCTGTAGGGACCCGTGGCCACCGCCAGGCGGCGCCCGGTGCCTAATTATCCCGGGAGCCGGCACTTCCGCCACACTTGGGCGTGGCTAAAGACGGAACACCTGGGGCTCATCCGGGAGCCTTATTTAGGGCCGCCTCCCTCCAGTCATTGGTGGAAGTCGGGAGGAAGCAGACGGAGCTGGAGAGCGAGGACGGGAGGCGGCCAGGACAAAGGCACAGAGACTGTGGGCCCTGGACTTTGGGGAATCAGTGCCAAGGGCGCTGGGGTTGTGAGTGCACGAGACTTTTCTAACTTGTAAATAGTGTGTAAATAAACAGTGTGTTGGGCAAAAATATGCTGTCCGTCTGTCTGTGCCGGGACCAGGTTTCACAGTGGCGTGAGTCGGCAGGACCTGAGTTCAAACAAAAATATTCTGTGAACGGCCCGCGCAGCAGCGGACCCACACACTGGCAGCGGAGCGCCCGTGCCTGACCAGCGGGGCGTTCGCCCAGAAACCGCCTCCGGACAGCGGAATGGCTTTCCCCGAGTGCGGAGGAGAACCCGACATCGCCGGAGCGCAGCGGGCTCCAGTCGCGCTGTCGAGACGGACAGCCAGGCCGGCGTGGCAGCACGAAGGCCACACGGCGGGGCCTCGGCATGGCGGATCCGGGAGGTAAGTGCCCTGCCCTGCAATCATCGGCCCTTCGGGGTCGGTCTTACCTCTATCCTTACAGGGAGGGACGAACCGGATCCGCGTCCGTGGCAGGAGCACGCCGGGCCACGGGCTGTCGGCAGCGCGGCGACGGCGGCAGCAAAGAAGGCTGCGGAAACGGAGCCGCTGCGGCTCAAGGAATCGCCGCAGCCACAACGCGGCGAAGAGGCACGTCTCCGCACTCGGAGCAGGGAAGGCAAGATGGCCGCGGGTCGGATGTCCCGCCCGCTGACAGGCACGGGATTGGCGGTGTGTCTTGCGTGCCGCCGATGATTGGATAGAGGCGGCCCAAGGAATGCCAGTCTCGTGCCAAACCGAGACCCGATTGGGCCAGAGGGAGTGGCCCAGAGGAGGCAGGCGTCGCGTGGAGCTGATGGACAGGTAAGCCCACCGACGCCTGTCTCTCTCTCCACCAGCGGCTCGGCGTGCGTCGGAGGAGTCCCTTCGGCCCGCCAAGCCGTCCTTAGAGGAGCTGCTACGTGTTCTCGCCGCTCAGTGTGAGCAGCTGATGGAGATGGCGGTCGCGTCGAGAAAGACACCGAGTGAGACGGAGGATCGGCGCGGCGCTGGAACCGGAGGCAGGCAGAACACGGCGGGAGTGGTGAGTGTTGCCGTTCCCGTAGAGCAAGTGGGGGTTCGCGAACATGGCGTGACCGATTACGGGACGACCGGCTCCGAGTAGGCGACCTCCCAACAGCGGATGCGGCGGTGCAGACAGCTAGCGAGGCGAGGAGCTCGAACACGCAAGGGCTGGTAGGATCGGGGCTGCTGAGTGCCCTGGGTCCTAGCGCCTGCGCTTCAAGCCTGCAGCTGTCTCCTGTCGCTCTGCCTGGACGCAGACAGGGCTGGATTTGAGCTTTTGCTGTGCTCAGACCCAGACCGTCAGCGCGTCCAAGAAAAGGAGGAACCGAAGGGTGAATGCCGGTTCCTCCGATAGGAGAGGACGCGGCGCTGGGTGCGCGTGTCCGGAGAAGGGCCGCCCTCTGGATGGACAGAGGAGATCCCCTGGGCGGCTGGGCGAGCTGCCTGCGAGAGCGGTGCCGAGGCCTACGAGCGGACGGGCATGGAACCTGCGGCGGAAGACTTAAGCAGGCAAGTTGGAGGCTGTCGGAGGGGGGCAGGAGCACGGTCGATACGGAGACCGACGGGGCGCTCGGGGTGAGTGTCCTGGCTGTGCTTCTGGCCCTCTGTTCCTTTATTTTACAGGCCGAAGCCCGACGAGCGCTGAGGCCCGGCGCCGACAGGGACCTGCCCTCCTGGAAGCGGGCGCTCGGAGTGCTCCACGCCGGGAGGCCTACAGTGACCCCGCTGGGGGGAACAGCGGGGGCGAGAGCGGCGCAGACCACAGGGGACGTTTGCGCTGGCGAGGGTGCCGAAGACAGATGTCCCAGGGTGCCGTGTTGGACCCTGGGGACATAGTAGGACCCTCGCTGGGGACGTGCTGCCCTTCGGGTTGTGCCGTTCGGACCCACGTGTCCTCGCTAGCGGTGGGGCACTGTGGCCCCGCGGACGCCCAGGAGGACGTGAGGAGGGCTTGTGCCTCCTCCAGACCGCGAGGGGGCGTCCGTCCTGGTTCTGTTGGGGGCCATGGGTTGAGGGCATGGAAGCCCTTCCCTGTAGGGGCCCGTGGTCACCGCCAGGCGGCGCCCCGATGCCGGTTTATCCCGTGCGGTTGCCGGCCGGGGCGGGAGCCCGGCCGGGACGCCTTGGAGGACCGGAGGAGGGCGAGTGCCTCCTCCAGACAGAGTGGGGCGTCCGTCCTGGTTAGGCAGGGGGCCTCGGGTACAGGGCTTTGAAGCCCAGCCCTGTAGGGACCCGTGGCCACCGCCAGGCGGCGCCCGGTGCCTAATTATGCGGGAGCCCGCACTTCCGCCACACCAGGAAGTGCCGGGGAAGACTTGTGTGGCACCCGGAGAGCTGCCAGGAAGACAGCCGACACTTCCGCCACGCTTGGGCGTGGCTAAAGACGGAACACCTGGGGCTCATCCGGGAGCCTTATTTAAGGGGCCGCCTCCCTCCAGTCATTGGTGGAAGTCGGGAGGAAGCAGACGGAGCTGGAGAGCGAGGACGGGAGGCGGCCAGGACAAAGGCACAGAGACTGTGGGCCCTGGACTTTGGGGGAATCAGTGCCAAGGGCGCTGGGGTTGTGAGTGCACGAGACTTTTCTAACTTGTAAATAGTGTGTAAATAAACAGTGTGTTGGGCAAAAATATGCTGTCCGTCTGTCTGTGCCGGGGCCAGGTTTCACAATATATATATATATATATATGACAGCAACACTCATAACAGTGACAAAACAATTACATTGACAATCATGTTACATTATTTTTAAATTGTTTCCTTTTCTTTTTCATAACTTCTTTAACACACTACTTCTCTGCTGCGAAGCGCGGGTAGTTTGCTAGTTAATAATAATTCTTTACATTTATATAGTGCTTTTCTCATCACTCAAAGTGTTTTTATATAGTGACTGGAGAGTCACTTTTAACCACTGCTAATGTGCAGCATCCATCTGGACGGCAGCCAGTTTGCACCAGTATGCTCACCACACATTAGCTGTTAGGAGGTGAAGGAGGAGAGAGATAGTCAGCCAATCAGAGACAGGGGGTGATTAGGAGGCCAGAATGACCCGATCGTACTGGACAATTTAGCCAGGTCATCGGGATACACCCTACTTTTTATGAAGGATGCCCAGGCATCTTTAATGACCACAGAGAGTCAGGACCTCAGTTTTACATCTCATCCGAAGGACAGTGCAATTTTTACAGCACAGTGTCCCCGCCACTGCACTGGGGCATTAGGATCCACATTCAGACCACAGGGTAGGCACCCCCAGTGACCTCACCAACGCCTCTTCAAGTGGCAGCCCAAGGTTTCTCCTGGTTGGTCTCCCATCCAAGTACTGGCTGGGCCTAAACATGCTTAGCTCCACGTGGATGATCTGTTCTGAAGTGCATGCGGTATGGCTGCTGGCTAGTGAGTGCGTGAAGCATCAAGGATGGGTGCTTGAAATTAACAATTCACAATGCAAATACAATTCAAAATGGAAATGTTATCTTGCACCCTGATAGTTGTAGATCAGCTTCTTTTACTCATGCAATTGAGTCCTGGAATTTACCAGTAAACTGTTTTGTCAAAGCGGTGCAAGCAAAGGCACAATAAAGAATACTGAAGAAGCCAAACTGCTAGTGTCTAGAGATTATCAGAGCATGATGTGATCCCCTGTGCTCTGCTTCACAGTGGTTGTTTTCTGATAAATGACGGAGCTGTGTGTGCTCATGCAGCAGCAGCAAAATGGAGGCAAAATGGAGACACCAGTCTGTCAGTTTATTGCTATGATCTTATTATTAATTATATAAAAGTATTCATATGTCATGTTTATTTACAGAACTATATAGATCTTTTTGAGTAAATGTATTTAATTTTGTTTTGCCATTAACACTGCCCCACACATTAAAGTGTTTCATGTCAAATATTTATTTTGTTGTGGTTTAACTTCAGGTGGCTTTAACTGTCATGTTATTTTCTAACCTGTTTGTTCCTGAACAGGTCACGGGGGGTGCTGGAGCCAATTCCAGCTAGCATAGGGCACAAGGTAGGAACAAATCCTGAACAGGGCAAACACACACACACACATTCACAACCCTGAACAGGGCAAACACACACACACATTCACTAGGACAAATTTAGTGTCACCAATCCACCTAACCTGCATGTCTTTGGACAGTTGGAGGAAACCAAAACACCCAGAGGAAACCCATTCAGACATGGAGAGAACATTCAAACTCCACGCAGGGAGGACCCAGGACATGAACCTTGGTCCCCTTACTGTGAGGCAGCAGCACTACTACTGAGACACCATGCTGCCATTCATGTTAAACATTTAATCATTTTGTTGTGGTTTAGCTTCAGGGGGGTCAAAATGTCATTTTTAAATTTAGAAACATTTGTACTTTATGTCAGCAGGAAACCTCAATATGGAGGCACCAAGATCTTTTTTAAGCTAATTTTCCTTATGAGGGTCACAGTGGCGACATGCCAAAATGAACAGACAAGATTACTCTGTCTTCAGCAACTTTTCCCATCTCCTCTTGGGGATTTCCCAGATGCTTAAAGTCCAGTCTACAGTTGTGATTCCCACAGCTGTGTCTGTCTGTGTGACTCCTCTCAGTTGGTTGTGCCTCATTCCTCAGAGTTCAGGGGCACATTATATGCCCAGAGCACCTCAGCAGGCTCCTCACGATTTAGAGCAGCAGTAGGTCTACTCTGAGGTTCTTTCAAATGACTGCACTCCTTGCTCTATCACCAAGTCGCCTCAGTAACCTTACATACAAATATTATTTCTGCTACTTTTTCAAACAATTTGAGTCTCATTTTTTTCTTGATATAGTGCACATTCCTTGTAGAAACCAGGATTTTTTACCTAGAAAATAACAAATTGATAAATGTACTAATGCTTTAGCATTACATTAGTGGAAAACATGATTTACTGCATAAAGACTGCAGGAGCACACAAATGTAAATGAAAAAGATCTAACAGGTGTAATATTTGAAAGTGCTGGAGTGAATGAATGAAACAGAAAGGATATAAACACATAAACATCTATAAATTAGTTTTTCTTAGATACAGTCTACTCACATGTGCCGTGTACATTTCCTGTTCCATGTGTCTGCACATGGCTCTTCATACACGTGATCCACGGGGTGTGCATAAGACTCCTTTACAAGTGTGGAGAAGCTGTAAAAGCAGATTATAAAAATGAATGGAGACAAACAGGACTACAGAGTGTGAATCTCAGGTGCAAGGAGTAGAGATGACCATTTCTATTTACACTTGAGGCTTTGCAAATGGGTCATACTTAAATGATTTTTGACCAAAAATATTAAATCATAAAGAATTATTAAATTTATAGATAAGCAATACGGGATTTACAGCCTTCCTTTTGTCCTTGAAGTTAAATTAACTCCACTTTAGCTGTCTACCAAACACCACCTAGTGGCTACTGCATTAGTTTGTATCACCAGTTTTCTTTTTCTGCGGAAATCTACCATGCCTGATACCAGAACTCATCATTGACATTATGTGACTGGAAACTTAACTCCAGGATTATAATGATCCTATAACCCTACAAATCTATAACACTGTTTTTTTTTCTTTTACAAATTATAAAACTTCCCATTTGAAAAAAAATGACACATTTTCTAGATCTTCTATCTTAAAAAAAAACATTGTGATTAATTTACTGTTTCAAATTTACCCTGAAAGAAGTTATTGTCTATCGAAGAGAAGGTCTGTGATACGGTTTGCATATTTACAGCTGAAGATTCACAAAGGGAGTAAATGAATCACGTATCATAAAGTAATTTTTATTCCTGAACTTTCAGCCCATGCTAGGGGCCTTCATCAGAGGATAATACTTAGAATTACAAAAATCAACCACAATATATAGCAAAAATTACGTGGAGGGGGGTGGCGGGGTATTTGGCTAAGTCAGTGAGATCAGGAGTGGGGGTATTGGTTGTAAAGTTTTATTTATTATGAACATGATCTTCTTAAGTTTGCATATGCTGGATTTATGTCCAAAAGTTTGTTGATGGCGTTCTCGTTTGATTATGTGTTGCGATTCTTTTTGATGTTTGTCCTATGTATACCGCTGGGCAAGAACTGCATGGAAGGCTATAAACTGTGTTTTGTGTTTCTGCTGTCGATTTCTTGTTTTTAGCATTAAAGAGGACTGTGCACAGATTATTCGTGGGTTTGTGTGCTATTCTGATGCCTGCCTTGGCCAGGGTACGTGCTGCACCTTCAGACACCTTGTGGTGATAAGGAAGTAAGTACAGTGGAACCACGGGTCACGAACATCCCGGAATACGTACAAATCGGATTACAACCAAAAAGTTTGCCAAACTTTTGCATCTGTTCATGACCACACACTCGGGTGACGAACAAGTCAGTTTCCCTTCCGGTTCGTATGCGCCGATGATTTCCACATGTGTTCAATCTCTTCCTGTGCATTCTCTGTGAGCTCATTGTGCTCTATTTCGTTTACCTTCCAGTTTGTATACACCGGTGATTTACGCATGTGTTCAGTCTCTCCACAGTACATTGTTCTTGATCAGACGTGCATCGCACAGAGGGACTTTATCTCAAAACTGTAAACTCCTCCCCACCCAGTTTCTCCTCACTTCCTTCATGCCAGAACTCGACTCATGCAAGGTTAGTTTTCTTGGTTGTTTATGGTTAGTTTTTGTATAAATTATAGATTTTTCAAATGTTCATTTTTTTCCCTGTGCTTAAAACTCATTAAAAAAAGTGTTTACAGCGAGCGGTTCGTAAAGCTATAGCGTGAATTCTTGCAATGTTACTTTACTCTGTTCAAGGTTTTCTCAGTGATGTTCAATGTTTTTACATTTAGTTTATTATTATGCTGTGCATTCTATGGTATAATTAACTATTTTTGTGCTTAAAAATCTTTAAAAAAATACATTTACATACAGTTTGTACGGTCTGGAACATATTTATTTATTTATTTATATATAATCCTATGGGGGGAAATTACTTTGGGTCACAATCAAATCGGGTTACAACCAGAGTTTGGGAACGAATTACGGTTGTGACCCAAGGTTCCACTGTACCAGGTAGGGTGGGGGTTCTGGTTACAACCAATACCTATGATCACACTGACTTAGCAAGATCCCCCTCCATGTAATTTTTGCAATATATTACCTTTGATTCTTGTAAGTCTAAGCATTATCCTCTGATGAAGGCCCCTGGCAGGGGCTGAAAGCTGAAGAATAAAAAGTACTTTATGATACGTTATTCATTTTCTCCCTTTGTGGATCTCCAGCTGCAAATATATATATATATATATATATATATATATAGTGGCAGATGGCCGGGACCCATGCCCGGTCAGGACGCCCCTTTGACACTGGAGCAGTCATGGGATGCACACTATGTCCCCCAGAACACTTGCTGGCAGCCCCCCTGGGTTGCATCAGGGCCAATATTTTGTAACCCTGGAGCTCATTCCCATTGGGCTCCATGGCCACTGCCAGGGAGAGCTGCACTGCCTAACAAGCCCATCTCGGCAGGAACGCAGCCACATCCGGCGGTGCAGCTGGAAGTAGGTCAATGAGCGCCTGCAGCACTTCCGGGTGGGCTATAAAAGGAGCTGACAGTCACCACTCCGGAGGCCACAGTCAGGAGGAGGAGGATGAAGCTTGATGGAAAAGAGTGGTGGTTAAAGAAGAAGAGTGTGGTGTTTTGTGTGGTGCTTTGGAACTGTGGTGTGTCTGTGTGTACAGGGAAGGCGTAACCCACAGACGAAGAAAAATAAAATCATTTTGGTTTATTTTAATGGGCCTCTGGTGTGAGTCTGTGTCAGGTCAGGCACCAATATAGTGACTTTGTTACAATATATATATCCATCCATCCGTCCATTATCCAACCTGCTATATCCTAACTAAAGGGTCACAGGTGGCTTCCGTCTGGCCACTCTACCATACAGGCCTGATTGGTGGATTGCTGCTGAGATGGTTGTCCTTCTGGAAGGTTCTCCTCTCTCTACAGAGGACCTCTGGAGCTCTGACAGAGTGACCATTGGGTTCTTGGTCACCTCCCTGACTAAGGCCCTTCTCCCCTGATCACTCAGTTTAGATGGCTGGCCAGCTCTAGGAAGAGTCCTGATGGTTTCGAACTTCTTCCACTTACGGATGATGGAAGCCACTGTGCTCATTGGGACCTTCAAAGCAGCATAATTTTTTCTGTAACCTGCCCCAGATTTGTGCCTCGAGACAATCCTGTCTTAGAGGTCTACAGACAATTCCTTTGACTTCATGCTTGGTTTGTGCTCTGACATGAACTGTCAACTGTGGGACCTTATATAGACAGGTGTGTGCCTTTCCAAATCATGTCCAATCATATGAATTTACCACAGGTGGACTCCAATTAAGCTGCAGAAACATCTCAAGGATGATCAGGGGAAACAGGACGCACCTGAGCTCAATTTTGAGCTTCATGGCAAAGGCTGTGAATACTTATGTACATGTGCTTTCTCAAGTTTTTAATTTTTAATAAATTTGCAAAAACCTCAAGTAAACTTTTTTCACGTTGTCATTATAGGGTGTTGTGTGTAGAATTCTGAAGAAAAAAATGAATTTAATCCATTTTGGAATAAGGCTGTAACATATCAAAATGTGGAAAAAGTGATACTTTCCGGATGCACTGTGTGTGTGTATATATATATGTGAAAAATGCTCCAAATTTTAAAATATTTAAATAATGGTCAGGTGAAATAACATACCAAATGCCATGTCTTTACGTTTTCTAAAGTGTTTTTTATGCTGTGTGGTTTTGTCTTAAATAGCAAAAGAATCCTAAATACAAATATAAGGGTTAATTTGATAAGCTACTATACAGATACCACAGCTTGGTGACCAAAGTACTGAACTTTAAACTGCAAGGTTGTTAGTTCAATCTAACAATAAATCTCTTTAAATGTAACAAAGAAATGGGGGTATAATGAAATTCAGAGCCATTTAATAACAAGTCTGAGGTCCAGGCACCTCATCATACTCTGACAGTCTTCAAGGGTGACAAACTATTAAATTGAACACTGCCACAAACCAGGAGGAAGTTTGAGAGAATTGTCCATCATTTTGTAGCAAATGAACATTTTGTGCTTGCAAAAGCAACACTATATTTCCACCAATTTTCTCTCTTTCTGTTAAGAGTCACAATCAAACTCCACCAATATGTCCATAATCCTGACCATCCACACTCCAACATATGTCAGACTCATTGATCAGTCACTGCTTACCTTTCCCAAACACTGCAAACATTGACGTCATTCTGGTTCAATGGCCACACCGCCTCAAAGAGGGTCATTTGGATAAACAGTTCAACAATGACGCATCTCGTCTTGAACAGGTCCATCTATATAAAAAGAAGAAGACAAATCAATACAAGTTATAGTTGTGGTTTCAAGGCTGTGGCAAATATTGAAAGCTCTCAGTAAGTTAAAATTCTGACCGTCAAGAAGATGAGTAAAGGGTGAAAGAAGCTAGGCAAAGCTGAAAAAGAAGAACAATATTTAAGAGGTAGGTAAAAAAAGAGGTTATAGGAAGACATGAAAAGTAGAAGATAAAGTGAACTATTTAGAAGACAGTAAATTCAAAGACAGATGGATACACAAAGCAGAAAGGTGCCCAAGTGAAAGGAACTGTTCAAGTCTCCATTGTTCTTCTGAATCCCACATCTCATTATTCTACTGTAAGGCATTCATAGGAAAAGAAGTGACATCTGGTTGCAGTTGGAAAATTAACAGACCACAGGAAACACTACGAAACTACATTAATGATAAACTACCCCCAAGTCCACAACCACCACCATGATGCACATGGGCACTGAATGAGCTATGAGAACAGATCTCCAGAATGTAAGGAAATCACCTCCTGAACCTGTGGCTCCTCTAGCTGTGGGAAAATGCAATGAACTTTATCCAAGAGTGTTTTCTTTTACTTTACTCAGATTAGGTTAATAAAGCAGAGGGCAAAGGGAATAAAGACACTGACTGTGAAAAAAGAAAGTAATTAAAGAAATGATGGGATACAATTTCTGAAGCAAAAGTGTAAGCACAAGTGACACAACACATTTGTGTGGGAAGCAAACCACAACTCCTAAAGTAAGTTCCTCTCTGCTACAAAAAAGTTGTATTCTTAGCAGCAGATGAAACATCAATTGGCATCTTTTTCAGGGCGACACAACCTCCTTCATACTTTTCGTAAGAAAGAGACAATATTTCCAAACCTGTGTGGATCAACTGAGACATTTTAGAGATGGTGACCCTCTCCGGCGTCTGTGGGATTAAGCTTTGTCTTTCTCATAGTATTAACTAGAAGATCTCAGACCTGACCCCAAGTGCTGCAAAGTGAAATACTTCTTAAGGAAATGTATTAAAATAAAGCATTACATTTATTTTTAATGCACAATTACCTTATTTTCAGCCAGATCAGATATTCCAAGAGCATAAAACTTATTTTACTCACAAGTTTAATATTGCATCTTGTGTCAATGAAATGAAATGAGAGAAAACGCTCATATATAAGAGATGAAAACTACAGCTGTTTTTACTAAAATTTATACTGTATGTTGGCACTAGCATTATAAAATAAGAGACACAACAGCATTATTTGATGATGTGTCGCTGTCTTGCCAGGACTGAAGATGTACATTATTAAAGCTAATATCCCATCTGTTCGAAAGCTTAAACACAATTTATAAATGCCTTGTGAAGTAAGACCATTTGCTCTATTGGTTTCCACACATTTTTATAAAAGATTTTTACAACATAAACTTTGTAAAAACACAGTCATCATGCTAGTTAAGAGTTGGTATTTGTAGTCTCATTATTGCTTATGAAGTATGGAGCAAACATTATTTCTTTGAATACCAAAGGTGATATGAACACACACGTTATTGCAATAGTGAACAGTAAAATCTTTTTAAAATTAAAATTAGTAATCCTTCTATTTTTCTTAACTGCCTTATTCAACTATATGGGTGAATCACGCCCAATGAGATGATACACTGGATCGCGACTGCCTTGTCTTTGGAGGACTGCTTGTCTGTATGTTATAATATTACTGTATGTTATAACTAATCTATGTTATAATTCTTACATAATGTTCAGTCTCAGTGTGCTTATATAGAATTATAAATAAATAAATAAATAAATATGCAGCCAAACATATAGACAAAAATATAATTGTTCTCAAAAGCCTTCTGCCTTTTCTGAAATTTCAGGTTTTGTAGTTGCAAAGGATAAATCAAGACGTGGAAAATGATTTTGATTGTTTTTCTTATCAGAAATGCATAATAAAAAAAATAATTGACTGGGCAAAATAAATTGTGTTTTCAGAAGATGCCAGTTGCTTAAGTATTTTAATATGTAAGATATACTATAGGGCTGATGGGAATAAACATAAATGTTGCTTACACAGAAGATTGAATAGTTATGTGTACCTTGGTATTCAAGTAACATATTTTGTGTGGAAACGCATATGATTATACATACAGTATTCAGATCTAATCAAATCAAAATGTATTGGGACACATACAAATTATACATACAGTACAATATGTAGTGAAATGTTTAGTTGTTCAATTCTAATAATTTCACCTTTATGAAGAATATAAAGGGACAATACATAACTTTATAAATACCCAACTATCATCAATGGAATTATATTTTTGCAATAAAAATAAATAAATAAACTGAATAACTTAATGTAAGAGAGTTAACAATAGGGCATTATGTATTTCTAGATACTTTAAGTATTCAAGATGCCTATGGACTGTAGAAAGAAGCTTCTTCTCCTAAACTGGACTTTAGGCAGAGTTATTGTTTACCTGACCACAACAAAGAAAAGAGGACATTGTTAGGATGGTTGGTATCATTGATAATTTTCTGTTCCCTGGTCCAACATTGCATGGTGGAGATATCCTGGAAGTTAGGGAGTGCATGTATGTTGATGCATTTAGCTGTCTGCACCACTCACTGCAGGGCCTTGTGGTCCATTTGAGCACTGTTCCCAAACCAGACAATAATGCCTCCTGTCGGAGCACTTTCAATGGTACAACTTAGTAGAATTCTTTAGTAATGGGAGGGCAGACTGAAATCCCTTTGGCATCTGAGGTGGTAAAGATGTTGCTGCACTTTCTTCACCAATGTTTTGATGTGCTTGGATTAGGTCAGGTCCTCCATGATATAGGCACTAAGGTATCTTATCATCCTCTCCACCTGACTGTTGTCAATGCTTAAGGAGTTGTAGTACCTTTGCTGTTTAATCCTAAATTTCACAATCTACTCCTTTATCTTGCTCACATTTAGCAGCAGACTGATGTCCTGACACGAGTATAGCAGACCCTCCACTTCATTCAGGTAAGCCTATTAATTCTTGTTAGATATCAGGCTTACCACAGATGTGTCATCAGCAAGTTTGACAATGATGCTAGAGTCATTTTCTATGGAGGAATATTTCGGACAAAATGAAATAAATAAATAAATGCGTAAATAAATAAAAGTACTGTGAAATGTGAGCATAAATAAATACATGTGTCATGAAATGAGAGCATAAATAAATAAATGTGTCACGAAATATGTTTTTCGTTGCTTATTTATTTATTTCATTTTGTCCGTAACATTCCTGCAAACCGTCATGAAATACGGCTTGAAATAAAACTGTCACTTTCACTCGTCAAAGTTGAGAGGGTGGGCTCTAACACGCCCTCTAGTTACTGATTGGTGAATCGATAGCACAAGAATTAATTAGAAAAATGCTTACTACTGCCGATTAAATGGATTCTGCCGAAGATATTACGTATTTCAGAGAGAATTGAAGATTTATCGGAAGAAATTACAATGTTGGCGGCCCTTTTAGAACTGAGTATTTGACCCTTGTTTTACGAGTAGAAAGTCAGTTGCATATTCGCAGCTACTTTTTCAAACAACTGTACAGCTCTGATCAGTGGTAAAGTTGTTCAGTTCAAAATATTAGTTGACGCTGCTTTGGGCATTCCATGTCAAAGTACCTAAACTAATACAGCCGTTGCAGCTTACCGTATATCAAACTGGCTCATTCGCCTTGTGATCGTCTTCTCTGATACATCATACAGATCTGCAATCTGTTGTACTTTTAAACCGCATAACAGAAGGTGTTCTATTGACTCAGCTGGAATGTCAAAGGATGGACGTCCAGAGCAGGGTACTGCATCACCTGAACTGGAGTGTAGTAGAGTCCGTTCCACCTGTTCTTCGATAATTTCAAAAACAGTTTCATCTATATTGGAGTCTAAAAGGGCCGCCAACATTCTAATTTCTTCCGATAAATCTTCAATTCTCTCTCTGAAATACGTAATATCTTCGGCAGAGTCCATTTCATCGGCAGTAGTAAGCATTTTTCTAATTAACTCTTGTGCTATCGATTCACCAATCAGTAACTAGAGGGCGTGTTAGAGCCCACCCTCTCAACTTTGACGAGTGAAAGTGACAGTTTTATTTCAAGCCGTATTTCATGACGGTTTGCAGGAATGTTACGGACAAAATGAAATAAATAAATAAGCAACGAAAAACATATTTCGTGACACATTTATTTATTTACGCTCTCATTTCATGACATATTTATTTATTAAGGCTCTCATTTCATGACACATTTATTTATTTATGCTCACATTTCACAGTACTTTTATTTATTTACGCATTTATTTATTTATTTCATTTTGTCCGAAATATTCCTCCATAATTTTCAGCCTTGCAGCCATACGTGTAGAGGGAGTACAGCACTAGACTCAGAACACCGACCTGTGGAGTGCCTGTGTTGTGAGTGAGGAATGATGTGGTGTGGCCACCCACTCAAACTTCCTGAGATATGCCTGTCAGGAAGTTAAGAATTCAGCTGCACAAGGAAGTGCTCAAACTCAGGACCCTGATTTTAGCGGATAATGGGATCTTTTATTGAGGTTATCTTAGCTTTATTTTTATCTAGGTATTTATAAGTAGAAAATCTAAAATTTTATTAGCCTATATTCTATGTTTGACTGTATTATAAATAACTACAAAGTTTTGTACAAGTAGGCACGTTATTATATATAGAGAGATCTGTCTCTCATATGCTGCTAAAATAAAGCCTGCACCATAGCAGAAGATTCAAACCACCTTGGACACACATTTGGACAGGTAGTTCTAGAACTTTAAAATGCAGATCAGCAGGTCTACAAACAGTTTTTATCCCTAAAGCTTGTGAACAAAACAGTAAAACAATGATACAATTTTGGGGAGTCTACCCCGTATATTATCACTACCACTAACAATGGGCAGAGAGTATTGATAAAAGACTGAGTTGAAACTGACTGATCTGGTGACTGGAGGGTTTGGTTTTTATATTTTCTTGGCAGGAAGAGGCGGGATAGGAAGGGAAATGAGGTCGTCAGATGGGCGTGGTCTAGTACTGGAAGTAGGTGGAGTTTTAAGTGGTTTTCCCTTCTGAAGGTCTGTGAGAGAGGGAGAGAAGGCATTAGTTTGATTCATCTACCCCTGTCTCTGTAGTTTACCCTCAGCTAAACCCTTAGACTGCCTCCCATGCACATGTGTGTGACAAGATGTATGTGTCACGATCCGCAACAAGATCCCATCACCTGGCAGCTCATGTATAAATGGTGCATATGCACAAAAATGTTGCGTACGAACGCTTCCACGATCAAATCGCGATGTACAAAACCTAAACTTGGCGTAAAGCCGCACACATTTCCACGGTACCACATACCCTGGCATACGCAAGTTCTCAACTCGGTTTTGCAGACTGGCGGCACCCAGCGTCAAAGCAGTGCTACTGTTCCTGTTTGGTTACCATTTCTTTTTCAGATGCACATCCCTGACGCGGCTTTATAAATACACTAAAATTAACCGTATATTAATAATAATTCTTTGGATCTATATAGCTCTTTTCTCATTACTCAAAGCGCTGAGCAATTGCAAGTTAAGGGCCTTGCTCAAAGGCCCAACAGAGCAGAGTCCCTATTGGCATTTACAGGATTTGAACCGGCAACCTTCCAAATGCCAAAGCAGATCACTAGCCTCAGAGCCACCACTCCACCTAATATTGCTTATTAGTTTAATGCATCTGATTATAATTAACCAGTAACAATATAATAATAATGAGAATGAGAATGCCTTTTGGTCGACGGAATGGTCAAACTATTCTAAATACAATAGCTGCTTTAGCGTTGTTACTCTCACTGCTCCTTCTTCTTCTTCTTCTTTCAGCTGCTCTTGTTAGAGGTTTCAACAGCAGATCATCTTTTTCCATATTACTCTCATTGCACCACTCAGAGTATTTATATCACTGTTTCTGAGTGGGGAATCAAAGATCTACAGAAGCTAAGAAAGAGAATTATCTCTATAAAGCATCAAGCACATGCTGCCTCATCCATGCTGTCTATCAAACTGCTCTCACACGGCAAACGTTTCAAAGCCTGTACGGACCTCGCGGTTCAGAAACAGTTTCATCCCAAGAACTATAAACGTACTCAATCAGTCCATCAACTTCTCCTTGTACAACTATTAGTATTTATAAGTACAATTACCTCACTGTAAACTTGCACTACAGTTATAATATTACACAACCTCAGTCACTTTATAAAGCACGTATTTACATATGATGACGATATCATTTTTAAGATGAAATGCAGCAAAATATGTTTATTATACAGATAAAGCTTTAACTTCATTTAATTAATCTATATTGTTAATAATTAAACATGCCAGGACACGGTGCCGCAGCGCTAGCTAGGAGCTTGCGCTCTGTTCACGGGTTGTTCCTGCCTCGCGCTGTATTATTGCTTGTGCTGGCGTGACACTGGAAGGATAGATGGAAGGAATAATTAAACATGTACTACGAAGATATTTCAATGTTCCTTAAAAGTTTTGAAGAATCGGCATTCTAAGCTTACAGATGGCTTAATGTCCATTACAGAGCTGATTGTGTGGCGATTGGGTATTTTGAGAAAGAAAAATAAGGACAGGAATTAGGGGTTAGTATGTTTGAAAGAGACAGTACTGCTGCAATAAATTATTTCATCGAAGGTCGCGCATGGTGCAGCAAGCATCTTAATAACATGATTTAACGCCAAATTATCATGAAAATGATATCATGTATGCATCTCAGTATTTTAATTATTCAGAGAGCTGTAATATCACAAATGTAATGGATTCTGTGTCCTGTCAGAGGAAGAAAAAGCCCAGTAGCACATAACGATTCACACACATAGATCACATAGAGGATCTAATACAAAACAAAGCATTTAACGTGCTACTTTAGTTACGATGGGATTTGAGAAACTAGTAAATTAAACGATTTTAAGATGAAGTTTATGATGTTCTACTTTAATGACAAAATAAACTACGTGATTAAAGTGGAAATCTCAAGATTAAAGTTGACATTTTGTGCTTTTTTCCCACTGCCTATTTTTTTTTCTCTGTACCCTAATAAGCTTTCATATGACACTCAGATGGTGGGCTACGACTCGCCTTTTCACAGTAACTGTAATATCTGACAACTTCTTTTTTATTTCGGACACTGTGCGATTTTGTGAACTTGAGCTTTCGAGTTCTCCAACACTCTATCACTCGATCAACTTCCTTTTGTTGATTATATCACTGTTTAAACCAACAAATAGTACGTTTTTATTTGCCTCCACTTGGTATTCGCTGAAATTCTTCTATTTTCTCCCGTGCTTTTGCCATTGTCTTTTGACAGAAGGCTGAGCTTAAGGGCTATTTATATTGATTTGCATATTCAAAGAGGCATAATTCTGGGAGGAACTGGGGCGGGACAGCACGTGCGTTACTTTTCACACTGACCCGGATTTATGTAGCGGAACGTGGAAGTTTGCGTACGCACAGATTTATGCTTCTGGATTTTCTGTGTGTACGCACATTCCCGATTTTGTGCTTACGCCATGTTATAGTGTGAGTTCTTTGCACGGCATTATACATGAGGCCCCTGGAGTCTTATTCTTTTCACACCAAGGCTGTCAAATATAATATTTTTTCCACACAGTTAGCTCCCCGAATTAGTAGCAGAGGCACCCTTCAGTGTCTAGTCCAAAGAAAATGTGAGAACGTAAGTTTTAGCAAAATTAAAATGTTTCTGTGCCAGAATGTGGCACAATCTAATAATAAATTTTTGACCTATTTTTGTTTTTTATTTATTTTTTTATTTTATTTGAAGAAAATAATATTCCACACGATCAACTCTAACTTATACAATGAAGAAAATAACATTACATACAATCAAGCCAGACTTATCAAAACAGAGCTCAACCCCCATAATATTGGACTATATTCTGACTTAAATTAAATTAAAAGATTATTTAGACTCATGTTTCTTTATCTTGCCTGTGCCAGTGCCTTTGTGGATATTGCACACTTACCGCATATATTGTATATTTGGTTTCTGGCTGAGATCTCCATTTTTTATCAACATTTCAAAAATATACATGTTAGATAAGCAACCTGACTTTTGTATTTGAGTGGATATATGTAGTACTAGGGTGTTGTATTGTGTTAGCCATTATGAACGTGGTGAGAAGTCAAACAAAATTACACCTTTTATTGGCTAACTAAAAATATTACAATATGCAAGCTTTCGAGGCAACTCAGGTCCCTTCTTCAGGCAAGATGTTAGCCAACAAAAGGTGTCATTTTGCTTGACTTCTCACAACAGTAGATACTGTATATGGAAATTAGTTTTGTAAAGGTTCCATACAAAGGACTTCAATCCATACATGCCTAAAATACTACTACCTGCTTTTAGGAGTCAGAAAAAGTGCGCATGAAAATAATTCAACAAAGCAGAAAAATGTAGGTTCATGTGGGTGAGTAGCAAATTAATGATTGGCTACTGTAACGATTTCTTGTGATTCTGTAGCATGGCCTCTAAGGTAAATTAAAAGCAGCAGACATGTTATCACTAAAACTGAAGTTTGCAAGTCTCTTGCAAAAAAACATGTTTCTCCCTGGTGAAGGATTTCTAAATTACGTTAAATATATGCCAACTGTTCATGTAGCAGGCAAATATTTTCTTTAAGCCATTTCATTCTGTCTCAGTCTGACTGGATGGCTATGTTTTTGCCATGAAAAGATAATGTTTTTAGCAGGCTTCTGGATTGAAGTCTTTGACCTTTCAGTTGTGTAAACATGATGATTATTTAAATCTGGAAGTGGACTACTCTAATACTATTTTAAGAGTTTTTAATGAAGATATGGTAGAATATATTTGTGTCACATTCTTAATTGTTGTGATAGATAAGCATAGCCATAACTACTTTAAGTGTGTCTATGTATACGGAAACAAAATTGTGTCAATTATGCCACTGCTACTGTGCCATAGCTTCAAGGTAGCATTTTAGCTGTCGGCAGGCTTATGGACCCACAGACTCCATCTTAATTGCTTTCATCTGTCCCATTATGTATCCATTGCAGCCTACAGTCACATAACATCAGACAGTAAATTACTTAAAAAAACAAGAGATTATAAAAGCAAAAACAGTTGCTAATAATTACATTCAGAGTAACAGCAATCAGTCTCAGCAAATGAGAACCAGCTCTTATAAATCCTGTTATTTCAAAGCAGAATGTCTTTTTCATCTTGTCCTGGGTACCAGAGTTGAACTACATTTATTAACTTTAACAAAGATGAGTGATTTTTTTCTGTTTCATTTTTAATAATAGAAAGCAGATATAAAAAGCAGTAGACCAGGCTGCTGGCATGGATATCCTTTGAGTTGTTTGCAGTATTTCAGTACTTTGACTGAAAGCGGCAAAAACACAGAGGGGAACAATCTTGAACGGTGGGCCAAAAGTTAGCCATCAGACTTTGTATTTATAACATACCATTAAATTCTCAACCCACTTAATCCAGTTTAGGGGCATGGGGAACTTGAGCCTATCCTGACATTACTGGACAGAGGGCAGGGAAGGGCCCTCTCCAAAGGTAGCATGTATAAATATGTAGAATGTAGTTCATACAGTATTAAGACGATATAAACCTTTCAAGATGAAGTCACAACACATCAGTGTTGAGGACTGGTTATTTTAAAGATGTTTTCAAGATGGGACATCTGATGGTAAACTGAATCCCAGCCCATGGCCTGTCTCAGCCTGCTGTCATAAGCTTTCTTACTATGTAAATGTGTTCTGGGAGAGTACATTTTTGTAGTGCATTGAAGAGAATGGACAGATTAGCCCTTAAAAGTACTTTGGCGTCCTTGTTTTAGATCAGTTACCTCACTAAAATTAATATAGCATATGCAGCACTTGAAAGCAAGATGGACCTGTGCAGAGTGTGGTGGATTATAATGCAGTTCATCATAACAGACAGCCTAATCGCTTCACCCAAAAGTATTTGGGATGTTAGTGTTCTCTCACTGCGATATTTCCATTCATATTTGGGCCATTTAATTATTATTAGGGGAAACTTTGGTTTCTTGCATTCCTAGGTGTGATGTTGGCTGTGTCACATTATTTTATGTCTTTGGAAAATTGGACATTTCCAAGTCATACATTAGATCTCCAGGAAGATATTGTAATATTAACACAAGAAGTCTAATATTAAAATCGCTGGGTAAAATGAGAAGATGCATTTATTTTAACTGGCGCTGATCACATGCTGTCTGACAAGCAATGCAGTCTGGTAGAAATCTTTTAGTTTTTTAGAACAAAAGTATATGCTCATAGTTTTTATGTTAAGAAGCAGCTTCTTTAAAACATAATGGTAAATATCACAGATTTTACATGTTCCCCGCTTACTGCTTGTCTTACAGTTTTCCTTCTGCGGCAACTCTGGATTCAATCAAAACAAACTTGTATTTTTTTATTTGACACTATTAGTCAATAACAAGAGCTTTCAGAGCTGTCTGAAATGTTTTATATTTCCCAAATGTTTCACACCCACAAAACAGCCACCTCACGGGGTGTGAGGGTAATAGAGAAGAGTGAGCAGACCACACGCTCGCCCACATTATTAGGAATTTGAAGCATTTTTCCCAGGCTGCAATCCCACACCTCAGAGATTTCCATTGCTACAATATCACAACTGCCGCCTTTCTTATTAGACAAACTAAATCACTGGGTTTAACATATTTATAAGTCCCATGTGTGCTGAAATGGCATGAAGTGCAGTGAGATGTTAAGAGACAGAAGGACTGAAGAAGATTCAGAACATTCTTCATTTATTCAATAACACTTTTTAAAATGAACACTTTCCAAAAGATTGTTGCATTTAAACTTTAGCCCATTTTCTAGAGAGGCATACAATATCTGGGTGCTATTAGGATTGAAGCATAAATAGAAGACTGCAACATTTTGTGTCAAATTTAATTAAACAAATGTACTTTTATTTTATTAAATTTATTTAATAGTAGTACAAAGTAGTACAAGTGTTCTGTGCAATGCAGCTCAGAATGTGAGAGTATTAAAATGGGTGGATGTTTGGTTAAAAGAAAAATGTATAGAAAACAGGTATTAAAATGCAGAGTTTGGTGAAAATATAAACAGTACTATGAAGGCACACAAATTGTACATTAAGACAGCAACATGGACTGGCATCTTGTCCAGTATTTTTTCCCTGCTTACGCCCTATGGTGGCTGGGATAGGCTCCAACAGACCCCCACAACCCTGATCAGGAGAAAGTGGGTTAGAAAATGACTGACTGACATAATGTCCTTTAAAGACTGACATTTTTATCTGTAAATTTGGAATAGTAAACAGGTGAAGAAATTCTTAAATTTAGATATAAATGTAATGGATGGAGGGAATGTGGACTCCCATTCAGTAAACCAATATAGTGGACATACAGTGAGAGAATGTCACCTTGGGCTATGGGCATTCTTGGTACATGTGTAGCTCCCATGTTAACACCCACAAGGCTGTTGAGGTCCTTGGGTGTCCCTTGAAAGAGCCGCTGAGTGGAGGCTTCCCTGTCATGTGGAGGTTCCTCCTGACCCTTGATCCCTTCTTGGGTTCAGCTTGATAAGGAGCCATCCACCTCAGCTGCGAAAGTGAGAGTTGGGATTGCAGAATAACAACACTCACCTGTGGCCTTATTTATTAAACTTTGCGTGGATTACAGCGTGAAAATATGTTCACACCAAAAAACAGGAAAATTCGTACACCAAAAAAAAAAAAATCAGATTTATAAAATCTGGTGTATTCACATTTCTACGCAATTTACCCTTTATAATGCACAATCACCTTGTAAATATTTGTATGTGACCGTGTCTCAAACACTGCCCTGAAACATCCATATATGGAGCGTGCTAATCCACCTCATACATATGCAATCATGATGCTGCAGGACTTCATTAGCTGGTGGAGCAGCCAACCACCTGACGCGTCAAGACCCTGCCACCTGAATTCAAGGGCATCTGCCAACACTCCACAACAGAGAGCACAGGATCAAATTATAGAGCTTCTCCTCTGGGTCCTGGAGGTTAGGGAAAGGAATAAGGCAACACCATCTGTGCGGGTACCCTCTAAACCTGGCACATGTTTGCTGTTACACGATTGTTTTTATAATGAATAGTATAGGCAGGAAAAATGGAGGATTTAGCCAGTTATCTTACCAACAATCTATTCACCACATACTGCACCAAAGCTGCTTTTCCTCAAAATAAATGAATCACGTGTTGACCCAGGCCACCAAGCCATGACGTTTGTCATTCTCATCTTGAGATCCCAGATGGCTTGTGCATTAATGGAATGTCACTGCTCATGGTTAACAAAAGCAACTCATTCTCACCAGATGCCCTTTTTACAAAACAAGTGCAGTAACTAGTCCAATTACATTAGTAGAACTGGACATGGTTGCATATTGCCGTTTTATGGTGGCAAAAACATGTTTGGTTTTATTTAGGTCCACCAACACAATATAAAGAACAGAATGCAGTGCCTAGCTAGTCTGTTAATGACTTCTAGCCCAAGAGACATAATGGAGTGAAGCTTGGCTGAGATATTTCTGACGTGTCATCCAGTTCCCTTAGGGCCCTCTATACAGTTGTCAATTGTTGTGAACAAAAGTTAATGATAATCTGACAAAGTTAAAAAGTTATCTGATACTGGTGTGCCAAGAAACTAAATGAGTATTCCATAGTGAGTACTATAAAAGAGTTAACAAATTGCTGCAATTACATTGTAAATATTAACATTTCAAGTAGTGCAATTTTAGAAATGGCTGCTTGGGCACCACACAATAATCCAAATATGTCCTACACATTCAATTTGAAATGTAGTCATGTAGTTTTGGAGTCTTACTTAAGGGGAAAACCCTTTGCTCAGTAACTGACTGACTTCTAGTTGTAATAAAGGAAAGACCATTTTCTAAAATGAAAAAATCTTGGCAAATTTCTTTTGAGGTTTTTTGCCTTTGGTTTTAACTCTTGATTATTCCTAAGAGTGACCCCATTGAGTCCCTTTGATTTGGTTGATCTCAGTATTTGGTAAACAGGTTATACTTACACTTTATACCTCAGTTAATGAAGCAGATTTCACAACTTAGTTAAATAACTTTGTTGTCGGAGGTTGATGTACAACAAAAATAATATGGATATATATTGTAAAGACAGGGGTTGGGAGTGGGGGTGGCCTTTAGTGCCAGTGCTGCCATTGCCCCAGTATTCCATGACTCTTTCAATGCCACTCCATGTACCCTCATCTGCTTTATCCCCTCTCTGCACAATCTATCCACTGGATTCTCCTCACAATGTTGTCTTGGTTTAAGAGGCAACACCATCTACCTCGCTTTTCAAACTCCATGGGCTACACCATACCAGGGTCCTTAAAGAGACGTGTTGGTGGCAACAAGGATGTGTAACTGAGGAGAAAGACCACCTGTTTGCATGTAAGTACTCTCTGTCCAGTCATTTAATTTCATCTCAGGCTGTTAAACCCAGTGATGCGGCTACATGGCATATCTTTTGTCTAGCTTCTTTCTTCTTGATAATCTACATTTCAGTTTCTAAAGATATTACTTAATAGTACTAAAAAAAACTAAAGTATGCATGAAATACCTAAGGACCCATGTATAATAACTTCACTTTACAGTACATATGATATCAAGAACAGACAATAAACCTGAAATTGCCTTCTGACTTGCCCATACAAACTCTGGTTTTGGTCAAGATAGAAAAGAGTCTGGTCGAAAGATCAAAAAAAGAAACTGCTGAAAATCTGAGAGATGAACACATGAATAAATGTTTCATAGAGAAAGCAGAAAATAATCAAGAAACTGGCTGAAGTCAGTAACCAGAATCTCATAAATAGCAGGCATCAAAGCCAAAATGAAAAACCAAAAGTCAAAAATAATGAAGGAAAATAGGGTCTTTACAGTAAATGAAAGTTCCATTTGCTAACTACAGATACTCATGAACATTATTTGTTTTTAATTTAATCCAAAAATGTGGAAATTGTATACTGTTATGTCACATGCAACATCAATGTTCTACCGAATACCTGACAACTGCTCCATTACCATACGCAAAATAGTGGTACTCATGAAAGAAAACCAATAAAATAGCATTGTGGGAAAAAATGATGCAAGTATAACAATTTTCAACATAAGAATGTTATACATTAAAATTATAACAGACTTCATTCATGACACTGACAGGAACGGCAATAAGGAAGAGTAATTAGACTAACAGGTTGTAGGTGCTACACCGATCCCTCTCCCATTTCCCCTTGGGATTACTAAAGTATCTATCTATCTATCTATCTATCTATCTATCTATCTATCTATCTATCTATCTATCTATCTATCTATCTATCTATCTATCTACAGTTTCATTTTCTTTTATATTATTTTAAGGCACATGCTTATAGTAAGTTACTCTCAGTTTCTGGTGTTATATAAACTGGGGGTTGTAACAGGGTTTTAAAGATGATGCTGAAACAGGCTTCCGACTTAGTTTATGATGATGACTATTTTTACCAGTTAATATCCTCTGAGAAAGCATTCAGAATTATATTCATGTATGTATTTTAAAACATATCCAAATCACAAAATAAATATTTGATGCCAGCAGAAAAGCTAAGTGTATATCTTTAGACTCAAAACCTAACACCAAATTGAGACTGGAGTAGTTGGCAGGATACAATAGACATGCTAGCCAAGAGCAGTGTTATGTTAGGCTACTTTCTTTAATATACTCTGAATTTAACACATTTTTCTTTGAGACTTTTTTTCTGGTTTTCCAAAACCTATAGAATGTAGTTGTACTTTATTTTTTTATCTTTTTTTATTTGAAGTTTGTTATTTTATTTTACAGTCATTTTGTATTTACTACAGCACTGTCTTGTTTTTCCTAAAGGTGCCGCCATTTTGTGTACTTGTTGCTATGAAGGTGTCTGTTAGTAAGAGTCTGCATCATGTAATGTCATTGTCCCAACTGCACTTAAATCAGTACCATGTGGAACTTACTACCCAAGCACGTAGATAGCTTCTAAGACCTGTTTTTTTGTTGTTCTTTTTGTTTGACTAATTCTTGGCTTAATTCTCTAAGACTTTAATTTGGTTTGCAAATTTGACTTCATTACATGTACATTCCTGTTTTTTACCCCTGATTCTTTTAAGATAAAGATTGCACCTCCTGGTCCTTTTTTACACTTTTGTCCTTGTGGTCATCCAGCTTGCATCTACCAGCTTGCAAACAGGCATTATACCAGATTTGACTTTATGCAGGTCCTTCTACATCATCCATCCATTTTCTGAACCAGCTTCTCTCAGGTGAAGGTTAGCAGGTCAGTGGAGTTTATCACATCAACTGGTACAAATGGAGAATAGAACAGAAATTCCATACACTCATAAACACTCAAACTGGACTAAATTAGATTTATCAACTGACCTTAAATGATTTCTTAATATGGGAAACATTTTCCGTATTATATAAATTAAAACTATGAGTGCACAACATCCAATAGCTTGAGCCACGTTTGGTCCACTTCACATAACATATCACATCCTAAGTACTAACATAAACTGAATTTCTACTGAATTTAACATTGCCTAAATCTTTTAGGTAATTAGATGATAATCATTGACTATGACCAGTACATGCACACATGTACATTATTTAGTGTCCAAAACAAGAGTTCGCTCTTTTCAAATTATGTATTTCCAGGCTCAGTACTCCAATAAACTCTAGCAAATCTCTTTTAGGAAATGTCAGACTTTTTGTATAGATTGACTTTATTGACATAAACACATCCAAAGAGCTAACATAGGTCACAACAAAAGACAGAGGCACATCCAAACCAGGAGGGAATTCCATGAGTTTTCCTGTCAAAACAGGACGTACTGACAGCAACAGCTGGGACTCTGATATTTTGCTTATGACAGGATGAGCAAAAGACTTAAACTAAATTGGGAAGAATGAGGAGCGGAGAAGAATAGTGGCCAGAACTGAAAAGGAAGTGCTGGGGAAACTCAAAGACATGACTGATAAATATATGGACATTTTAATGACACTTTAACATCAAAATACGGAGAAAGCAGAGTAATAACATAGGAAACTTTTGATACTGGTCACTTATTGGAAGTTATAAACCAAAAATGGCTAATACCTCATTGTGAATACAAACCATTACTTAGGATTCACTGTAGTTCTTGTTGGAAGATGTTAATTTTGAGACACAGATTTTGAGATCGGAATCTTAACTGGTGCTTCACTCAGATTTAAGTGCTTGAAAGTCTATAAAGGATCATGTAACAACGACAAGTTGGTGTTCATCTCTTTATACATGAGTTAGTAGATATATCCCTAAAGACTAGCATTTACTATATTTCTGATACTCTTTTTGTTAATGACTGTTGCCAGTACCTTTTGACTTTGATTTCTGCTTAGTATTTTTGGTTATTCTGAAAGTGTAGCTTGCTTTTCTGATTACATCCCTTGTATGTTTTTGGCCATGTTTTATTTCCAGGTCCATTGCTTAAAAACTCTTTTTTTCTTCTGAGAGAGCACAATAAACTTTAAGTGGCAAACAGATACAATGGTTGGCTCTAAATATTACGAATTACAAGACTTTGGAAACTCAAAAGAGACTTTCCTAAGTCCCAAACAATGACTCGAAATGATCACTAATGGGGAGAAAACCATCAAACCACTGCAAGTCAATAAAAGGAGAAATGTGGTGTCTTTATAAATAAAAGATTTATTCTAGAAATACTTGAAAACAGAAAACTGCAAAGTGTACAAAAACACGAAAGGCAATGTCTTCAAAATAGGCAATCCCAAAAGTGAACAAAGCCCCAGTATGAAAACCAAGGAATGGTCAATAGACAGAGCAAAAGGTCACAGAAATCCAATACATCAAAAGAGGAAAAACACAGGAGAACTCACCAATACCCTATGACTTTCACAATGAACCACAAAGGACTGTGGGTTTTCCTCAGCCTTTATAGTTCAGAGGGCAGTCCCTTGTGGTAATGAGCACATGGCCCCGCCTCTTTGGGGATCACCCACAAAACACAAGGTACATAGCAGAAGACACTTTGACACAAATAAAGTTAATAATTAATAACTCTAGCATAAAAAAATAAGAACAAAATAGACATAAATGAGATTTTTCAACCCCAGCTGGATGATTAGAGGTTTTGGGGGTTGGCAATTCTGGCTGTAACATGGCATAAAGTAAGATCTAGTTAAAAAATAAGGCCTATCCTCAAACAAGGCTTAAGACACTTGAAGTAGGCCTCAATAATATCATTCAAGGAGCAGGCTTTATGGCCTGCACACCAAAACACATAACCACATCATTCTTGGCCCAAACAATAAAACCATAGCTTTTTTTAATAAACAGTAGGGTTTTTATTAAAAAAGGCTAAAAAGCAATCCATAAGCAGACATTTTCAGAGAGGTTTGCGTACAAGATGTAATTGAAAGTTTAAAAATCACAGTCCATAATCCAAGAATTGGAAAGAAAAAGCAAAATTTAAAAACAAGAAAATCATAAAAGAGCACTTACAAAACACAATCTAAAAACAAACCAAACAAACCCAGTAGAGAACATCTGCTACTACTGTTACTACTAATGCCTCTGCACTTATGATGAGGTTTGTCGCCTTATTCATAGGGCTGGGGGCAGTCCTCCTTAGGTTCAACATATAGGGTACAAGTTAAATAGCTAACAGAATAAACATAAAATACAAAATAATTAAGAAAACACATCAACATCACTATAAAAAACAATACAATTTAAAGATAAATAAAACAAAAACTCATTCATGACAAAACAAATGCATTCCCAAAAAAAACAACAAAATAGATTAATAAAAAAGAAAATAAACTAGAGCCAGGAAATAAACATTGGCCAGAAATAACACTAAGTATCTGAATTCTTTTCTCAGTCCTGTTAATGAATGTGCAACTAAACACATCCCACAAATAAAACTATAAAATGGATGGCACCTTGTCATGCTGGTTAACACTGCTGCCTCACAAATCCAGTGTCCTGGATTTGTATCTCTAGCCTGTGTGGAGTTAACAGATTATCACTGTGTTTCCATGAGTTCTTTTCCGCATACTCTGCTTTTTCCTGCCATAGCCTAAAAGCTTGCATGCTAGTTTAACTAGAAACTCTTAAATGGTCCCATGTGGGTGTGAGTGTGTGCATGTGGCTCTGGTATTGTCAAGGAATCTGTTGTTTCGGGAATAAGGTTGTCATTCCAATACAACCATTCACCATTAAACACATCAGCTTTAAAATTTGCCTGTGGCATCATAAAGAAGGAACTGCATGTGTGAAGGCACATGATTTCACATGCTCTCATAATGGTTTCAAAATCTTACCTTAGTATATTAAATTACAGAGAGATTTTCTTTCCAAGATAAAAGGATTTTACATTCAGTTTAAGGAAAAGGTTTGATGTGCTCCAGGAGCAACAGAGAGCCAAGGATATGAAATTCACCTGTGTGTATGTGAATGGACCCTGTGGGGGACTGGCTAAGTTTCCTAGTGGGGAAAAAAAGTAAGACCCCAAAAGAGATTCCTAAATTTATTGTTAAATTAGACTGTAGTCCATGGAGGAATAATGAGGAAGCTAATAATGTAGAGGAATGACACTATAAAGAAATGTATATAAATTTCTATGATGGTTTCAAGAATTTCAAAATATTTACTTTTATTATACAAGGGGGCTTCGACCCATACTCACTTCGCTTGCCAATTCCCCTGCCTGCGCTATGCGCCAGCAACTTTGCATCACTGCCGCTCGTGTATGTGGATTTCACTTTCACCAAACAACAAAACTTTTAATTATCGTGGATAGGCCTCTTCATTGGGAAAAAACACCACTTTTCCCTGATGGCAACACAAATTAGATGATCTACAAGTCTCTGACTTAAAGTTTAAATCCGAACAATATACAGTATTCGATTTCTTTTCACTGTTCCGTTATTTCACCGAGTAATAATTTCTATTTGTTTGCACTAGTGTGATCTTCACTATGATGTTTTTGAGACTTTCGAATTTTCGTACTTCCATTACCTCTAACCTGCTCTGCATGTGTATCGCACCAATATTTTTGAATTCTTTACGACGTTCTACTTTGTCATCTACTGTTTGTCTTTTATTTCCGGCCCCAGGTGTGGTTAAATCTCTTGGCACAAAGTCTTGTCTCGTGGGTCATGAAAGTGTCTCTCTGAGAAAGTCAGATCTTGTCTCTCTTCCCAAGATTTTTTTATTAGAGAGAAATAATATATATATATATATATATATATATATACTGTATATATATATATATACACTGTATATATATACAGTATATATAAATAAAATTTAACTATCAATTAAAAGTCAAATATTTTTTAAGATTCTATGATTTTGGATTCTGAGAAACTGAAGTAAATCATTGATGAGCTGCCTTCACTACAGTCGAGTTTGTCATTTTTGGCTGTCATTTTGCTGCTGTCAGTTTCCCAAACTGCCTCTCACACCCATTGTGTTTAACTTCTCATTTCCCAGCCCACGTGTTGCTTTTGCTGCCTACTTAGCAGTTCAACTGCTCAACCCAGATAGGAAACACCTTGATTGCACATAGAGATTCCAGCTCAAACATCCTCTTCCTCTGTTCTAGGCACAGAGCAGTTCAGAGACAGTGGTGAATCTTACACACTACACGGAGAGAGCACATTTCTACCAAACACACAGGCAGAATCACTAAAGGAGTAGATAAAAGGATAGGGAACTACAGGACGCAGATTAATGCAAAAGAGAGAAACATTGATATTTTGCAAGACATAACAAATGAAAAATTACAAAAATAATGCAATACTAAGAAGAATAAGGAACATGCCTGTTTTGAACCTTGTAAACAGAAAAGAGGCTCATCTTTCTGATGTCTCATGTTTATGTACTAAAACAGAATGGAAAAAAGAAAAAAGGCATGAGAGTACAGCTGAACTCACCATACCTGTTAACCCTCTGTACAACACTGGTATCAACAGGCAGCACGTTATTGGAGGTCACAAAAGGGGGGGAGCTCGGCTGTGCTGGAAAGTCAGCACTCAGTTGGTTAAAGTAGACATTGGCAGTGATTTCAGTCATTTTAAATTGACATGATTCAGTGACAAGATAAGCAACCCTAGTGGACTATCTTCCCCAATAAGGTATTATACTGTGTTTTAAATCAATGCAATCATTGAGAGCTTAATGATTCAGGTGTGGTTAAATCTCTTGGCACAAAGTCTTGTCTCGTGGGTCATGAAAGTGTCTCTCTGAGAAAGTCAGATCTTGTCTCTCTTCCCAAGATTTTTTATTAGAGAAATATATATATATATATATATATATATATATATACTGTATATATATATATATACACTGTATATATATACAGTATACAGTGGTGTGAAAAACTATTTGCCCCCTTCCTGATTTCTTATTCTTTTGCATGTTTGTCACACAAAATGTTTCTGATCATCAAACACATTTAACCATTAGTCAAATATAACACAAGTAAACACAAAATGCAGTTTTTAAATGATGGTTTTATTATTTAGGGAGAAAAAATCCAAACCTACATGGCCCTGTGTGAAAAGTAATTGCCCCTGAACCTAATAACTGGTTGGGCCACCCTTAGCAGCAATAACTGCAATCAAGCATTTGCGATAACTTGTAATGAGTCTTTTAAAGCGTTCTGGAGGAATTTTGGCCCATTCATCTTTGCAGAATTGTTGTAATTCAGCTTTATTTGAGGGTTTTCTAGCATGAACCGCCTTTTTAAGGTCATGCCATAGCATCTCAATTGGATTCAGGTCAGGACTTTGACTAGGCCACTCCAAAGTCTTCATTTTGTTTTTCTTCAGCCATTCAGAGGTGGATTTGCTGGTGTGTTTTGGGTCATTGTCCTGTTGCAGCACCCAAGATCGCTTCAGCTTGAGTTGACAAACAGATGGCCGGACATTCTCCTTCAGGATTTTTGGTAGACAGTAGAATTCATGGTTCCATCTATCACAGCAAGCCTTCCAGGTCCTGAAGCAGCAAAACAACCCCAGACCATCACACTACCACCACCATATTTTACTGTTGGTATGATGTTCTTTTTCTGAAATGCTGTGTTCCTTTTACACCAGATGTAACGGGACATTTGCCTTCCAAAAGTTCAACTTTTGTCTCATCAGTCCACAAGGTATTTTCCCAAAAGTCTTGGCAATCATTGAGATGTTTCTTAGCAAAATTGAGACGAGCCCTAATGTTCTTTTTGCTTAACAGTGGTTTTGCCTTGGAAATCTGCCATGCAGGCCGCTTTTGCCCAGTCTCTTTCTTATGGTGGAGTCGTGAACACTGACCTTAATTGAGGCAAGTGAGGCCTGCAGTTCTTTAGACGCTGTCCTGGGGTCTTTGGTGACCTCTCGGATGAGTTGTCTCTGCGCTCTTGGGGTAATTTTGGTCGGCTGGCCACTCCTGGGAAGGTTCACCACTGTTCCATGTTTTTGCCATTTGTGGATAATGGCTCTCACTGTGGTTCGCTGGAGTCCCAAAGCTTTAGAAATGGCTTTATAACCTTTACCAGACTGATAGATCTCAATTACTTCTGTTCTCATTTGTTCCTGAATTTCTTTGGATCTTGGCATGATGTCTAGCTTTTGAGGTGCTTTTGGTCTACTTCTCTGTGTCAGGCAGCTCCTATTTAAGTGATTTCTTGATTGAAACAGGTGTGGCAGTAATCAGGCCTGGGGTGGCAATGGAAATTGAACTCAGGTGTGATACACCACAGTTAGGTTATTTTTAACAAGGGGCAATTACTTTTTCACACAGGGCCATGTAGGTTTGGATTTTTTTCTCCCTAAATAATAAAACCATCATTTAAAACTGCATTTTGTGTTTACTTGTGTTATATTTGACTAATGGTTAAATGTGTTTGATGATCAGAAACATTTTGTGTGACAAACATGCAAAAGAATAAGAAATCAGGAAGGGGCAAATAGTTTTTCACACCACTGTATATAAATAAAATTTAACTATCAATTAAAAGTCAAATATTTTTTAAGATTCTATGATTTTGGATTCTGAGAAACTGAAGTAAATCATTGATGAGCTGCCTTCACTACAGTCGAGTTTGTCATTTTTGGCTGTCATTTTGCTGCTGTCAGTTTCCCAAACTGCCTCTCACACCCATTGTGTTTAACTTCTCATTTCCCAGCCCACGTGTTGCTTTTGCTGCCTACTTAGCAGTTCAACTGCTCAACCCAGATAGGAAACACCTTGATTGCACATAGAGATTCCAGCTCAAACATCCTCTTCCTCTGTTCTAGGCACAGAGCAGTTCAGAGACAGTGGTGAATCTTACACACTACACGGAGAGAGCACATTTCTACCAAACACACAGGCAGAATCACTAAAGGAGTAGATAAAAGGATAGGGAACTACAGGACGCAGATTAATGCAAAAAGAGAGAAACATTGATATTTTGCAAGACATAACAAATGAAAAATTACAAAAATAATGCAATACTAAGAAGAATAAGGAACATGCCTGTTTTGAACCTTGTAAACAGAAAAGAGGCTCATCTTTCTGATGTCTCATGTTTATGTACTAAAACAGAATGGAAAAAAGAAAAAAGGCATGAGAGTACAGCTGAACTCACCATACCTGTTAACCCTCTGTACAACACTGGTATCAACAGGCAGCACGTTATTGGAGGTCACAAAAGGGGGGGAGCTCGGCTGTGCTGGAAAGTCAGCACTCAGTTGGTTAAAGTAGACATTGGCAGTGATTTCAGTCATTTTAAATTGACATGATTCAGTGACAAGATAAGCAACCCTAGTGGACTAATCTGACTCACCACACAACTAGAGGTTGCGTAATGTTAGTATCTAATACTGTAGTATTCTTAAATCAATGTTTTCATGATTTAGTTAAACAAATGCTGTTCCAGGCAACGTTTTCTGTGATTCTGAAATTTTGCAAACTGTGATTTACATTCCAAAATCAGAATTTCTTACCTGCTTAGGATAATCAATATATACATATTATTTAGGCATTTTTTGGTACAAAGTAAATATCATACAGTATCCTTAATAAAAATCATGGTGAATACATAGGTGGTTAGGTGAATTACAGGTATAACAATACAGTACAGGAGAGAAACGGGGTTTAGCAATGGAACAGGAACATCACACAAGTGTGGAAGCAAGGGTATTGGAAAGGTATGGCATGTCCTGTAGCTGTACACCTTTTCATAGAAGAGTGAAAGCCATGGACCTTCTTTGAACTAAGAAAGTAATGTGTGGGACAGGAGCAGTCAGACAGTAGGTGACAAGTCCAGTTCAGTGATGGTCACACAAGGAATTCCTCAAGGCTCTCTCCTCAGCCCTCTGCTCTTCTTCATCTACCTGCTTCCTCTTGGCTATACAGTTTATAGACTGGGTTATCAGTTTTATGTGAATGATAACCATATCTATTTCAGCATTAAAAGTGGAAGTTCATAAAATTTTGCTCAGCTCACAACTTGTCTCAGTGAAATTAAAACCGGGATGGAATGCAACTCTTGACAACTAAACTGCAGTACAACTAAAGTTATGCTAATTGGTAGCCTCAACTTACAAAAATCAGCTCCTTTTCAATCACGCTTGGTGTTGATGTCATCAGAACTCCTTTTTCTGCTAGGAATCTTGGTGTCATTTTTAATTTCTCCCTTTCTCACTCTACCCACATACATCACATTAAGCAACTTACTTACTTCAACCTCCATAACATACCCCATGCTTACTCATTCCTTTCCTTTTCTGATGGTAAGAAACTTGTGCATGCTTTTATTACACCCCACTTTGACTATTGTAACTCCATGCTGGCAGAGGCCTTTTCTAATCTTTCATCACAGTTCTATTGGGTTCAAAACTCTGATGTAAGAGTCCTTAAAAAACAGACCTGCAAGAGTGAACACATTAAACTCATCCTGCTGCTCCTTCACTAGCTTCCTGTGTCTTATGTGATTTAAATTAAAATTCTATTAATAACCTATAAAGCTTTAAATGGCCTTGTATCAGAAAAACAGCAGTAAGCCCCTCCATCTCTATGCTGTTGTCCACCCACTAAGGTCCACTGATTTGGCAATTTCGTTGTGCCCCAAACTAACCTGTGCTCTATAGGTGACAGAGCCTTCAGCTTTATAACGCCAGACTTTGGAATGACCTCCCTAAATTAATGAAATCAGAGGACTCAATTCATTCTTTCAAAATACAAATTAAAACACATTTGTTCGGGAAAGTGTTTAACCTTTGCTGACATTTGGCCTGTGATTTGCATTTGTATTACAAATTAAGTGATGTGTCCAGTGATGTGTCATATTTCATATATTTCATATTTTATTTTGGTTTATGATCCCCGATTCTAATTCAAAACTTTGTATTTCTTTTATTTATCTTGATTCAGTGTTTTATGTAGATGTTAGTTGTATGCAATGTCATATATGTTCATTTCAATTTTTTGTTAAGCACATTGAGTATGGGAAAGGTGCTATATAAATTAAATGTATTATTATATGGCAGTCGCTCTCCTACCTTCTACCTCTGATACAAAACATGCAAAATGCAAGTAGGGAGCATCAGAAGGACAGTTGACAGTCGTCATTCATTTCTAGCGATGAAGGCAGTTACCATGACCATCTTTTTATTATAGCCAATCATTACAATGGGAACATGTAGCTGTTAATCTTGATTTTACACTAAATATTCTTTCTTTGCATTCATGTAGGAAGGAACACTGTACATTTTAGCCTTTATCTCATGTGTTCTTTCTCTTTGAAAAAGCATATACTCCTCTATCATTATACCTCATAGTTTTTTTCTTAAATATTTTTTAATTTATATATGATGCTGCATTTGTATATTCGGTTGTTGTATCATTCCTTTTTTCATTTTCTATCATCCATCCATCCATTTTCCAACCCACTGAATCCGAACACAGGGTCACGGGGGTCTGCTGGAGCCAATCCCAGCCAACACAGGGCACAAGGCAGGAACCACACACCAAGCACACACTAGGGCCAATTTAGAATCACCAGTCCACCTAACCTGCATGTCTTTGGATTGTGGGAGGAAACCGGAGTGCCCGGAGGAAACCCACACCGACACGGGGAGAACATGCAAACTCCATGCAGGGAGGACCCGGAAAGTGAACCTGGGTCTCCTAACTGCGAGGCAGCAGCGCTACCACTGCGCCACCGTGCCGCCCTCATTTTCTATCATTTAATTTTAAAGTTCTCTTTAAGTAATATATTGTTGCAGAGACAGATTTATAGGTATAGTATGCGTAGTATCCTCAGATTAAAAAATGACTAAAACCCAAGGTTCTCTAATTGGTACCTTTTAGTGACTGACAAGTCTGTACGGTCTGTGATTTTGAAGCAAATTTCAAGATTTTAGTCATATTAACTCCCTTGTATTTCTTGCACTGGTGTCAACTCTGTTCACAATGAAGGAAAGTTATTTCTGACTACTGTGGAAAAGTCCAGGTCAGCCCATGGCAGTTCAGGAGCACAAGAACACTGTGGCAAGAACGGACCTGGTAGTTTTCTCTATAGTGCACTGTGTTGTTCAGAAACATCACTTTTTATAGAAAGTGTAACATAAATCATCATTATTCATCCTAAAGTAACGTTCAACTGTGAACATTTTGATGCGTGATAGGTCAGTGGCACATACAGAAACAATTTACAGTAATGATGATGTGAAAACATATGAGATAGTCTAGTACCACTGTCGATGCAATTGGCAAAATGTAGTAGATCATTCAAAACCTACTCCCTGTAACTACTCTGTAACTCACCAACCATTTAACAAGTTCAGTGATTCTAGTACATTAGGGCCAAACACTACAAAACACAACTTTTGACTGAGTAGTCAACAGTTAAATCCAATGGAAATATGAGGGGGTATGTACTGTGTTTATTAATTCTGTGTGTAGCATAGAGTCCTGTGGTGAGCGGACGCCCTGCCTGGGATTTGTTCCTGCCTTGCACCCTGTGCTGTCTAGGATTGGCTCCTGCAGACTCCCGTGACCCTTTGTTAGGATATAGCGGGTTGGACGATGACTAACTGACTGACCATAGAGCTGATGATTGGCCAGATACAAACACTGCATAATGAGAGTAAGTCATATTTGTAACAACAGCTGAAGTATTAGGAGTGACTAGTTATTGCAAAGTAAAAAGAAAAATGCCCATAAAAATATATGAAATTAATTCCATATTTTGACAGTAAAAACGGTTGCATAATTCATTTTTAAAATGTTTTAAAGCAGAAAAATTAGTATATATTTACATGTTAAGCAGGTTTTAGCTGCCAATATCAACGAATCGTTTCAATGTGCAAGAATATTTTATGGACAATCGCAATTGGGGCAGAGTGGTGGCTCTGAGGCTAAGGATCTGCGCTGGTATCCAGAAGGATGCTGGTTCAAATTACCGTCACTGTCAAAAAGAAATCCTACTCTGCTGGGCCCTTGAGCAAGACCCATAACCTGTTAATGCGCCAGGGTTGCTGTACAATGGCTGACCCTGTGCTCTGACCCCAAGGGGTATGTGAAAACTAACAAATTCCTAATACAAAAAACTGTATAAAAAAAAAAACAGTAATGCAGTAAAACACTGAAATTTCTGATCCACCTTATTTAGATTTTAAAAAAGGCAACATTCCAACATTAAAGACTTTGCTATATTTTAATAAATGGGACTATAAATTTAAGAACAATGTTATAAATTGTTTATAAATGTTTTTTATACAGGCAAACTTAATGGCTACTAATAAAAGCATCTTAACCAAGTATTGGTCTTTTATTGAAAGTGTTTAATCTGATGATAAAAATGATGGAATTTTAATTATTTACTGTGTTAATTTTTCTGTAATAAACTATACTGTCATCTATGCTCTTAACCATTTTTGATGCTTAAATGGTGGGCATTTTCACTATTGTAATGTGAATAATAATATCGTTAGCTTCCAGTGCTCTTACCAAGTGTCTTAAAGTCAATTTTATTTCCTTGATAATAGAAAAGAGCCCCCAAAAGTTTGGTGTATAGGGCCCCTGTCAATCCACCAGTGTACTGTGCATTTAAGATGAAGACACATTTTATGTTGTTTTAATCACTTATAAAGACTGTTACCATATTTCAGTAAAGAAAATGCTTCTTGTCCAAGTTTTACTATACAGCTAGGAAAATATAATCAATAAGAATATAGCATCTTTCAATGTATACAGTACATGATCATAAAGCACACACTTCATAACATTCAACTTTAAATTTATTGCCACGTGCACACAATAATCTGCGGATTATTTGAGACCTGTAAGAAACAACAAAAAAGAAAAATGTTTTCCCTCTTTATTTCAAACCCTGCCATGGTGTCACCAAGTCATCTGTGGCAGTGCACTCCCAAGGCATGAGATCAGTGTTAAACTAAGTTGATTTATTTGTTGTTTTGTCAGAAATTTCAGTGCTTAATGAATTGCGAAAAAGAATACGTCAGAGATAGAGCGTCAACATTGCAGAAGCGAGGACAGAAACTGACAACGTTCATTTTTAAAATGAAGAATGTCAGTGCAATGACAAAAATGTGCCATCTGAAAACAGAAATGAAAGATTATTAGTGTAAATTCCATTGAACTGAATGAAAGTCAGCTGTAATCTATAAAGAAGTATAAAGAAGTCCTCTGTACTAAATATTAGAACTTGTTGAACAGTATGAAATGATTTGCTAAACTGTGTACTGGTTACATGAACATGTCTCAGAGAATAAGCTCCTGCTGCCATACACGAAGAACTGGGAGGGCTTTGAGAATTACTGTCTGTAACACGGAGTGGATGACAGTAAGAGGGCCTAAGAGGAAAGAGGGAGTGAATGAGAAGTGAGAGGGAATGTTTCTGTGTAGATAATCACTATGGGTAATCTGTTCTCATCAGAGAAGTAAATAGAAACAGAATAAATGAAGCCATGTGAGGTGGCCACTGGCAGTATTTTAAACTACCTAGAGACAGATAATATGTAAAGGCCACCACTGGCAGTGCAGTGGTTTGTCATGATGTTGTGGGCGCAACCATCTATGGGACATGTAGAACATTCCTCTGCTGTGGTTGTTTTTTTATACTACAGTATTTGAAAATATCAATTAAAACATAATGTATTCCACGATACACCAGAGATGAATCTTCCAAGGTATCTTCAGGAACACAACATACTGAAATGCCACTGGCAAGATGCATCAGTCTGAGGAAGAGTCACAGATAGTAAGAGCTGGCATTTCATCATGCAGATAAGCAGCATCAGCGACGGCTGTAGAGCATTCTATACAAATGGCAAGTCTGTTAATTCCAATGAGTGTGGCAACAAAAGAACAATCTTATCAGCCTAAGAATCCATTGGCATTCGGTGCCAGCACTATGTTTGTGTCAGCAGTGAGATGAGGATAAGAGCCGCAGTCAGATTTAGTTAGGCTAAGTGGAATGATTTGTTCCGGTGTAAAAAGATTTTTCATGTTGTCTGAAAAAAAGTTTGAATTGCTGAGAAATGTAAAAGTGATGTATTTCAATTAGGTGGTGATGAGTTTTGGGTTGTGAGGCAGGCTGGCACAATGTTAACGCTATTCATAACTTAAGGGTTAATTTCTTGGCCTGTGTTGAGTCTGAGTGTTCTCCCCATACCTGTATGAGATTCTTTGAGTACTTTAGATACCCTTCTAATTATTAAAGACAAGTTCTGTATGCTTAAATGATAACCATCAGAGATTACGCCCTGGGATGGACAGGTGCTCCAAGCTGGATAGGTTCCTATCTTGTGCACAGTACAAAAATAGATTGTAGCCACCACTACACTGAATTTAAATGAAGTGAATTTAATTATGGATGGATCAATGGATGAATTTTAATTTAAACATTCTCTGTAATAGCTTTCTACAGACTTTGCAATGTTGACAGCCATGGCAAACTATATTTGAAACATATTAAAAGAGTCTGTAATCCCGATGCAAGGTTTTGGTTACAATAGTTTCTACTCCCGCCAAAGGTTGCAAAACAGTTACTTAATCTCAGCAAAAAGAGCATATGGAAGAATAAATCATATACACTGTATATGCACAGTCACAGACTTATGGAGTTCTTTTTATACCACACATAAAATGTCAAATGCTTTACATGTATCTTGGTTCTGTCTTCCCTCATTATAAGCAATCGGAGTTACCTGTTTTTATTCTTTTATCTGTTTCACAACTACATGCACAATGAACCAGATATTAATGGGTAGGCAAACCACGGATGGTTGTTCAGCTTGATTCTTGTGCCATCTTTGTGGCCTAACATGACCAGCAGAATGTGAATTGGGAGCCAAGTAAGTGACAGCATGGATGTTAAGAGGAAAATAATACTTTATGGCAACTTGCTTGGAAAAAGCAAAACTGGAAAAGGTTTCAGTGTGGCTTAAATTTGTGTTTCTGCCGGAGAAGTTAATCAAAATTAAGCACTCCACATCAAACAAGTCAGGCTTTCAATGCAAAAAAATGGAAACTTGGAAAAAAAAGATTGGCAACATTAAACTGTATGCACAACTGGGTGTCATTTCTGTAAAAGTCTACCAGGAACAGCAAGAGAAAAACTTTTAAGTAAGGAGAAAAAAATGAGTGTTTGGTCCTAAATTTGATTAGTGTCTATTTTAACTTTGTGCGTAAATAATTGTTAAATAATTAATTCCTGCAAAGACAAATCCCTAGAATAAGCAGCATTATTAAAAATAATGCCAAAGTCATAGTGTGAAGGAGCCATGAAGTTGTTTATAGAAAATGAAGTGAATAAAAAGCAGTTACAGAATCAGCTATTAATACTGCATAACAATCAAAGGAAAGGCAGCTTGTAACTAAATGAAAAACCTTATCAGCAATGTTAAAAAAAACGAGCCAAGTGAAGCCGCGCACCCATGTAAGTGCTTTGTCTTTCAGTGCTTAGCCAATAATGCACAATCTCTTGCTTATTTTGTTTCTGAAAAATGTACTTGGATCCAATTTTCTAGTTTATGATACACAGACATACGCTATGGCTTTGTACTCCATTGGCGGAGGTTCAAAATGACACATGCCTCATAAAATTTCAAATATTAGCAAGACATCTAAATTCTAACAGAAGCTGATAGCATCTAGAAGGATATTATAATGCAATGACATTACAATTAGTGCTGCTATGAGAGCTCATATGATACACATTTGCATTAGCCAGTATTAAAAAAACATTTATGACATGTCTAGTGACTTGAACTCTGTTCTACCTAAATCATATTCTGAAAAGAATGCAGCAAACAGGAGGATTGAGAGTATTTCACAGATCCTGTATTCCCAGATGCAGAAAATGACAGCTGACAGCAACTTGCAGCTGTTGCAAGTTTTGTTCACAAAACAGATTGATGAGTAGAAGATCTGGAGCAGATCTATTTATTGTCCTTTTCTGTATAAAATGAATGTAGTGAAAAGTCAAGCAAAGTGACACCTTGTATTGGATAACTAAAGAGATTACAATATGCAAGCTTTCGAGGCAACTCAGGCCCTTCCTTTAGGCGAGATGTAAACTGAGTTGCCTCAAAAGCTTGCATATTGTAATCTTTTTAGTTAGCCAATAAAAGGTGTTGTTTTGCTTGACTTTTCACTACATTCATGATGGCTAACACGGTACAACACCCTAGTACTGTATAAAATGAAGAAAGGATAACAATATGAAGCAGTTCACTAATCTCACACCCATCTCTCCCAAGTACAAGTTCTATTTTTTGCATCATAATGTGAAACACAGACCTGTGTCTTTCAGACGAGAGGGTTGGGGCCATTACTGTGTGCTGGATACGGGATGCTCGATCCATTTAAAAGTCATAGAGTGCTACACATTTAATCATAGAAACGAAAGTCTGTGATATGTTTTGCATATTTGTAGCTAGAAATCCACAAAAGGAGGAGATGAGTCACATACCTTAAAATAAGTTGTTTATTCCAAAGCTTTCAACCCCTACCAGGATTCATCATCAGAGGAAAATGATTAGATATACAGTACAGGAATCAAAAGCAAACTATAGCAGCTGAGGAAGGTGGGGTAGGTGGGTATAAGAAGGGAGTGGAAAAATAAGGTGGGATTCGGAGGCTGTTGGTCATAAAGTCTTATTTAATATGTTTATGTTCTTAATTTTAAGCCTGTATATGCTGGGTTCATGTCCAAGAGTCTGTTGATGCTGTTTTCATTTGATAGCCATGATTCAGCCAACTCTCTAGCACTTTTAGTATTAATCTTGAATTTTAATTGCACCATGCTCCAGTTAAATGTGCGCTTGTTGCCCTGGTATGTGCGGATATCAGACTGTTGGTCCCTCCTTCTAACAGCATTCAGATGCTCTTGTATACATGCTGCGAGTGTTTTAGATGTCTGTCCCATGTTTACAGCTGGGCATACACTGCATGGTATACTGTATACTGCAGTGTATTTGTACTTGTCTCTGCACCCGATTTCCTATCTACCTGTCATTGTATCGCATTACACTTTGTATCTGGAGATGCTTTCCTGTTTCTAGGACTCCATTGTGCATGTGTCATTTAGTGCTTGTCTGATGCCATGTTATTTGAGAATGAAAGCTGTCTTGCTGGAACATTATCTAACAAGTAAAGGAATGAGTCTTAAAAAATATTTAAATACAACTTTGTTTAAGAATTACACTTTTGTCATCTTGCTCTCCTGATGCTTTGTTTTTTTTTTCTTTGAAAGTTACTCTAATTGATCAAAACACAATTGTCTTCTCATTGCATCCAAACATCTGAAACCAGGATAAATAATTAAATAATGCTAATAGCGATTAGCTTTCATTTAAGAAAATGTTATTGCTGATAAAGCAACACTTATCTTTAGGTATAACAAAAGCTAGATATAACCAAGAGTTAAAACTCCCTTCCACTTACAATGGCTAAAGGCCATGTCATATTACAGTACACAACTTTTCCAGCAATTTTCACTCATAGCCTTCATATACAAAATCTTAGCAAGTCAGAGGCAGGTAGGTTTTCTGTGAAACCGGCAGTGTAATGTGACATGCAAAATGACTCCAAACAGTCCATTAAAATTAAACCTGTTTGAGTTTGTGTTTAGTCGTAATAGTGAGCCGAGTGTGCATAACTAATGCTCTTTCAAGGGTATAATGCATATAATGCAGCAACAATAAATGAGGAATAAAGTCTTTAGATATCTCAAACAGAAGAGCTCTTCTGTCTAATGCCTTGTGTTTTACATATCACGACAGAATGGAAAAAAAAAAGGGTAGAGATTGTGGCTGAACTTACAATACCTGTTAACCCTTCATGCAGCATGGGCTCTGTCAGGTAGCACGTTATTGGCTGTCACCAAAGGGGTGATCACGACTTTGCTGGAAGGTTGGTACAAGTCAACTCAAGCCAGGTTGGGGAGCATGCACTGGTAAAGTGTGTTGCCGCACCCACTACACTGCGAAACAACTCGGGATCCCAGTTTGCAGCCTCCCGGGCAGATACGCAGTCCAGTCTTACCCTCCGGAAATGACCCTCTATCTGCCACAGCCAGGTGTTATGTGGGTGACCCCTTGGCCTGGTCCAGCCACTTGGGACCCCAACAATGAGGATCTTATGAGCCGGATCATCCTCGGGGAAATGTGTCGCATGGCCGTAGTGCCGTAACTGATGCTCCCTCACAATGCAGGTAATGTGCCTCATTCTGGACTCCATTAGCAACCGCTCATTCGACACAAAGTCTAACCAAAGGTACCCAAGGATTTTCCGGAGAGACACAGTACCAAAGGAGTCCAGTCTTTGTCTCAGGTCACTGGATAGCATCCATGTTTCACAACCAAGTAGCAACCGTTTGCGCTCTATGAGAACCCTCAGTGCCAGGATGCGGTTGATGGCAGACTTCTTAGGCATAAAACCAGACCGTTCCGGTCACTGGTAGGTGAGCAAGTGATCACGGATCCTATTGAGGATAACCCTAGTAAGGACCTTACCCGGCACTGAGAGCAGTGTTATCCCCCTGTAGTTACTGCAATCCAGGAGATCACCCTTCCCTTTCCAGATAGGGACGACAAGTCCCGTTTTCCAGTCAGTTGGGATGATGCCAGTCTCCCAAAGGGAAGCAAAGATTGCTTGCAATACCAGGAGGACAGCCTTACCACCAGCCTGGAGAAGTTCACCCCGGATACCACAGATTCCTGCAGTCTTTCCTCCCCTCACCTGGTTCACCACTTGTGCAATCTCAGTGAGATTGGGTGGTTCACAGCTAATTGGAGGATCAGCCTCAAGAACGGTGGACACAGAGATATCCAACATCCTAGCTGGAGGATGAGCTTTGAACAACTGCTCAAAGTAGCCAGCTCAGCGGGTCACAACTGCAGTGTCATCTGTAAGCATCGTAAGGTTAGTACACAATCACTAAATATGACTGCAGTCAGCAAATCTAACATCTGAGACATCTGAATTGAAGTCATGTAATGCGACATCGGCTTAAGTAAATATTCTTGCTGGTAAAACAACACCTACCTTTAGATATAACAAAAGCTGAATATACCCAGGAGTAAAAACCCCATTTCTCTTACAATTGATAAGTCAGTATTGTTTATAACAGATGCTGTCTACCTCCTTTTAATCTGTTGTTTGTTATTGTGGTTGTTAATTTATCAAGGAAGCTCAGGAAAATAGGATTCATTAAAGGACAGAATTAAAGTCTGGACACCAAATTCCAATTAATATTTACACATTTCATGTAACTCTGTCAAAATTCATTATTCAAGGTATGAGCCCCATATGATGTGCCCACCAAGGACAAACAGAGTAACAACTTTTCTGAGATTAAGTGGCTACCACTGAGCTGTGACCTGTTCTCACACCTTGCAACAGACTCAACTCCACCACTTTATGGACATAATGTACAAGGGATCTATTTAAGATCATTTTGGTATATTTCATTGTCCTCTGCTTTTAGTGTAATTATTTTGGTTTTTATGATTATTTTTCTTGTTTTTGTCACAATTTGATGACATCAGCTTCTTTGAATTTTTCACTTTTAAGGATGCTTTGCAGTTCCTTTGTTACTGGAATACATGTGTCAATATGTAACATTATGGGTGCCATTTCATTTAAGAACTGTAGACTGCTGTAGTGGTTATTCTAAATTCTGTAATACAGATTAGGTAATGTCTCTCCCAAAAAAATTCTAAAACAAAAAAAAATCAGTTTTTTGATGTATTTTTTCCTAAATTCAAGTTAGGATATGGCATGTTTCACTTGTGCTAAAGTCACATCATTGTGCTTTTAGAGCTGTACATGTAGTTGACTTCAGACGGGTTTGACCACAGCTGCAATCAGTCTCTTCCCCAGACACACAGGGAGGACAGTAGAAAGCTTTGGTTTGGCACCCGGAAACTTCCATAGCAGCCTACACCTATAATTAATTTACAAAAATGCAACACACCATCCAAAGTGGCCTTATGAAGTATATCAATGCCACTCCTGCAAACACTTTGACAGTTTGAACCTTTTCAAGACCTGATGTTCATTCTTTACCAGCCCTACCCATATTCATTGTTGAGTCAGTCCATTATTCTCTGTGGCTGACTGAAAATCAAGCACCATTAATTAAAAGAAAATGTAATGTGTGCATGTACAGTATATATCACACTTTACTGTCTGTAGCATGTCTGTTCTGTCATCATAAGGATTACACACACTACGTACCATAAAAATCAAGCTCCAAGTTCTTCATCATCTACAAAGCTCAGAGTCTAATCACCTGGGAGTAGCTGTCAATATGAAAATGTGAAACATTCTCCTTGTCCCAGACATTAAAGCCTTTTTTAACAGTGTACACTTAATTCTGTTCTTCAGCCAAAGGCGTGTTTTACACCAATACATTTTTCAAAATGTGCTTTGACATAACTTGTATTCATAATGTATCATATCAATTCTGAGTGATGGCAATGAAAATTTAAATGCTAATTTGCTAGATTTTTATTTTAGAAGTAAATAAAAATTGAACTCTGTTGTTTCTTCAAACAGGATATTAAGTAACAGCACTTCATGCATATATCCCCAAACAGCAATCGTTAGTAAAAATAAAAGAAACCTCTGTGCCACTCTAAAGCTCCCATACCCTGCATAATCCTGTCACATCTTGCCTTTTTGTGTTTTTAGATTAGATTAGATAAATTTGATTAATCCCATGGGAGATTATTGATAGATTAGATAAGAGAAGATTCAGATCTATTGTCATTGTCCAGATTCAAATGCTGTTTAGCAACTAACCAGAAAGTGCAAGTAGTAGAGTAACGTGCAGTAGACAATGGCTGCAAACAGTACATTAAAGTGCAATGAAAAGCAAGTTGCATACAAATGAGAATACATATCTACTGTATATGAAGTTGAATTTACAAATACAGGCAGTCCCTGGGTTACGTACGAGATAGGGACTGTAGGTTTGTACTTAAGTTAAATTTGTATGCAAGTCGGAACAGGTACATTATTTTAACAAATGCTATTGTTGACCAACTGTAACCAAGTGCTCTGCCAATGAATGATGGAGTTTCACCCCTCTCTGACCTTTTTATTATTTCTACTTTATTTTCAATGGTGATGTTTTTTCTCTTCTTTACTGTATCACCAGCATCAGATTTGTGATTCAGAGACATTGTTGAAAGGTGAAGAAAAAAGGTTAACATGAGCTCTTCTGCACAGCACTGTACACGCTATCACTGCAGGAAGGCACCTGTCATCAACACTTCTGATGTATAGGGTGGTCCAGATATAATTATGCAATTTTCATTACGCTATAACTTATTCAGTTTATTACATAAAAAATCACCCGAAAAATCCCGTACCATCGAGAAGTGTGCGAACTGACGACATGAAGAATCGTCTTTGCGCCGAACTGGAATCGTCCCTGCATAAATCAACGTCATCCAGACGATCTGGATTTGCAGAATTAGATCTGGGCCACCCTGTACATAGTAGTAATAGTATAAAGCAAATTAGTTTAATTATAAACATACTCATTCGGCAATATATATTGTTAAATCAAGATGGTGTGGAGAAACATTAAAATAGGCATCTGATATTGTTGATTGCACAGATCTGTTGTGCTGCGGTTATAAAAATGATCAGTAGGCAACCTCAACACATTGAGCATGATTTTTAAGCTCAGCTAATATTTCACTACTTGCTTTTTCATCCATCCTAATCAGACAGTCATGAGGCAGCAGCACAATCCATACATCATGCAGATACAGGCCTGAAAAATCAAAGTCAGACCTGCACTCCCATGCAGGTTGGAGCAACACATTTAAACCTCACCAATCCCAAGCAGCCCAGCACTAAACTCAAGATGCCAAATTACAGCCCACAAATGTCTGATACTGGAACAAAGCCTCTAAAGTCAAAATATCCACAAAGGAAAAGGGGAAAAAACATAAACAAAATGGCTCATGAAAGCAAAAACAAAGTTCCTTTAATATTTAAAGATTTATGACGAATTCAAAAAATAATAAAAAAAGGAACACAAACAGGAGTTAAGGAAAAGAAAACAAAAAAGTCTGCCTAAAAGGCAAACCTAACAATGAGCAAATCCCATCTGCCTATATTAGGGTGGAAACCATGCGGCTTACCATGTGTGATGAATTTTACACTTAAATTCTGACATTATATTTTTTGTCTGTTGTTGGTTTTATTGATTTCACTAGTCTTTGAGATACGTTTGAGTAAGATATTCAGTGTAAAATGTATACATGACAATAAACTTGAAATTTACATCAGATATACCTAAATATTTTTAACGTAAACTTCTCACATATACATATGCAACACCTGAAAAAATATATGGTGTAACATGTTTTAATAAATCCATCCATCCATTATCCAACCCGCTATATCCTGACTACAGGGTCACGGGGGACTGCTGGAGCCAATCCCAGCCAACACAGGGGGCAAGGCAGGAAACAAACCCCGGGCAGGGCGCCAGCCCACCACAGTGTTTTAATAAATTTGGCTGCTAAATATAAAACTCCTTTATACTGTACAAGCTTGGTTCACCCTCAGAATATTTTGTTAACATAAATATCTTGACACAATTTTAATAACTCATTGCTTCTTCAGTAGTTACAACGTGGAGACCTGAACTCATTCGCCATCCACCATTCAACTGTCATTAAGTGATGTTTGTACTGTATTTGTGTGATGCACAAACATTCTTTGAATCTGAACTTGAATCTGAACTTTCTCCCAGGCAGTGTTCATGGTTTCTAGCATTCAAAGCTTTTTGCTCAGCGATCCACTATCCTTCACCGTTCATCTGTGGTTTTGACCATCTTCCTATCCTGAACTTCTTCTTCCTCCTTCGAATCACACACAGACACTCATGCACACACTTACACACACACACGTGCACGCACACACACACGCACACACGTGCACACACATACGTGCACACACACACACACACAGACACTCTTGCTCTCCTGCCATAAACTATCAAACTTTATTTACAAATGAATCCTTTTCTTTCCCTGTAGTAGTCTTCTCTACTTTTCTGTATCATTTTAAACACAAAAATAAAATGTTACTGAAATGGTTTAAGGTGAAAAGTTCTACTGTGCTTTTGATAAATGTTTCTGGCTTGTCGGAGGTTATCAGACATTATCAGCACACTAAGCTGACATCACTCACACAATGGTACAGAAAAAGTAATATGAAAATGATATACCATTAACTTCTGGCCCAAGCGACGGATTTAAAAGAAATAGTTACTACGTTCACAAAGATGAAGTCAAGAATAAAAGCAGTTTTGAATTTAAGTGATATGTATCTTTATAACTGTCAAGAACATTAATTAAACATATTATTTTTGGTATCATTTACTTTTTAAAACTTATATTGGATTTGTAAAATAAAACTAACATTACCCATTGAACCTGTTTATTAATATGTTATAGTGTTACATTTAAGCTAGATGAGCGTTTATATATTTTGTAAATAAAATATACTCTGTTTTAAAATGCTAAGTCAAATTTACCTTCAATGACGTAGTATCTGTAGAAAACTACTACTTTACTTTAGCACTACTTACCAAGAATTGTGAAATTTGTTTAAACAGATTTATACACACATAAAATGCCTATGTGAATGTGAAAATATAAAACAGTTCAAACTATGAGATTACAAATAAAATGTTACATATGTAATTTTATAACAAAGTGTAAATAACTGCACTATATGAGAGTTTCATAAAAAGCTCTTTCAATTGGCTATTGGGTGTTGGGGGCGGGGACAATTGTTTCTGTGTGTATGTAGGATGAGGGCTTTTACAGCTTTTAATTTGTTTGTGATAAAATCATCATACAAATAGTTTTTTGCAAAAAACAAAAAAAAAAGACAAACCATTAAAAGCAAGAGTTCTGACTCCCACGGTTCTTTAACAGCAAGAGTAGACACAAAAAATGTTTCCTTAAACATAAGTACAAGCCAAAGGTTTTCCTGCCAGTGAGATACACAGTAGATTTATAGTATTCAGATCCTTTAACTTTCTTGAAAGTTTTAAATGGATAAATTTGTCATTTTTATCCATCAATCTACTCTCAATAACCCATAACGAAAAAGTGAAAACGTTTTCAAAAAGGTTTCCAACTTTATTAAAAATCAAAAACTAAAATCGCTTATTCATGTAAGTATTCAAACCCTTAATTTAGTACTTTGGAGAAGTCTCTGTGGGTGCAATTACAGATTTGAGTCTTCGTGGGTAATGGTGATGATTGACTGCACTTCTGGAAGGACATCTGCCTGCTGAGAAGACCTGTTCAGGTGAGCAGAAGAGGAGCAGATTTCAGAGCAAAGTACCAAGGCTTGCCTTTTTAAAGGAAGGAATCCACCCATGATTTTAACTCCCTTTTGTAATGGATATATTTATTTGAATATTTTAACTTCCACCCTATCATCTGTTTTTATCATGAATATGTATTAATAGAACAACTCATACTGTACTTTTGCACCATTGGGCTTTTGAACCTGTGACTGTTTTTGTTTTGTTTAAATAAAAGTACAAAGCACTTGCACCCACCTCTTGCTGACTGTGTGTGTGTGTCCTCGGACATGTTATTGATGGTTCTGGGTTCAAGTTGCCAAGGACCATGGCACCAACAAGGACTGTCATAGTAAGAATACTTATATGAATGACAGAGTTCAGTTTTTCATTTTTAATACATTTGCAAACCTTTCTGAAAACATGTGCTCACTTTGTGATTTGGGTTATTGAGTGCGGATGGAGGGGCAAAAATGTTAATTAATTTATAATGTAATCTAGAACACAATTAATTATGCAGAATGTAAAGGGATCTGAATATTGCTTGAATGCACTGTATATGGCTAATAACAGAATGGCTAATATGATCTAAAAGTGTCTGCTGCCTGCCTTTTTTGCATTTTTCATTTTTAAGCCAAAGTATGTTCCAGCACCTCTAAATGCAGTCAACAGGAAACTGACAGATCATTCTGTTCTTGCAGAGAACTATGCCAGTGATGATGTAAACATTCTGAGTTATTATAAACATGAAACAAGAAAACTAAGCAAGGCTACACTTGGTATAATTTACTTACAGGACTACAATAAAATATTTATAAGTGCATCCTGGAAAATGCTTTGTTATTTATTTTCTTCATAAGAGGTTTGTATTGTCATCTGTTTCTAAATTTATTCTTTTTTGAAGACTGACATACAGTAGATATTATCTCGTCATTCTTTAAAAATCCAAATAGGAAAATGTTTGCAGACAGTAATGTTGAAAGGTTCCACTTTTGAGCTGCGCTCTCTGAGGAGCATGTTCAAAATGTAGATTGTTCACAATGTACACTTCTTCAGGTTTTCCATGATTTAAAATGCTGGTAAATTCATTGGGCAAACTTCATAAATTGAAACTGCTGCCAGATCAAAATATTTGTTACCTCACCCATCTCTCCTTTTCTTGTCTTCAAGTGAGTTTCCTCCGTCAGATCAAAAAATATAAGGTAAGGCTGACTAGCAACACTATATTTGCTTAAAAGATGTGTGTGAGAATGTGCCCGGAAATGGACTTACCTGCCATCTAGATTCCTTCTTGATCTTCAACTGATTACTATGGGGATTGGGTCAAGCTCAAACAAACTTTCACTAAAAAAATAATCAACTCACAAAGCAGATGGATGGATGTTGCTCATTAATTTAAAATGAAAAATTCAGATTGTGTGTTAATGTACTAGATTATCCCTGTCACCTCATGTCAGCTTCCACACAGTGTTACTGCAGAAGCCGGAAACTGATGTTTTTTGTTAAAACTGAACTATTTACTCTCAAAATATCTGTTTATATAAATAAAGAAGTCCTAGGGCTTCTTTTTGAATTTGGCATGAGAATGAAGTTTAATGCATTTCCATCTATTCCCTAAATCGAATTATTCCTGTTTTGAGACAGCACTGAGTTAAAGGAGGGAGCACCGTTTTCCGGTCTACTGTATATCACACACATAAACACCTACTGAGAAATACCCCAAAGACAAGGAGAAAGCATTTGCAGTGTAACATTTAACACTTAATGCATTTCTCTCATTTTATATTCTGCAATTTCATATGACCTCTTTATTAGAAACCATTGTTTATTGTTGCTTCAAGTAGAAAACTGGATTTCACACTATGGTGCTTTGTCATATTATTACCTGAAAACAAAGCCATCAGGGGCTACAGTGTCCATACTTTACTTGCTTGATGTATACATATGCCTGTGCATTGAACAGTTCAGTACAGCAGGTGGCACATGGCTGTCTCTGGTATCAGTGCATGGATGTGCCCCGGCCGGGATGGCCAGGAGGACCGGAAGAGGGCTTGTACCTCCTCCAGACTGCGAGGGGGCGACCGCCCTGGTTATGTTGGGGGCCTCGGGTAAAGGGCTTGGAAGCCCAGCCCTGTAGGGACCTGTGGCCACCGAAGAAGACAGGGGACACCCGGAGGGCTTCCGGGTGCGCAGCCGGCACTTCCGCTACACTGGGGCGTGTCTGCGGAGGAGTGCCGGGAAGCAGCTGGAGCCCATCCGGGTTCCTATATAAGGGGCCGCCTCCCTTCATTCAGGAGCGGAAGTTGGGTGGAAGAGAGACGGAGCTGGAGAGAGGACTGGAGGCGGCCAGAAAGGCAATTTGACTGTGTGCCCTGGACATTGGGGGAATGGTGCTGGAAGCACTGGGAAGTGCACTGATTGTAAATATTGTGTAAATAAACGTGTGTTGGGTGAACTTAAGATGTCTATCTGTGTGTGTCCGGGCCAGCGTTCACAATGTATATTTGTGTGACCCGACATTTGCGCAATAGACATATGAGCGCCGACAAAATAGTGCCGATTAAAATGCATTGTCAAAATCGCGCCGACAAAATCGCACAGACAAAATCGCGCTGACAAAATCTCGAAAGTTTAATTAAATATGAATTACTAGTTTAAAGCATATATAATAATGTTTATTTTAGAAGTCAATATTATGAGACGCGGCATGCCATCAGCACGGCACGCAGATAGTCATTAAGATCAAACCCTAAATATGTAGGAAGAATTGCAGCAAGACGTCTTGATAGTTGAGCATATTTAGGTGGCTGCCTGACTGCTTGTAATTCTGCTTTGTATACGATGCGTTATGCCAACCCTCGACTGAGTTATTTGTTCGCATCATGCCATCAGCAGTTATAACAGTTATAACCTAGCACATAATGTGTACATAATGCGCACGTACATGTCCCACTCTCTTGGCCTCTCTCGCGATTTTGTCATGGCGATTTTGTCGGTGCGCATTTGTCAAGAACCAGTTAGCGGGTTTGTCGGTGCTCATTTGTAGGTCGCGGTTTTGTCGGGGCTCATATGTCTAACGCGCTTTTGTCGGTGAACCGTATATTTGTGTTTGTAGGCTCAAAGGTTACATTTCAGTTTGTGCTGTTGACACTGATGCCATACATGTTTGCTTACTATACACTTGACTCCATTGTGTTGTTTAAGGTGCTCCAGGCAGCATTTTGGCATAATAGATGGCATCTTTTGAAGTTCATGTGCAGACTTCTATGCTGGCATAATACTTGCTGTTGAATGATATGGGTCGGTGGCAGTGGGTAAGCACTCTCACTTTCTGTTTTCCCAGCAACAACTGGACAGCAGTCATCCATGTTTACAGTGATTTTCCCAAAAGCTGCTTAACGAACATCAACCTTCTGGGCATTGTGCAAAAGAGCCCCTTCTCTTCTTGGCTTCAGGGTGTTGACCTTTGCTTAATACAAATGTTTGCACTCCCTACAAGAGTCCAACTTGGAGTCAACAATTAACCTAACACAAGAGTCTTTGCGATGAGCAAGGAAATACTAAGGACTAGGATAAAAACCCACAAAGACAAGGACTGGGAATGGGTGTGATCTCAATGGTTTTGGATATGAGGTAGTAAAAGGACTGGGAAAAAATCTAACCCCAATGGTTTGGAGGTAAGAGGCAGCAAAGTGCTGACCACAGCTTCTGAAATACATAATGCTATAATCATACATTAGTACGGTGGCCTTGAGAAGCAAAGGCCTCCGTACATTTGGATATCACTTACTGAATAAACACAGAACAGAAGTCAGAGGTCTAATTACTATTTTATTTGAATAAAAACTTTAAACACATCTCAAGTTCGTTAACTATGATGCTCTGTTGACTATTTGGGAGTCTAACTTGCTGTCAGTCATTTCCTTAAATATATCTCAATCCAATTCTTTTGCTGCTTCTTTTACCGCAGTGAGAGTTTCCATGTATTGGTCCCTGTCATTCACTCACTCATTCATTTGTCTCAGCTGTATCGGTATAAAATCTATCCTGCCAGATCTGCTTACCTTTTCATGATCTGAAGGCCACATAATTCAGTCTTCTTTTTCTTCTTCCAAAGTACACAGTTGCTAACCCCAAAGTGGACACATTATTTATTTTCAAACTGTTTATATTAATAAAGGAAATGCAAATCTCCCGCAGTAATGAGACACTCAAGCTCACCAGGAATAGAATGCAGAGAATGATTTCAGAAGAACTGAAAAGGACATCTGGGAACCAGTGAATATTTTTTGAATGTTTGCTTTAGTGTTTTACTCTCTCTTTTATATACCATTTCATTCAAAATATGCAAATTTCTGTGCAAAATATGCATAATATACATAAGAATAATAAGCACTGTGTAATCCAAAGCTGGTAGGTCACTTAACCCATTTGTGCTCTAAATAAGAAACACAATCACTGGAAAAAGTCACATGATTGATCTGTACTTGTAAAGTTCCATGATTGTCCCTACAGTGTGGCGCTATTTAAATTCAGAGTTGTTGATTTGTACCAGCGGAGGCAGGAAAAAACTGATTGACTGAGTTAGTGTTCAGTGTTAGTGTTGCTTAACGTTCATATTCATGACGCCTGTGGACTGTTGGTCAGAACCAGTACAGGTTCAAATGATTGATTAGTTAAACTTCATTTATTCCATCAGACTGTCATCTGAAATCAGTAGTAACCATTATGACAGTTACATAGGGTAAAAGGGGAAAGACAGGGCCAATATTTCCCACAATCATAGTAGTGGTTCTGACATGTTTCAAGCAGGGACACCCAAAACATGCAGTAAAAGAGAACTGACAACCAAGCAAGCACTTATTTGTGATGGGGAAAAAATCACAATTCACTTCAGCACACATATATAAAAACCTTTTTAGACTCAAGCAATATATTTCAAAAAGATGCCTTTGGAGCACCCCTTCAAGATAAGCTAGTCTTTTATATAATCATGGATGGGCTAGCAATTCTTTGGTAGCGTTCATAGTGCATGAATATTCAAAAGCACATTTACCATAAAGCTGGTAACATGTTAATTTAATATAAATAGGTCCATATCTGGGACACTAGGTCATCCTGTATTAGGTCACACAGATACATGATACATTACTTCATTCCAAGTCTGGGGCAACCTTGAGGAACTGCATACTGCAGTAGGATGAATTCAGTTTGACAAAGATTAAATGAAAATCTTAACAGACTAAAAATGTTACATAAAGGATTTCTGCTACACTTGACAGAACTCAGCTTTGTTTGGGGAGTGCCTCATCCTTACCTGAGCAGCCTCAGTCAGGATGTACTTGTCAGAGATAGCACCTACTTATCACTGGAGGGTATACAGTCCTTAAAAAGAGACTCATGGGGCTGTATGGTTCCTTTCACACAGCTGCCCACCTGGAAGTTGCCTAATATCAGGAACATTTTACTTCTTTGTTTCTAGTGTTTGTTCACATTTTACAGCATAACAAATTACTAATTTGTATTTATTTTATGTGCTTGTTTAGCATATGTGTTCCCATTTTGTTTGTTGATTTTACCTGCACCAACATTTTGGAGTTTCAGAGGTGGTGCATTGCTTGGCATATACTTTACAAAATTTAAGGAAGATTAAGTGAGAAACTTGGGTAAAATACAATTGAGGCTCCAATTCTGTTTTATTGACTTAAACTTTTACTTGTTGGACAATTTAACATCTAGTGTACTGACCTTTGCAGACTATTGTTCTCCAACTAAGCCCTAAAGGAAAGACTTTACTTGATCTCTGCCTCTCTAATTGCACAAACTGGCCAAAATGTCTTCACCCTTAGCTATCAATAAACAAACTCTTACAGCCTGTGACTATTTAAAGCTTACAAGCAGTTTAGACATTAAATGACATCACAAGCTCCTAGGCAGTGCTCTAGTCTGGTGCTACAAACGTATATCTCCTGACCTGGATATGCAGTGCATTCGGAAAGTATTCACAGTGCATCACTTTTTCCACATTTTGTTGTGTTACAGCCTTATTCCAAAATGGATTAAATTAATTTTTTTCCTCAGAATTCTACACACAACACCCCATAATGGCAATGTGAAAAAAAGTTTACTTGAGGTTTTTGCAAATTTATTAAAAATAAAAAAACTGAGAAAGCACATGTACATAAGTATTCACAGCCTTTGCTCAATACTTTGTCGATGCCCCTTTGGCAGAAATTAACAGCTTCATGTCTTTTTGAATATGATGCCACAAGCTTGGCACACCTATCCTTGGCCAGTTTCACCCATTCCTCTTTGCAGCACCTCTCAAGCTCCATCAGGTTGGATGGGAAGTGTCAGTGCACAGCCATTTTAAGATCTGTCCAGAGATGTTCAATCGGATTCATATTCATGACGCCGGCTGGGCAACTCAAGGACATTCACAGAGTTGTCCTGAAGCCACTCCTTTGATATCTTGGCTGTGTGCTTAGGGTCATTGTCCTGCTGAAAGATGAACCGTTGCCCCAGTCTGAGGTCAAGAGCGCTCTGGAGCAGGTTTTCATCCAGGATGTCTCTGTACATTGCTGCAGTCATCCTTTCCTTTATCCTGACTAGTCTCCCAGTTCCTGCCACTGAAAAACATCCCCACAGCATGATGCTGCCACCACCATGCTTCACTGTAGGGATGGTATTGGCCTGGTGATGAGCGGTGCCTGGTCTCCTCCAAACGTGACGCGTGGCATTCACACCAAAGAGTTCAATCTTTGTCTCATCAAACCAGAGAATTTTGTTTCTCAGGGTTCTGAGAGTCCTTCTGGTGCCTTTTGGCAAACTCCAGGCAGGCTGCCATGTGCCTTTAACTAAGGAGTGGCTTCCGTCTGGCCACTCTACCATACAGGCCTGATTGGTGGATTGCTGCAGAGATGGTTGTCCTTCTGGAAGGTTTTCCTCTTTCTACAGAGGACCTCTGGAGCTCTAACAGAGTGACCATCAGGTTCTTGGTCACCTCCCTGACTAAGGCCCTTCTCCCCCGATCACTCAGTTTAGATGGCCGGCCAGCTCTAGGAAGAGTCCTGGTGGTTTCGAACTTCTTCAACTTACAGATGATGGAGGCCACTGTGCTCATTGGGACCTTTAAAGCAGCAGAAATTTTTCTGTAACCTTCCCCAGATTTCTGCCTCAAGACAATCCTGTCTCGGAGGTCTACAGACAATTCCTTTGACTTCATGCTTGGTTTGTGCTCTGACATGAACTGTCAACTGCGGGACCTTATATAGACAGGTGTGTGCCTTTCCAAATCATGTCCAATCATATGAATTTACCACAGGTGGACTCCAATTAAGCTGCAGAAACATCTCAAGGATGATCAGGGGAAACAGGAAGCACCTGAGCTCAATTTTGAGCTTCATGGCAAAGGCTGTGAATACTATGTACATGTGCTTTCTCAATTTTTTTATTTTTAGTAAACTAAATCAAGTAAACATTTTTCACGTTGAAAAAAATGAATTTAATCCATTTTGGAATAAGGCTGTAACATAACAAAATGTGAAAAAAGTGATGCACTGTGAATACTTTCCGGATGCACTGTAGTTAATGCACGATTAGACGTGAATGTGGAATGAGCCTAAAGTCACCAGAAGCCCATCGGCTCAGTGAATGCAGAATAGTTTTGACTGTCACTGGACTGACTGGAAACAGAAAGGAAAGGAAAAAAGATGAGAAAGAGAAAGCGATGCGGTAAAGAGAGTAGTACTGGGCACAATGAAAGAACACAAATGGTTTGGCAATCTATAACAGGACACACACCAGTCAACCTAAAACACTTATCTGTGGGATATAGTGGAAAATCTAGTGTGCCTAGAGAGAAATAAATATAGATACAGGGAGAATGTGCCAACACCAAACACATACTGACCAACCATAGTTGTTGGTGCTGCAGTCTCACAGTTTTGGATTGCATAATTACAGTGATGCTTTAATATATTTGTCTTGGAACAATATGGTTTGTACATAAAAGATTGCATTGGTTTTTAAAGAAAAGCAAAGTGGCAGGCGTAATGAATAATGCAAACCCATTCTCAGTAGTTTCACTAAACAAGGTTTGTCATTTACTTGGCCACAGCTGCTAACACCAACAAATGAGGGGTAATTTTATACTTTATGCTAAATTACCATTTGCCACAAATAACTACTTCTGGGACTGCCAAATAAAAATATTTGTGAGGTTTAAAAAATAACTCTTTGAGACTCCTTTTACTAAATCAAGTGTCCTATTCCTATTAATGATGTGTCCAGAGCAAAGCTAAAATGCATTTGAGGAAGAACATGACGCAGAAGCATATTGTAGGCTTAGAGTGACAGGTCCCTTACCACAGCTCATCCAACTATCCATTCAGTCATTTAGTTATCAGCCAGAGCCTAGCCCAGCAGCACTGTCCTGAAAGCAGACACCATCAAACATTCCCTCATGTATCTGAGAGAAAACATCTGAGGCTCAAGAGGATTATGAAGGCTTGATACAGACACTGTACAGGATGGAAATCTTACTTAGTTCTATATGAAGCAGCAGCGCTTGCTACCACTGTGCAACCTTTGAACTTTTAAGTGACGTTAAAAAAAATCTGTTTGTGAAAGTTGGCTGGCACATCCCTTTGCATGTCTGCACCAATGAGTGATGTTTTAATTAGTCTATTATATATTGATTATTACATCACTGTTTGCTACTTCATGCTTCATTAAATTCTAATTGTAATACATTTTTGTTAAAGCTCCACACAACCCCTGCAATGATCAGTGGGCACTAAAAACAAAGCAGACTGCAGAGAGCATCAATGTGTGGCACAAGCATCAGATATTATGAAAAGCTTTTAAATTAATTGTAGTGATAGTGGACCTTCAAAATATGTTGAAGCTTACAGCTTTGAAGCAGTGCTGTTTAAATGAAATGGACTTCTTCGGTAGTTTGAAATCACATTTAAGCTTATTGAGCTTATTGTTGGCAAGTTCATTGTTGAACATTCTTATACCAGGACATATGGGTTTTCAGATTGATGCTGTATGATAAGGTGTCTAAAGCTGGTGGAAGTTATTCATTATAATAAATAAAAGTTGATTGATTAAGATTCATTTAAAGATATTTAAATGATGTCAAGCCTACAAAAATGTCTCATGTTTTTTGCAGCGGCCAGGACTGCTGTTTCACAAGTGCAGGGTGTATATTCCAGCTTAGCACTGTCTGTATGGAGCTTGGATGAAATTCTCTATCTTTTCTCCAGCATTATAAACATTTTCCTATTAGGTCAGCTTTGAGAATCTAACTGGTCTGGTTTGAATAAGTGTGTCTTGTCACTGACTGTCATCCTGTGCAATGCTTTGGTGCCCATGACTCTAGATTGGATTCAAGAGGTTTGAACTTGGATGAATTGAACATGAAGATTTACAGATTCAATGCCCACTCTCTGGACATTTTAACAATCACAGACAGAAATCAAACATGATGTTTATTATTGATTCACTTTATAGAAATATAATCGAACTATGATCATTCTAGGTGTAGCTGCTTTTTTATATAAATGAAGAAGGAAAACCTTTCAGGTGAACAAGATGGGAAGGTAAACTGCAGGACAGCTGCCAAGGAGTCCAAGCAGAGCTTGGATTTTTTTTTTTTTTTGGAAAGTTTTCACAATTTAATTGTTCTGATTACACTTAATTTTGTTATTACAGAGTTATGATTCCTACTCATTCTTGACAAATTTTTTGATTTGGATCACTATTTCCTTTTTTAATGCACTGTTTATGTTCTTTTAGGCCTTTTTGCTGGTGGCGGTGTCATAAACTTTATCACTCTTTGAATCTATGGGCAGTTTGCAATTGTATCAGTGCCACTTCATGTGTCAATGGATCATGTGTCTGATGCAGCATTATTTATTAGCGAAGGGCTGGAGTGATGTCTTGTTGGAACTTTACCTAAAAAAACACAAATAAAAAGATTCTTTGCAACAATAACAAATAATAAAGTATAGTTTTGTTTACAAATATTAGTTTCATCATCCTCCTCACTTAATTTACAGTTTTGATTCTCCTTTGTGCTGAAAATCATGTAAAGGTTCACTTTCCAACAGGGCAATGTCTCTAAGCACAAAGCAAATAAAACACTGGAGTAAATTAGGGACAACTCTAAGAATGTCCTTGATTTGCCTAGCCAGAACCAGATATGAACCCAATCGAACATCTCTGGAGGGACCTGAAAATAGCTAACCACCAATGGTCTCTATCTTACTTGACTAAGCTTGAGAGGATCTGCAGAGAAGAAGTGTTAGTAAGGCCAACAGTGGGCGCTTACCCCGTAGTCTAAAGATGGATCCCAATTCCCCCAGTGCAATGACAGGGACACAGTGCTGTAAAAATGGTGCCATCCTTTGGAAAAGACATAAAATCAAGATCCTGACTCTCTGTGGTCATAAAAGATCCCTGGGCATCCTTTGTGAAGAGCAGGGTATATCCCGATGTCCTGGCGAAATTTCCCACCATGGCCTAGTCATTCTGGTCCCCTAATAATCCCCTGTCTCTAACTGGCTATCTCTCATCTCTTCATCACCCTACAGCTAATGTGTGGTGAGTGTACTGGCTCAAAATGGCTGCTGTTGCATTATTCAGTTGGATGCTGCACATTAGTAGTGCTTGAGTAGTGAGAAAAGTGCTATATAAATGTAAATAACTAATTATTATTATTATTATTAAGAATAGCAGAAAATCTCCAAAGCAGGTGTGTGAAGGAATTCGTGTCATACCCAAGAAGAGTCCAGGATGTAATCGTAATGTAAAGGTGCTTCCATGAAGTACTGAGTGCAGGGTCTAAAAATTTGTATCAATGTGTTATTCTATCCATCCATCCATCCATTTTCTAACCCGCTGAATCCGAATACAGGGTCACGGGGGTCTGCTGGAGCCAATCCCAGCCAACACAGGGCACAAGGCAGGAACCAATCCTGGGCAGGGTGCCAACCCACCACAGGACACACACAAACACACCCACACACCAAGCACACACTAGGGCCAATTTAGAATCGCCAATCCACCTAACCTGCATGTCTTTGGATTGTGGGAGGAAACCGGAGCGCCTGGAGGAAACCCACGCAGACACGGGAGAACATGCAAACTCCACACAGGGAGGACCTGGGAAGCGAACCCGGGTCCCCTAACTGCAAGGGAGCAGCGCTACCACTGTGCCACCGTGCCGCCCCTGTGTTATTCTAGTTTTTCTTTATCTTCAATAACTTGTATTGAGTGTTATTTGATGCAGGTAAAAATGAATTTAAATGATTTCAGAATAAGGCTGCAATATAGCAAAATGTGTAAAAAGTGAAGGGGACTGAATACTTTTTGAATCCACTGTACAATGTCTCTCAGACAGAACAAGCAACAACCAGATAATACAAGTAACTGGGCTACGGATGAGCCAAAACACTCAAATCACAAACGGATTGGTATTACAGGTCCTAAAATAATGGAGTCTTGGCCAAGAAGATGACTACAGAAGTGAACGGTTTAAAAGCCCACAAGTAAACACTGCTTGTGAGCCTGTATTTAATGCTACTACAACTTTCTATGCTTGATGGCATGGGATGCAGGTCTGTGCGGGTTTGAGATAAAGGAATATGCTTCTTCAGATAAAACAGATTGTTTTTAAAATTCTAAAATTAATAATGTCTTCTTTGAAATGTGTAGATAAGACAAATATACAGAAATAAGTTGTCCGTCTTTCTCTTTAGCCTGTAACTCTTTTACAGATTCATGGACAGCTGAAGCTTATCATGCAGCAAAAGAAACTGTGGGAAATGCATGTCTTTGTGCTGTGGATGGAAACTGGAGCACCAACATGCAGTAGGTATAGCATGCAAATGCCACATAGACAGTAGCCAAGGTTAAATCTGAACCTGAGTGAATGTTGAAAGAAGTGATCCATTAAACTGGACAGTATAGTTTTACTACATGGAGCAAAAGCCATTAACCTTTAGAATTCTTCTTGCAATTAGATAACTTCGATATTTTTAGCAGAATGCAAAACCAAATCCAAAGACAACAGGGTGCGGTTGATAAAAGCAAGTTCAAAACAGCTATCTTTAAGTTATTTTTTGCAGAGAGCAGCTAAAATTTTTTAATGTGCAGCCAAGAGGAGGAGCAGAGGCTGATGTAATAGACACATTAAACAAATGACTGGCCAAAATCTCAGATAAAACCCGTCTGGCACCATTTTTCATTTATCGCTACAGACTCTTCATTAATTCACAAAATCCACTTCATGAAATGCTCCTGTCTCCAGTTTCTTCTAGGATAATTTGGCATTTTGATTAAATTTCAATAATGACCTTTGTGTTTTTTTACATTCTGTTTAATGTTGTGAAATGGTCATCTGGGAACAGAGCTATGTGAAAAAATAAATTATAATGAATGACTAGCTAATAGTTCTTCACTTGAAAACGAAAAAAGCTTGCAAAACACCATGTTGCTGGGACCCCTAGTTACATGTTGCTCTGATCTTCCACATTAATGATTGTGTGGATGTTGCGTTCCCTTCATTCCCACTTACTTCCGCTGGCATGGAAGCACAGGATATTGGTGCCCTTGTGCAGAGAACATTAGAAGCACTGTTAAAAACACACATTGCTTGAGGCAGAACCTGGTGAACTGCCACTCTGCACTTTTAATTCTCTTAGATTGCCCACCAGACTTTTTACTTAAGTGCCTCTTACTTGTAAAGACAGAAAGAAAGGAGGTGGTTGGCTGCTCATTGTCAGTGGTGTTCTTAATGGGAAGGTCAAGGTGAGGGAGAGTTGTAATGGCACTGACAATAACCGTGTGCTAGGAGGTCTAAGTTTTTATTATAGACAAGTCACATTTTAGATTGCTTCATTTAAACTCTAAAGAGCTTCCATGTATGCCATGATGATGTTTCTTTGGAGTTGTTCTTGAGGGGTTTTCAATTTCCCTGCCATTTTTTATTACATTCCAGCTTTTGTGATAATGCTGGACATGTTAGGAAGGAGACAATGTGCTATCATAAAAATACTGACATCCCAATTGAAAAATCTACTGCAGTGTTTTGAACAGCCAGGAGTCTGTTTGCACATAATGAATCTGATAGATCTTTCCCTCTCCTCCACCACCATTTAATAATACTTTGATGCCTTATGTGGCAAACCAAGAACTTATAGTAATTGATATGATTTAAAATATAATAATAAATCAAATTTACTGATCCAAGGACTACTCTGCATCAAAGGATTTACTGCTATTAGTACTTGTGATATTATGAACGTATATCATTTTTGGCATAGTTCAAGTGAAATACTAATAATCTAGCTAAATGGACAACCTTATATTTTACTGACAAAGTGTTATTATATTCATGAGCAGCAGCATTTTCAAATTGACCTTTTCTGAAAAAGAAAAAGAGCAACCTAAACACCAGAAGTTGAAGAGCAATTTCCACAGAAAAGCAATTGTACATTAAACAGTTATACAGTTTATGTAAGTGTTTCTTATGTGAGGTAACTCAGAAAAGCATCCTTGACAATAATAAGGGAAGAACTGGTGTGAGCTGAGGGCTTCTTATTTTTTGATAATGGATGGATGGATGGATGGTTTTATTTGAAGAAAACAACATTCTATTCAATCAGATCAACCTTAACAAGCCATAAGGGCTTCGATATTCACTGAATGTGGAGGCTTGAAGATAAGCATAATAAAAGTATAAAAGTCTCAGCTTTGACACGTGCTCTGGGATGAATTTGTAACACTCTCCTTGTGAGAGAATAAAGATAACCGTCAAGGGGTAACATAGTTTTTTTATTTTTTAAATGAAGAGACTAATATAATAGTTGGGTAAACAGATAATATGTCCTATTCGGTTTAAGAAGTGACTAGTTGGCATGTGCACAGGAACACTTGCCAGTTGTCACGTACACAGTTTTCCATAAAAGAATTAAAGCTGAATTTAACAGATATTTAAGGACAAGAATGGAGTAGAAATGAGACTTTTATTTGGGTATGCCTATTTGGGTATATGAGCTATTGAACAAGTCAGACAGTATGCAAGCAAGTGAAGGAATCAAAGTAAGCATTAATTCAGCACTGTTATGTAAATTCAGTTATCTGTAAGAATGACTCTCTAAATTTGTTCTGTGACCATTTGCTGACAAGTTCTGCCCAGGGCACTGTCCCTTAGTAGATTGCTGTAACATGATGTGCCCTCTTCATGAAGAGAATTAAACACAAATTAAAAAGTTTCCTTCTGTTTGGTTCCTGACTCAAAGAGATCCTAGTTTTCTTTAATATATTTCCAATTTAATTTCTTTCACAGCCTTCAAGATCAACAAGATCATCGTAACAAGTAGTATGTGTTTACTCAGATGGCTAGAGAGCTTCAAAGTGGTCATTTCAATCCTCACCTAAGACTAACAGTATGTCCTTGAGTAAATCACTTAACCTGCTTTTGTTACTATTGTAAAAAAATACATTAAAACACGCCCAGTTGTACAGTCTTAACATGGTAAACAGTGCAAATGGGCACTATAAGAACCTAAGACATTGCACAAAGGCGAGGAGATCATTCAGTCCATCAAACTGATTTGATAAACTAATAGCTAAGCCGTCCTAGTATCTCATCCAGGCACTTTTTCAAAGATGTTAAAGCTATTCATTTGCTCAAGCTGTCAGGATCTAGCATGTCCATGAGGAACACCTGTGATGATATAGCTTTTATTTAATACTTGGAGGTGTGGAGTTTTTATTTTTAATATGTATTTTTTTCAACCTGCGGTGGGTTGGCACCCTGCCCAGGATTGGTTCCTGCCTTGTGCCCTGTGTTGGCTGGGATTGACTCCAGCAGACCCCCGTGACCCTGTGTTCGGATTCAGCGGGTTGGAAAATGGATGGATGGATGGATTTTTTTCAGGAAATCTGCATGATTTTATTATATGCACCTGTCTATATATAAAACTGAAAACTGCAATGTCTATTGTTATTTGTGGGCATCCCTGTAACCACAAAAATACATAACATAAGAAATGTGACAAACAAGGCATGACCATTCAGTCCATCAAGCTTGTTTCTTTTGTAAATAGCTTAAGCTGTCCCAATAGCTCATCCAGATGCTTCTTCAAGGTTTAAGCCTTCTGCTTCCACCTATACGCCTTGGTGTGACGATGCGGGTTCACTCCAAGCTCTCATCCGACCTCCGGGAGCTCTTGAACCCAACACCATCGGTAATGTCAAAGAGATGAGCTGAGATATGAGGACAACTCTCAAATGAAGCCAGGGGATATTTCCAAAAATGCCAATGTGCTTTTATTTAAAAACAACAAACAGTGTCCAAACAAAAAGTGCAGTGCATCATTGTTTCTATAAGTAATTCATAAAAACAAGTGTTCAGTGGCGATAAAAACAATTATCAATAAATAAATCCATTAAAATCCGAGGTTAAAATGCGGTCTCTCTTATTAAGATCTCAGCCCACTTTTGTCTCTCATTCTCCCCGGCTCACCCATTGCTCCCGCAGCCGGCGGAGACCCAACAGCAACGAGCTCTTTTCGGCTGACCTCCGTCTTGGCTTCCTTATGGACATCACTGCCAGACCGTCCGAGGTCGGCTCTCCTCCCTTCATCTTTCGCGCTCACGTAGTCGCTCCTCAGATCCCTCGGGAGGACACCTGCCTTGGTTATCCCACTCCAACGAAACTTTCAGTGGGGTGCACTACCCCCTAGTGTGCCACAAACAAACGCTCCTTTGCGGGGCCCCAGCTCGTGCTGTCTCCTCCTTACAGGTTGCCAGATCATAGCTTCTAAGATGGCTCTTTCATGTCCTTTAACCTCCCTTTTCTTCACCTTGATCGATCTATCTCCCCTTCCCCCTTTTCTGCCGTCGGCCCGTATACTTTGTATATACATACCCCCGCGCTTTAATCACACGCCACAGGAAGCCAATGAAGCAATTGAAAACAATCGCACCCACACGTGCATGTGCGACTCACTCCAACTACCTCATTAACTCCCCACGGTCGTGCAATCGCGCCCACAGAGAGTGACACGGCTATACGGATTAAAACCTGGCCTTTTTTTTTGAAGCCGTGGACCCGCTATACCACACTTGGTAGTTTGTGAATCCCACAACTTTTTCAGAAAAGAAGTGCTTCCTGGTTTCAGTCCTAAATGCACTTCTCTTTAATTTCCAATGGTGTCCTCAATTATATGATTCAATCTTAAATAGAAAGAATACCGCTGGATCTACTTTATTAATGCATTTGAGAATTTTGAAGACCCTGAACAGGTCCAAACATAGACTCCTCTGCTTAAGACTAAATAGACTGAATTATGTGAGTCTGTCACAGTAGGACACGTCCTTCAGATCTGAGATGCACTTGGGTGCTCTCCTTTGTGCTGCTCCATCTTTCTTTTAACGTGAATCAGCCTGCTGTTCTGCTTCACACTTTTCTTATATCTCTCTATTTATCTGTCAGCTGCACTGAAGCTTTTGTCAGGGTTTTTTCCAAAACGTTTCAGGAGATAGAAGCACACCAACAGATGTACATCAAGCTGTTTTGTGCTTTCTATTTAATAAAATGTAGTTGTTCATTTTATTAATTCTTGTTTATCACACTGTCTTACAGTTGTGACATGTCATGTATTATTTGGAATGCAAGTATGAACAACTTCATGGTACCCTCTGTACATGTAACAGTACTTCTGCTGCACAAGCTTAGATAAAATACAGGCAAAGGTCTTGAAGAACACTCTGGAACTTAAACTTGACCTTCTTAATTTATACACTCATTAGTGTATTTTCTTGCCCATTATCTATTACACTGTTGTAGTTAGTCTATGCTGCTGTAACTGGCACAAGGTGTTATCTAAACCTGATTGGGACATCAGAGATTGTGGGTTACTTTCCAACAGTAAAACTCAGACTTATTCACATCAGGCTGATGTCAAACTACAATTGTGTCTTTGAACCATGGGCCATAGAAAGCTTCTGTAATGAGGTGATGGAGTGTTTGGGGCAGTGAGGGAGTGGGGTATACACAGAGATTGGTGTAGGAAGAGCACTATTTGGTAATGTTATACAGATAATTAAAAGTAACGTAAAGAGGAATCTCTGTATTGGCATAAAAGCAGAATTGCCTAAACATATTATGGACTTGAGTAAATGTTTGCTAACAAGTACCGGTTAAAGTTACTAATTACATTTACTATCTTAAATGTGCTGTCATTGTTGTTTGCTTTACCATATTCCCCACAAGAGCAACTCAGCATTCATTATAAAAATTGGTTTTGCACGGTGTCATTATGTTTCCTCACAGTTTCATTATAATACATAATATGCCTTTTATGTTTCCTTAGTATTTTTCCTACTGTATGAGTGCTGCCTTGCAGTAAGAAGATCAAGGGTTTGCATCCCAGGTCCTAACTGTGTGGAGTTTGCAAAGCGCTTAGTGTTGTGAAAAAATCTGCATTTAAATGTTAAAAAATGTTATTATTACTTGTTGTGTCACAAAAAGTGTGTAATGATTAATGTTGATTAGTATTACATACTTAGTGACCACATGAAAGTGGCTAATAATGTGGGCTTCTTCGAAAAATCTAAGGTTTTGATTTGACAAAAAAATGGAATACAATGTATTTAGTATGCATCAGACTTACTGTCACTTGTATGGAGTACAAAAAGTTTTTTATTTGTGTGCTTTAACAATGCAAAACATTCCAAGGCTAAGAATGTTCCTCCATGGTTTTTATTAAATTTAACATCCCGCCTTCATGGTTCATGCTTTGAACAGTGGAAGCAAATCATCGTCAGCAAATGTGAAACCCATAGAAACAGGCAGACAATATACACATTTCACAAAGAAGACACTCTAGTGCAGAATCGCACCAGAAGCCCAACACTGTTTGACAGCAAATGCTACCCACTAATCCACCATGTTTTCATCCATCCATCATTAATAACTCCAGTTTAGGGTCACAAAGCCAATATCCATCTGACTCACCATAACTGAAAAAGATTGCTAAACACCTTTGTTCTTCAAAAACGTGAATAAGACACATTGGAATGGAAGACTTTGTGACATGTTGTGAAGCAGTCACGACTGAAAGTGTTTACAAGGCAGAGAGTGCTACAATCCATGCTGAGAAAACATGACAAGCAGGACTCAGAATTTCAGGATTTCAGGGTTCATTATTTATATATATTTTTTTATTCAAAAGTAATGAGCAGAGCACAGCCTACATCAGAACTATATCATGTTTCTTTACTGATTCAGTCCTTTGTACAGAACTAGCACAATACTTCCTTCCATGTTTATTCATTCAGTTAATGCCACCTCAGTCATCAGACAAGGAAAGCAACTCCCAATTCTTAAGAGCCTTTAAGAGTTAAGGGAATGAGGGAAGCCAGCAGGAAGCCACGTGTAAAGTAGAACTGATCTGATTTGACTCCCCAAATGATAGCAAAGCATTCTGCAATCATTAACAGGAAAATCTGAGCACTGTGGATAAGATGACAGCTGAAGCCGAAACTCACTAAGGTTGACTATTTTTTATCAGCTCTATTGTAAGAGTGTGATGACAGCCATCGTTGCAGTACGTAATGCTTAAGTTTGGCCTTACTAAATTGGATGATAAAATGGGATGTGAATCATGTTTGTTGTGAGAGGTTTCACAAATTACTAATTTGTTTCTACAAGGAAATAAAATTTGAATGTGTAAACAGGCATAACTATTACATTTTAAGTATTAATGTAAACAGTAAAAGAGAACAAGCTTAACATTATGGGCTGATATAGATGTCTTTCCTTTGGCCCAAAATGCAATTAATACTTAAAAATATTTATAGCAGAAAAAAAATACAAACAAAACCACTCAGTGTGTAGCCTCACTTATCCCCTGCCAGACAGTTGCTCCCCTCCTTCCCCCATTTTAAGGATTCACTACTGCTTGCAGGCCGGTCATTTTAACCCTGATCTGCATTTCACTTTCATACTTCTCCTCTGAACCACTTTTGGTGAGCAGAGGCCATTCAAAGCATTGAGGCTACCAGATCAGTGTTCCTTCTAGTTGCCCCTGAAGCGCTTGTTCTCTTGAGCTCTGCTATTCTAACAGATTATCAGACAAGGCCAATGTAGCACTTGTGTAGGTCTGCTACCACCCAGTAACATGTGACAGAGAGATACTGCTTGGGCTCCAAGGAAGTCCACATTTCAATGCTATTGTGTAGTGCCTGGTATGTTTCATAATCTTGGGCAACAAATATATATAAGAAGAGTCAAAAATTATTTCCCCTCTTTGAACTGACACAACAGATGTCAACCATGAAATTATGGATCAGCTCTACTTCTCAAACTAGTCACCAAAAATAAAAGTTCACCAGCGTAGCTTTCTAGAGTGGACCACAATCTCGTGTAAGCACAACATGTATGCTCTGCCATTGATAACTCCATTTACACTGGAGATTTTGCCGAAGGAGAAACGACAATTGTATTTAACTTAAAAGTCTGTCCATCCACACATCCTTCCATTATCAAAGCCAAAAGTATAGTCCATCTAGTTATGGTGGGCTTCTTCCAGTTCCAGACCAAAAAATAAACCTTTTACAGTCATACCTTCTGGTAAGTCACCCCTCAACACTTTTAAACTATCTCCAAATGTACGTCACAGCATTAAATTGGATTATGCGGGTTCATAAATAGACAAGTATGAGTCTATAAATGTAATTTGAACAAACTTAAACTGCAAAAAAAAATCACCAGTTCCTTTTAAGGGATATAAGCTCCTTTCTACATTCATCAAAAGTCTAATACTCATTTGTCTAATTTGCAAGGCATTAAAAATTAAAAAATGAAACTTTTCAAAGGTTATAGTTTCTATTATATAATTTGGCAAAATAATATTTTAGGAGGGCGGCACGATGGCGCAGTGGTAGTGCTGCTGCCTCGCAGTTAGGAGACCTCTTCCCGGGTCCTCCCTGCGTGGAGTTTGCATGTTCTCCCCGTGTCTGCGTGGGTTTCCTCCGGGCGCTCCGGTTTCCTCCCACAATCCAAAGACATGCAGGTTAGGTGGATTGGCGATTCTAGATTGGCCCTAGTGTGTGCTTGGTGTGTGGGTGTGTTTGTGTGTGTCCTGCGGTGGGTTGGCACCCTGCCCAGGATTGGTTCCTGCCTTGTGCCCTGTGTTGGCTCGGATTGGCTCCAGCAGACCCCCGTGACCCTGTGTTCGGATTCAGCGGGTTAGAAAATGGATGGATGGATGGATATTTTAGGAGTATTTAATGCGCAGCGGCTGTCAAACATTTTTACTGTTGCTAAATTTATTGCATTGCTGGTGTTTGTGCAACTGTCAAAATATTGCAAAAACCGGGCACTGGATAATCATGCTGTTTGGTCTCATGAAGTGTAACAATTGCTTGGCAGCAAAACAAAGGAAAAATAAAGGCAATTCTCAACAGCACCTGCTTTTCAATTTCTTCTTCCCATCACTGAAGTTAAAAAGTACACAAAAAAAAAATACAAACATAGTTTAATTGAATACTCTGTGTCATGTGATACAGTGTTATTCTAAAGAGTATTTTGTCCAGTTAACATAAGAGTAGATGGAGAACATATACAGTGCCAAAAAAAGTATTCATGTGGAGGTTTTCACATTGTATTATACAAGGGACATTCAAAAAGTTCAAAAAGCACTTTTTTAAAACTCTGTTAAGAATTTCAAAAACAAATGACATCACTTTTAGTGCTGGGAAAGTTAACAAGTTATTATTGCATTAATGCATTAATTAATTACAGTGGTGCTTGAAAGTTTGTGAACCCTTTAGAATTTTCTATATTTCTGCATAAATATGACCTAAAACATCATCAGATTTTCACTCAAGTCATATAAGTAAAGAGAAACCAGTTAAACAAACGAGACAAAAATATTATACTTGGTCATTTGTTTATTGAGGAAAATGATTGAATATTACATATTTGTGAGTGGCAAAAGTATGTGAACCTCACGGATTAGCAGTTAGTTTGAAGGTGAAATTCGAGTCAGGTGTTTTCAATCAATGGGATGACAATCAGGTGTGAGTGGGCACCCTGTATTATTTAAAGAACAGGGATCTATCAAAGTCTGCTCTTCACAATACATGTTTGTGGAAGTGTATCATGGCACGAACAAAGGAGATTTCTGAGGACCTCAGAAAAAGAGTTGTTGATGCTCATCAGGCTGGAAAAGGTTACAAAACCATCTCTAAAGAGTCCACCAATCCACAGTCAGACAGATTGTGTACAAATGGAGTGGCTGACCAGCAAGGATCACTCCAAGAGCAAGGCGTGTAATAGTCGGCGAGGTCACAATGGACCCCAGGGTAACTTCTAAGCAACTGAAGGCCTCTTTCACATTGGCTAATGTTCATGTTCATGAGTCCACCATCAGGAGAACACTGAACAATAATGGTGTGCATGGCAGGGTTGCAAGGAGAAAGCCACTGCTCTCCAAAAAAAACATTGCTGCTCGTCTGCAGTTTGCTAAAGATCACGTGAACAAACCAGAAGGCTATTGGAAGAATGTTTTATAGACGGATGAGACCAAAATAGAACTTTTTGGTTTAAATGAAAAGCGTTATGTTTGGAGAAAAGAAAACACTGCATTCCAGCATAAGAACCTAATCCCATCTGTGAAACATGGTGGTGGTAGTATCATGGTTTGGGCCTGTTTTGCTGCATCTGGGCCAGGACGGCTTGCCTTCATTGATGGAACAATGAATTCTGAATTATATCAGAGAATTCTAAAGGAAAATGTCAGGACATCTGTCCATGAACTGAATCTCAAGAGAAGGTGGGTCATGCAGCAAGACAACGACCCTAAGCACACAAGTCATTCTACCAAAGAATGGTTAAAGAAGAATAAAGTTATAAAGTTAATGTTTTGGAATGGCCAAGTCAAAGTCCTGACCTTAATCCAATCGAAATGTTGTGGAAGGACCTGAAATGAGTAGTTAATGTGAGGAAACCCACCAACATCCCAGAGTTGAAGCTGTTCTGTAAGGAGAAATGGGCTAAAATTCCTCCAAGCCGGTGTGCAGGAATGATCAAAAGTTACCAGAAATGTTTAGTTGCAGTTATTGCTGCAAAGGGGGGTCACACCAGATACTGAAAGCAAAGGTTCACATACTTTTGCCACTCACAAATATGTAATATTTGATCATTTTCCTTAATAAATAAATGACCAAGTATAATATTTTTGTCTCATTTGTTTAACTGGTTTCTCTTTATCTACTTTTAGGACTTGAGTGAAAATCTGATGTTTTAGGTCATATTTATGCAGAAATATAGAAAATTCTAAAGGGTTCACAAACTTTCAAGCACAACTGTAGTTAAAGCAGTTTTCGTTATTTTAATTATTATTTTGAAAGCCTCAGTCTCGCTAGCGATCGATAGAGATCAGTATTCATCTTGTTACAGTGCTTTTCAATACGTTTTTGATAGAAGGAAAGTTAGCTTTGTTGATTTGACCTCGACTCCCTGCACATGCGTGAGTAACGAAGAACAAAGAGTTTCTAAAATGGTAAGTGGAGAGATACCAAAATGAAATAATCCGTTGATGACTTTTTTCATATTATCGCTGAATCAGACTCTGATTTGTTAGGCTGCGATTTCGATTCAGGTTATCTGGAGATGTAGATCGAAAACTAAAGTGAGGTACCAGCATCAGCCAATAGGTCCCCAGCTGATCGTGGTGCTGAATACATTTGTGTAGCTGATGCACTCATGGCAACATTCACCTTGGAGGACAGATACTTACGATGACAGGAGGTACAAACTATATCGCGTCTCACTGACACTGGCACATGTCTTACAAAGACAGCCAGGCAGCCAGCCCACCGTGTATTCCTGCTGGCCAACGAGCCGCTGCTGCCGCAAACTGCAAACAGGTGCCCACAGCTGGCACAACAGGCAGCAACAGATGTTTTATGTTGATTTATGTATGAAATCATTACTTTGTGCACTTATCAGAAAACTGAGTTTTTTGGAAAAAATATTAGCCCTCAAAGAGTTGCTACTGAACACAGACTGTTTATGCTGCCTGATAAAAGAAAATGTTTGTGCTGGTATCTGTTAACTTGCTGTTGCTCGGAAGATGCCTGTTATAATGTTATGATGGTGGCTCTGGACTCTGAGGGTAACTTGTTTTTCCATAACAAACTAGATAAAACGTTAATGCCCTGGCAGTGGGAAATATGTTTGGTTTTATATTTGATTTGATTACATTAATGTTTAAGTTGAGATTTACAAGAAATATTTTAACTGCTACTATGTAAAGGAAATACTGCTGTTAAGAAGCACCTTATTTATTTAAAGTGTTTGCAAACCAAATACACACAATACACTACTTTTGAGTTCATTATTGAATTTTGCACATAACAATGTGATTGTTGTGATTAATTGAGATTAATTGTGATTAATCACAGACAATCATGTGATTAATCACAATTAAAAATTTTAATCACTGCCCTGTACTAGTCACCTTTTTCTACTTAGTCACCCTCATTTGCAATGCAATTTTCCCAACATCATACCAACTTTTTAATGCCAATTACTACTCCTCCTGCCTTCACCGTTTCCAACGAAAATATAAAAGTGCAGAAACTTTTTGAATGTCCCTCGTAAATAAATGTTGAATTACAGCATATTTAGTTAGTTGTATTTTTTTTTTGACACTGATCAACAGAAAAACACTCTTTTATGTCAAAGTGAAGACAAATCTCTTCAAAGTGTTAAAAATTAATTACAAATACTGCATAAAACAAAAAATAACTGCTATCATAAGTTTTGACTCCCTTTAATATGACACGTCTAAGTCATTTAATTTTAGAAGTCCCATAATTAGTTCATTGGCGATCACCTGTCTGGTGTTTCAATTGATTGTCATATAAATGCACCTTATCGGAAAGATTCAACTGATGGTGAGTGAGTATGGTGGCCTAGCCTACAAAATGAAGACAAATGAACACTCCTAGGTAACTCTGTGAAAAAGGAGATTGGAAAGCACAAGTCAGAGGATGGAGACAAGATAATATCCAAGTGACTGAACATCCCTTGGAGTCTAATTAAACATTAATTAAAGGAAAGGGTACAGCACTGGTGTAAATCTGCCAAGAGCATATTGTTCACAAAAACTAAAGGAGTAACAGTGGATAGGACTGGGAAGAGTGTGCACTAGTCACAAATACAGGAAAGCACTATTAAAAAAAATCACATGACATATCTCAGAAGACACAAGCAGAGACTCTAAAGTGAGCTGGAAGAAGGTTCTATGGACTGTAGAGCCAAATGGAGCTTTTTGCTTATCAGACTAAATGTCATGTTTGAACATTATGAAAAACACAACATCTCCTCTGTGAAGTATTGTGGTGACAACATCATGCCGTGAGGATGCTTCTGTGCAGCAGGGCCTGGAAGGCTTGTGAGTGTAAAATTAATTCCGAAAAATACAAGGAAATTTTAGAGGAAAATGTGATGCCTTGGAAGAAGATTTGTTTTCCAGCAAGACAAAGACCCTAAGCATAAATCCAAAGCTGCATAAGAATGGTTAAAAAAAAAAACTGTTCTAGAGTGGCTGAGTCAGAGTCCAGATCTCAATTCAATTGAGGATTTGATGTTGGACTTTGAAAAGAATTTTCACTCACAATCCTCATGCAACCTGACAGAGCTAGTAAGGGTTTCTAAATAATAATGAGGAAAAATGCAGCGCCCAGATGTGCAAAGCTAATAGACAGAGAGACCTGTGCACAAACTCAAGACTGTCATGGCTGCCAAGGGTGCATCTACTTGATACTGACTTGAAGGAGGTGAATACTTACTGTACATGATCAAATGATTTATATTTTTTAATTAATTTATATCACAGTGCAGAGATTTGTTTTAATTTTGAAATTAAAAAGTCTTTTTTCTGTGGACCAATGTAAAAAAATCTAAATTAAATTCACTGTGATTCAAGGTTTCAAAAGAACATTTCAAAGGGGATGAATATTTTTTTACAGGTACTTTATATTCATTGTCATGTCATGTTTTTGTCTAACCCACTTACTCCAGGCTCTAGTCGCTGTTTGGGTTATTGGGGGGTTCAACAGTTCCTGTACCCAACCCCAGCGGGCGCAAGGTAGGAAAAAAACCTGGACAGGGCATCAGTCCATCGCAGAGCATACACACCAAACACACACTAGGGCCAATTTAGTGTCCATTGTCTGCTCTTCGTTACAAATGGCACCGGTGTGTCATAAAAGCCTGTTCATCTTGGCAAGTGTGCCCAGCCTGCAGGAGCTCTTCCTTCATTAGCGCCAACGTTGCTTAAAACGTCCTTGTAGAGTCTGCTAGCAGCCAAGATCAGCAACACACAGCTTGCACAAATTAAATCTTCATCAGTACGGTCGATGCATGGCAACAGCAAACTCCTTCTGCTCCTTTCAATTTATGAAATGTCCAAGAGTGCCTGGGTGGGTGCAATGAAAGCTGAACACATTGTATTTTTTTCCTGGAAGGGGACCAAAAATGGCACGGTGGGAAGTTCTGCACGGTTTGTGTCACAGATTGAGAAAAAAGGTCACTGGTGGAGCCTTCTGGCGGAGACCACCACCTCGTCTGAAAAAGGCATGTGTGCACCGCCACGGTTAACACTCACTCAAACTAGAGACTTTGTTTTAGGAGAAACGGCATCCGTGTATTTAATTCGGAATTCCACCCATTCACCCTTTTGGTATCGAAACCGGTTAAATATAAACTGCACGCTGCTGCCCACTGGTGACAACTTGCTTGAAGCAATATTACAGTAATTGGGACAGTAAATGAGAACAAAACAACAAATAGCTGAAAATATGCCAACTTAAACAAAACCCGGTTATCACTGATAGCAGATTATAAGAAAAAACTAAAATAAGCATTACTAAAGCCTTGAGAGTCCATGCTGAACTACGATACCACTGCCGCTACCCAGATTCTTAGAGAAACAATTGTTACAAAACACTTCAATAATCCAAATTGAGCAACGTTCTAACAAGAAGTGCAAGAAATTAAGTAACATGCAGAACTCTCAGTTAGATGCTAAAGGGGGCAAACTCAAACAGAGAAAAGCAGATACACCTATAATCCTCCAGAAGTACAATTCTTTTCTGAGGTATACCCAATGATATTAGGTGAGCTGTTCACTGCGGCCAAATCACAAGTATTCAGACTTGGCACTGCCCACGACGCGCGTGTCGCCGACTAACTTGATCCAAGGTAAAGAATACAAGTCCTGTGAGAACTGAACACCTCAAATGTTGCAAAGGAGAAGCGTCTGTCTTCTTAAACTGAAAAAGGGCAAACTCAAGTTCACTTAAGTATTTGCCTTAATTCCATTCTTTCTAGAATTAAACTGTGATCCGCGCTGGCAACGCCTGTTATTATCAGCTCGAGCTTTTATCCAGAACAGCAACAGGCAGCTGGGAAGAATCAAGTACAGTATGATGTACACTAGACATTATTCACAAAAAGGAAATTTGTTAAAAATGTTGATATAATACATCTACAAGTTTAATAAAAAAAAGGCGCAGCCTAAGGGAGAGGGGCAGACTAGCCTCAGCTTCTTGTTATTATAACGGGCGTTCCTATTACAGTCTTACCTTTCTCACGAAGTGGACAGTGAAGACGCGCTCATCCAATTAAACGCCACTGTTAATCTTCCGACACATAGAACAGGCGTTTTCTAGACCCTTTAGATTACCCTCTGAACTGCTACTACATCGGTTTTAAAAACTTTAATCGCTGTATTCTTTTCAACAGCTGTCTCCAAAATACAAGCCGCGCCGTTTCTGTTCGAATGTCCAACGCCTCACCGGCTTGCTTGCAGGCTCACATGCAAGAGGGGTGGGTGGAGCGTTTGGGGGGTTTGGGTTGGCTCCGGGACCGCCGCTCCACGCCCCCTTCGATCAAATTACCAGAGACTTGAAACTGCTCTGGGACCCGACGAACTTTTCAAGTAGGACTCCAGCTTCAGATAACATCTTTGAACGTTTTTAAAAGTTGAAAGACAGTATAAAATCTATTAAACATGATATAGGTTTTTAAAAACGCCTTTAAATATTTCAAGATCCATAAATCATTGTGAAATATCTTGAAATGATAATATGGTTTGTCATAAAAAAACAGATCTCTTCACGTTCTGCTCGGTGCTTCGCATTGTCACATATGAATATATTGTTGACATCGCCTGGTTTTTATAATAAAGGGGGCTCTTTGTACCTCATTCCGTGACTATACCCCCAGAATGTAGTGCAATGGCAGAGTGTTGAAACTGTTTTTAAAAACATTACTAAAAATCATAAATAAAAAATATTAGCTGTTAATTCTGTACCGAAGTTCAGGAGATAATTCTTTCTTAAACGTGCATCACCACCTGTCCATCTTTTCATTCATTTTCCACAAATATATAAAGAATTAAGCTTGATGCAGTGAAAAAGATTTTGATAATTTCTCATTTCCTTTATTATTTTAAATTTTTGACACTGCATGTTTTCAGGTCTTCAACTAAAATCTGATATTAGATAAATGAAAGGGCACCCAAGTGAACAAACAAACTTGTTTTTTAAACTTATTTACCTATATAATAAACATAATGTATGTAACAAATACATTGTTCTTGTTGTTAAGAACGCAAACGCTGTAAGCTGTTGGAAAAAAAGTACACTTTAGAAAAGTCATTCTTTTTCTACATTTAGAAGATGCTATACTGTATCTTTGTTTAAATATGTGTGGTCTTCTAGTTGGCATCGCTGAACATTAGGATAAGAGCTGTGCCAATGAAAGTCATAGAAGCCATTTTGAGGCTGATAAACAAGAATAAAACCATTAGAAAGATTGGGAAACCATTAGAGATATTGGTTAGGATTACCTAAATCAGCTGTTTGGAATATCATTGAGAAGAAAGAACACACTGGTGAGCTCGGAAATCACAAAGGGACTGGTCACTTATTTAAGAACGGGAACGGGAATGTGAATGTGAATTATTATTATTATTAATAATGATAATAATAATAATATTAGTAGTAGTAGTAGTATTGTAAGGTTTTTGTTTTTGACCAGGAATTCATTTTTTACAATGAATTTGAATCAACTCTTGATTTTACTGTTAGAATATTTTGGTTTTGACAATTGGGAAGGATAACAACTACAAGTTTGTTAAGATCAATCCACATCCATAATTAAAAAAATGTAAAAACAAGGATCTAACAATAATTTTACTTGCATCCATCAGTTAGATGAAGATATAAAGGACTTGTGAAAAAATAGACATCATTTTATGTTTTTATAGATAAAATATAACATTAGTATAACTTTTTTATTTTTCATTTGTGAAGACTACATCATTTAAGCTGATCCGTGTATTAAACACCATGGAGTTTTGCATTTCAATACATTCTTATTTATCAGGGTGCTGGAGAGTGATGACATGTTGCCTGACCCAGTATACTGTATATGGCAAAGTCTCAATTATTGGAAAGCATCCAACTTAAACCTCAAATATCCAGATTATATGATTAATATCTAGTTTAAATAAAATGTCCTACATATTACAGTAATTCAAACATGTATAAAGACAGAACCCCTTCCATGGTTTCTTCTAGCTTTCTGACCAGTGCTGCCAGTATAGACAGTAGCTCTCTATAACCATGAACAGTGTAAAGGGGTTCAAAATGAGGGAGACAGATGGATTTACATTGGTATTGTGGAGGCTGCTCCTAAGGATTCACTATTTGTCATTGTAGACTCATCTTCTTATCAATGATGTCTTTAATGGACAGCTCATGTGATTCTTATTGCTCATCTGGGCACTATTAAAGGTTCATCTTTTATTTTTTTCATTTCTTTTTTGGTGTAATTATTATTATTATTATTATTATTATTATTATTATTATTATTATTATTATTATTATTGTGTTTCCAGTCCCAGTTAAATAATCAAGGCATGAAATGATCTGATTTATTTGTAAAATTGTAGATAAAGAGGCAGATGACATTGGCTGGGAAACTATAAGAACTCTTATTGACTCAGAAGGTCTAGTCAAATGATGCCAGGGCCCAACTACACCAGTCTTGGTATACATTTGGAATGCCACTGGTCACCTTAGGAGAAAGTCAAATCATTCTGGCATAACATGGTGCTCTCAACTTTGTTGTACTAGTAAAAGGAAACCTAAAACAAGCCTTGTTTCCCCTGTTTAGAACTGACAATCACCTCATAATGTTAATTATAAAGTTGTATTCACCATTTAAGCTGTAACAACTGTAGAAGTGGGAAAGCTTCGAGACTCAGAATGTGCTGAATAAACTGTTATATGAGCACTCTTCTTCTTTCACTTGGAAACTGCTCAAGACACAGTTCATTGTTTCATTTCAAGCAATTTATGTTAGCTGTTGCCAAACATGGTTACTCAATGGTCTTGCCATTTTTATTCAACAATGGGATTGACTTTATAGTTTTTCTACTCACCCAAAATGTAATAACTGCCTCTCACTGTCATACTTATATGATTGTCTGGGGAGCCATCATACAGAGAGGAATTGTATTTGAGTTAGTGGCATGAAGTTTTGAAAGAATGATGCAGAAGAAAATTCAGACATGCTGGGGTCATTACACTTAAGCCAAAAATTAATCAGACCTACTGGATATAGAAATTAGCAAATCGAAGAAGAGCAGAACCACTAAGTCTAAAAATAATTACATTTCCTAAGAAGCTAGTCTTCTCTTGCCAATATGTTTTCCCCTGACTTTAAATAATGTGCAAATGTTAAAATGAGTGCAGCTTCACCTTAAATAACCCAACACCATAATGTCACAATCAGTGCCACACAGGTGCTGGACCTTGGAATCAAATGACATTTTGAGAATAGGACTCTGAAATGGTGCTGGTGTTACTTCACTGACAATAACCTGTGGAATAACAACAATAAACCAAACAAAATCCTGACACTCCTTATTCTCATACAGCAGCTGACACTTCTCATTCAAAGCCTTAAGTTTAAAAGAAAGTAGAAGTACCATAATCAGATTCAGATGTCACTGCCAGATTCTAAAACAGAATTCACTGTGCTCTCCCCAGTGTCTTAACTATCAGTACATATTCATGTTTAAAAACTATGGATTGTAAATCACTCTGAGATATCCTAAGTGTTACTCTTTTAGCATTCATTGTGCTGGTTCACATGAGCACCAAGGATAGGGCCTCAAAATCTACAGTCGTCTTAACAGAAGACTAGCTAGACCTTTAAGCTTTGATTATCACTTGTGAATCACTGTTCCAGAACTTTTTAGCCTATTACAAAATAAGCAGTTCAATAAATTACCTGGCTGTCTGTTATTAAATGGAATGTATTACAAAGTTTCATTTTCAGATGTCATTAAATTTAAGGACTAATAGATTAGCTGCCAGAAATATATCAAGCAAATACAGCCATGTATTTGTCCAGCAGGCCAGTATTGAGTTTTGGTAATAAAATACAATAAAAATGAAAGGCTATGGAAATCTCATTAAAATGAAACATTTCAAGTTTTTAATGGCCATCTAGTGAACATGTGAATACTGAAGAACCAGTTTGTTCTTTTATTCACACTTGATTTAACACTAGAATTACCAAGCCTATGACAAAACTCATAATTCTGGCCCACTTTAAATTCCTTTGCACCTCTCCATCAGCGTCTTTTGTCTTGTAAATGTGTCGATCAAGACAAGCAGCAAGCAGTCTGCTATACCATCCCCTCCATCAATGCAGAAAGGGCAAAAACTTCTCCCAGCTCAAGCCTTGATTATCTTGGAGTGAAGTGCTGGAGATTTAGAGGAGAAGTACTGTAATAGATTGTTATTTGGAACATATACATTTCATGTTAAACGTAGGAAGGACGGTCCTTGCGTGTGTGGGAACTGTTAACATTTGAATTTGATGATTGCATATAGCACAGAACTGATCTCTCTGTACTATTCTTTCCTCTGCATGTCCTGGAGTACCAAAGAAACACAACTGTACACCAAAATGTGGAGACTGGGCAAGATCAGAAAATAAAAACGCAGTCTCTGATTACAGCCGCAAAAAGGTATGCAAATGAATATGAATAATGTTGTATCAGTGCTACAATATTTTCCGAAAACGTACTATACAGGTCATAAAATTAATTATTTCAAATATCATATACAGTATACCTATGTCTCTGTTTTTTGTCAGTGTGGCATCATGGACCATAAGTGTATGCTAATTCAGCATAATAAAACTGAATAAAAAAATTAAAGTGACAGTGAGATACCACGAAGGCATATTCACCAGCGTTTGTGTATCAGCTTTTAGCCCCCCCGATTAGAGAATTTCCAGTTCCGTTGTCTAAAAAACACCACTCACATGTATAGTTATTCCCAGTTTCAAATAAAAACTAACAGTGTCAGATCTGGGTTGGGGGGTTGTATCGTGATCGTAACTGAGAGAATAAAATTGAAAAAAAAGGCGTTATCTTTTACAAGTACTATAAATTTGCACCGGCTGTTGCATACGCAAATCAAATGCATTTTTTATTGTATATTAACAATAAGAGCAACTGAGTACTCAGAGTGGTATATTTGTGAGTCATCCAGGATTGCACCCGCAGCCTCTTGATTACAAGTCAGCAGTTCTTACTGTTGCACCATAGAAGCTGTTGTATTATACTTGCACCTTTTTTGAAAGTGTTTGATATTTGGACTTCAGCCTTCACACATTATACAGTTCATCTCGACATTTTCTCATTTATTACTAAAACATGAAAAACGTGTTTTAACAATGTGTTTACATAGATTGTTGTAGACACGGAACACACATGAAATGCATGTGCTCCAAATAACGATCTATTATTTCCCCTCTAAAACTCCAGCACTTCACTCCAAGATAATCTATGTTTGAGCTGGGATAACTTTTTGCCCTTTCTGCATTGCCTTGGGGGATGGTATAGCAGCTTTTCTTGATCACCACATTTACAAGATAAAGGACAATGATGGAAAGGTATGAAGGGATTTAAGGTGGGCTGAAGTTTTTTCATTGGCTTTGGTAATTCTAGTGTTAAGGCAGATAAATGTAATGAAATGGACACAATAATTTCTTTCATAGGTCCCTTCTCCACAATGCATTTTGTTGATGAGCTGGCCATTCAATATGACATACAGCAGAATATGGAGAACACATGACCTTGGGCTTCTTCTTCTTATACTGCATGGATATCAGAAGAATGAAAGTCACTTGTTATATCTGCTGGTGACATCTAGGGACTTAAGAAGTAATAAGGAGGATGCCTGCTTATGTGGTGATATCATTCAATTTGTAACGTGCCTAGTTAAATACAAAAGATTGGTGGGCAAAATACATTTTTAATATATCTTTCTTATATAAAAGAAAATCTTGAGACAAGACTATTGCCAAGAGATTTTTTCAAGTCCCGCCTTCTTCTCAACCATTTACGGTTAAAGGCCCACGCTCATGGTCCTCTCACCTCTCATTTGTGTGAATGCTTTTATCAGCTCTCATAAATTTTTGTTTTCCTCACTTTAAGTTCCCAATAAAAGAAGACTTACTATGTCCAAATCTTATTGATGAATTTCATCCCGAAGGGTTATCAGCCGAAGAAATGTGTACACGGGCAATCTTAGCACAGAGAAATGATGAAGTCAAATAAATTAATGTGAAAATTGTCGATCGTTTACACAACAAGTTGTTTAAATGCATATAAATTGACTATGCTGACACAGTTTGTGGAGATTGTGTGGAAGATGAAAACATCAACTTGCAATGTCCCATAGAATATCTACAACCGTTAACACAGTAAACTGTTGAAAGAAGGATGTATTGTAATGTTATTGCATGTAAAATTTTAACAGGTGACAAGAAATGTAGACACCAAAGGAGATCTTGATATGCCATCCATCCATCCATCCATCATCCAACCCGCTATATCCTAACTACAGGGTCACGGGCGTCTGCTGAAGCCAATCCCAGCCAACACAGGGCACAAGGCAGGAAATAAACCCAGGTCAGGGTGCCAGCCCACCACAGTCTTGATATGTCATTCATATTAAAATGTTTACCATTTCCTGTTAGAATAGCTTTTGCTATGACAATTAACAAATCACAGAGACAAACATTCAAAAAAGTCAGTTTATTTATTAGACAGAAAGAAACGATATTCACTCATGGGCAGTTCCACATTGCGTTGTCATGATGTAAGTCCAAATACAGAATCAAAATTCAATGCAATATTTATGAAAAGTTAATTCCAAATATTGTTTTGACTGATGTTTTACAGTAAAAGTGTAAGTTTAAAAAGTATTTGTTTGTTAATTTCAAAGCCAAACAGAACAAAAAGTGTAACACATTGAATAACTCTAATGCAACATAAAACATAATTTTCTTTCAATTTATTACATTTACTATTTTTTACTATGGTTAATTACTCACTCTAATGTAAAATAGTTATGTCTATTATGCATATGTAACAATTCCCCTGAAAATAACAATCTTTTTAAAATGTACACCCGCTTCCCCATGCGCAAGAGGCAGAGCTGTGAAGTGGCTAGCACGTAGTGCCCTGCCCAGGGGTTGATGAGTGAAGCAAGCAGGGGGCAGAGCCCCCTAGTAATGTACAAAAACTAAACTTACCAGCCAAATCATAAACATACACCTACATTTATAATTTATTATTTGCATTGTCCTTTGTATATAATTATTTAAATCTGAACTAATAATAATAATAATAATAATACGTTTTAATTAATAGACACCTTTCTTAACATTTTAGGTCATCTTACAATTAAATGAAGCAATAGTAATAAAGATATTAAAAGAAGAGGATGATAGAATCAAATAGCATTAAGGGCACAGAGGTAGTAGCAAACATCAAAGACAACAGGCTATAACAATTGTAAACTCATAATTGGTATGCCAGTTTGAAAAGATACATTTTGAGGGCAGTTTTAAAATGTCATACTGAGTCAAATTGATGGAAATGAGAGGGAAGAGAATTGGAGAATTGAGGGGCACTATGACAGAATGCTCAAGCTCCCATAGAACAAAGTTTCATGTTTGGTACAGAAAGTACAGCTGCAGATGAGGACTATAAGTCTGTAGGAGAGTAAGATAGGGAGAAGCAAGGAGAGCTTTGAATGTTAAGACCAGTATTTTGTATTGTATTCGGTAGTAAAGAGGGAGCCTGTGAAGTTGTAATATGTTCAATGGATTTAGAACAGATAATTATCCTAGCAGGAGAATTTTTAGTAAATTGCAACTGGTGGATAAGTTTTTTTTAGGGATGGCAGATAGAATAGCATTACAGTAATCTATACATGAAGTGACTAAGGCATTAACCATTACTTCAATACTGCCTGCATAAGAACTGGACAAAGTCTAGAAATGTTTTGAAGATAGAAGAAGGCAGTCCGAGAAACATTACTTATCAAAGTCAAAGTCAAAGTGAACTTTATTGTCATCTCAACCATATACAAGTATACAGTTAGATGAAATTGCGAAGCTCGGGGTCCACAGTGTAACAACATGATATGCAAATAATAAATTAAAAATAGAATTAAAATTTAAAAATTAAAGATTAAAACACAAACAAGACAAGACATTATGCAAAGATAGGACAAAGAAGTAGCAGCAATATTGATGTGTAAGATATGTAATATAATAACTAAATAATAGATATAGAATAGATATTGATAATACAGAAATTATCAGTGTAAGATAATAGTTGTTTAAGACGTGTGTAAACAATAACAGGTCAGAATGTTTCACAGCAGAAGGATAAACAGTGACAAAATCCTTAAAGATCAGTATGGGATTTTCAGTTCTTTTCTACATGCACACTCATCTTTACAGGACAGTGGTTTTCATGTATAAACGTTCTGTTTTAGAGGTGGTTGAGGCTGTGTGGAAGGTCCCAGGGGGCAGCCTGGTGTTAAGGAGTCTGACAGCTTGGGGGTAAAAACTTTCCTGCAGCCTGGCAGATCTGGCTTTGATGCTGTAGTATCTTCTCTTGGATGGCAGAAGTGTGAAAAGTCCATGTGGGGGGTGTAAGGGGTCCTGCACAATGCTGCAGGCCTTGCGGACACTGCGTTTGTAAAATATGTCCTGTATTGAAGGGAGAGGCACCCCAATAATGTTCTCTGCTGTCTTCACTATCCTTTGCAGGTGCTTGCAGTCGGATATGTTGCAGTTGCCATAACAGACAGTGATGCAGCTGGTCAGAACACTCTCAATGGTGCCTCTGTGGAACATGGCGAGGATGGAAGGGGGAAGACATGCTTGCTTCAGCCGCCTCAGGAAGTGTAGTCTCTGCTGGGCTTTCTTGATTAGTGATGAGGTGTTATGTGTCCACGTAAGTTCCTCAGTTATGTGCACACCGAGGAACTTGGTACTCCTAACAATCTCCACATCAAAACCATTAATGCTGACTGGGATGTGGGCAGGACATGATTTCCTGAAGTCCACGATTATCTCTTTTGTCTTGTCAACATTGAGAGATAGATTCTTGTCTTCACACCATGCAGCCAGCCATTCCACCTCATCTCTGTATGGGAATGAAAAAGAGATGGTACTGTCTAGAATGACGTCCAGGCTCTTAACCTGGGAAGATGATGTTTGTACAAGTGTTGTTAATTAAAATGCAAGACTGGTTAAACTTGGTGAGTGTAGATTTAGAACCAATGAGGAGCACCTCAGTTTTATTGCTATTTAATTGAAGAAACTTGTGAGTCATCCATGATTTTATGTCTTGGAGACTTGCCATAAGAGTATTTGGAGGGAAAACAGAAGTGGATTTAGTGGATAAATAAATGTGTGTCATCAGCATAACAATGAAATTTAATACAATGGTATCAAAATATATTACCTATTGGAAAGATGTAGATAGGAAAAAGAAGCTGCCCCAAAACAGAGCCCTCAGAACTCCCTGAGTAATGACTGCATTCTTTGAGTTAAAGCCCTTTACTTGAACAAACTGCCTCCTATTAGTGAGGTAGGAAGAAAACCATTGATGAACATGGCCACAGACTCCAAAACTAGCTAGTTTTTTCAAAAGCATCTGCTGGGATATGGTTTCAAATGTAGAGCTGAAGTCAAGAAGTATAAGAATTGATAAAAGTCCCATGTCAGAGAGAAGATTATTTGTGATTTTGACCAGGGCAGTTTCTGTGATGTGATTAGGATGAACGCCAGATTGAAACTGTTCAAAAAGGTTATTTTTTTGAAAGATGGGACTAAAGTCAGGGGGACAACAATCTTTTTGAGAATTTTTGATATGAATGAACATTTTAAATAGGCCAATAATTGTTAAAGATATTAGGGTCTAAGCAAGGTTCCTTCAGATCTGGAGTAATTAAGGCCATTTTTAGTGAAAGGCGATCCATGCCAGTAGTAAGGGAATAGATAACTATAGTAGTTATCATGGGTGAAAAATGTGACAAACAAGGCTTGTAAGTATTGGATCGAAAGGGCAAGTGGAAGAATTAGATTTTGTTATAAGCTCCAAGATATAATTTTCAGCTGGTAAACTGAACTCTGAGAATAAGGTGTTTGGTAAGGAAATATTGGTGACAGTGGAAAGTATATAATTTTCTGCAGAGATAGAAGAAGCAAGTTGTAAGTTGGATTTTTTCAATGTTTGAGATGAAGAAATCCAGAAAAGTACAGCAGTGTTTAACAGTGAGTTTATGGTGAACAACATTTTTGCTGGTGTAATTAACTTGTTCATTGTAGAAAAAGAGCTCTACTATAGTATTTTCCCCCCTGTATTGATAATGTTAGAGTAATTTCAACATATGATCTGATATTTTATGTACAACAAGAGCTGTCTTTTGAGCTAGATGCTCCAACTGTGGACCATGGCCTTGAGCGGACAGAGTTCAGATGTGAACCAGGGAGCAGAGTGAATAAATGAAACAATCCATGTTTTTAAATGAGCTGGTGTATCAAAAGCAGAAGACAGAGCAGCATTGTCATGGTCAACTACAGTAATTCTGATGGTGTTGTAGCAGAAAGAGAAACAGGCTGTAATTGCAATAAATTATTTGCAATAAACTAATTTCCATGTATGATACAGCTCTTGCTATATGTGATATCATTTCTGTTGTTCAGCAGGTGTTTGTTTTTTGCACAACTTATCATTATTGTATCAAGAGCACTGTGTCCTAAAGAAATGTCAATCTGATTCCCAAAATACTTTGCCATAGACTCTTTAAATATCATTCATCCTCCCCTGATTGTATCAGTCTTGGAGGCCTTTGTATTTTGATTGTTCATTTCTTTAATTTGGCTGCTTTGTTAATTTTTCTTTCATCTTTCCAAGGGACTGCACTTCTTCTTGCAAAGAGCTTTTTCTGAAAAAGGAAAGGACAATTTGCTTAGTATTATTTTGTTGAATTTGTTGAGAGTGATATGGTGGTGCAGTAGTAGTGCTGCTGCCTCACAGTAAGTAGATATATTGGGTTTGTGTTCTGGGTCCTCCCTGTGTGTGGAGTCTGTATGTTTTCCCTTTGTCTGTGTGGGTGTCCTCTCACTGTCCAAAGACTTGCAGGTTAGGTAAACTGGTAATGCCCTAGTGTGTGTTTGGTGTGTGGGTGTCTGTTTGTCCTGTGATAGACTGACATCCTGTATAAGGTTTGTTCCTTCCTTGTACCTTATACAACTGGAATAGACTCCAGCCTCTACAACCCTGATCTGGATTAAGTAGGTTGGAAAATGACATTACTTTGTTGATGATTTTGTTTATTGATACAATATGATTGATTTTTCTCCCATTTTAAGTAATATATTCACTTTTAATAGATCCCTTTATAATGCATCTATGCTCATTCTAATTTTATTTTCTTATACAAAAAATTAGAGATGGGGCAAATATTTTCTACATTATTCTTGGTGCAAAAATTACATGTTTGAGGTAAGGTAATTAAATAAGCTAAAGAAGTTTTGAGTTAAGGTTGTTATAGTCACTGATTGTGCTGGAGAGTTGATTAGCTCATGAAAGTAAGAATTTCACTCTACTCTATACATGTGACAATAATAAATACATGAACCTATAACTCTATAATATATATTGCTTACATTTTAAAAGTATTGTAGGATTAAGCAGCTTGAAAATGAATGAATAGCAGGTCACTTGGTAAAAATCACAGTAATCTGTGTGATTTGTCACTTCCTGGAGAATCCTGATCCTGAAACCATAGAAATTCATGAACTAAGATGAGCCGGGCAAATGAGGACACACACTTTCAGCAAGGGCATGGTGCAGAGTAATCGGTGCTTTTATTTAAAATACAAACAAATAAAGGTGTTCAATAGTGCAGCACTCCAGTAGTCAATAAATAAATAGTCCTTAAAATCAGGTGAACGTCTTCTTCCAGCTGCTCCCGTTAGGGCTTGCCACAGCAAATCATCTTTTTCCATTTCTTCCTGTCCTCTGTATCTTGCTCTGCCACACCCATCACCTGTAACCCTTACAACAAAGCTGGTCTCATTACCATTCTGTACACCTTCCCTTTCACTCTTGCTGATAACTGTCTGTCACAAATCACTCCTGACACTCTTCTCCACCCATTTAATCCTGCCTGCACTCTCTTTTTCACCTCTCTTCCACAATCAACGTTACTCTGTACTGTTGATCCCAAGTATTTAAACTCATCCACCTTCGCCAACTCTACTCTCTGCATCCTCGCCATTTCACTGACCTCCTTCTCATTTACACACATGTATTCTGTCTTGTTCCTACTGACCTTCATTCCTCTCCTCTCTAGAGCATATGTCCACTTTTCCAGGCTCTCTTCAACCTGCTCAGTCTAATCTCATTTGTCAACCTGTCCATCACTGTTGCAAATAAGAAATATCTCAGAGCAAATCCCTGATGTAATCTCATCTCCACATTGAATGCATCTGTCATTCTTACCACAGACCTCACCACTGCCACACTTCCCTCGTACATATCCTGTACGACTCTAACATACTCTACAACTCCCGACTTCCTCATACAATAGCACAATTTCTGTTGAAGCACACTGCCATATGCTTTCTCCATGTCCACAAAGACACAATGCAACTCCTTCTGGCCTTCTCTATACTTCTTGATCAACACCCTCAGAGCAAACATTGCATTTGTGGTGCCCCTCTTTTGCATGAAACAATACTGCTGCTCACTAATCATCACCTCCCTTCTTAACTGAGCTTCTATAACTCTTTCCCATAACTTCATGCTGTGGCTCATCAGTTTTATTCCCCTGTGGTTACTACAGCTCTCCACATCCTCCTTTTTCTTAAAAATTGGTACCAGTACACTTCTTTTCCACTCCTCATGTACCTCTCACTTTCCAAGATTCCATTAAACAATCTGGTTAAAAACTCCACTGCCATCTCTCCTGAACACCTCCATGCTTCCACAGTTATGTCATCTGGACCAACAGCTTTTCCATTCTTCATCTTCTTCATAGTTGTCTTTACTGCTTCCTTGCTAATCCGTTGCACTTCCTGATTCACTATCTCCACATCATCCAACCTTCTCTCTCTCTCTCATTCTCTTCATTCATCAGCTTCTCAAAATACTCTTTCCATCTGTTCAACACACCCTCCTCACTTGTGAGTATGTATCCATCTTTATCCTTTATTACCCTAACCTGCTGCACATCTTTCCCAGCTCAGTCCCTCTTTCTAGCCAATCGGTACAGGTCCTTTTCTCCCTCCTTAGTGTCCAACCTCTCATACAACTCATCATACACCTTTTCTTTGGTTAAAATATCCATAAATAACAATAAATAAATAATCCCTTAAATGAATCCAAGAAAGGAAATAGTTCTAAAATTTTACAATCCCAGGTGCCTCCTTATAAAAACTTGACGTCTCCTTTGCTAATTCCGATTGGATCCTGTAGCTAGAGGAGACATCCTGCCAACAGGCACAGCCAACCTTTTAACTGGGCTTGGACCCCTGCAGTCGTCATAAGCTCCCAGCAGGGTGCCATCCCAAGCCTTGCTTCTCCAACTCTTGCTGCCACTCCTCAGCTTTACCTCACACATATCCTGACCATCGGGTGAATTTGGCTTCATCAAACTGACCAACCGAAGTGGCCTTCTTCAGCCCCCTCAAGCATCGGCCACACACTCCTTCTTATGGCTCTTAACTCGACTGCCTGCCACGTTTTTTCTGCACCCTGGTGTCTCCCGATCCTGCCACATTTGTTCACGCACTCTGTTTCTCTGCCATCGGCGTATACTTCCTTCCTTCCTTCCTCTTTAACCTCTGTCTTTTGCTTTCTGCTGTTCTGTTTTGATCCCCCTCTCTGCTTTAACAATGTGTGGTGCTTTAACCACTCTGAAGTGTGAAAGAGGCAACTGACACATCCAATCACATTTGCACGTGAGTGCACGATCAGCCAAGTATCACAATCAACCCCTGAGTGGCGCTGTCATGCACACATCTGCACCCGTTCTGAGCCTTCTATCTATCTATCTATCTATCTATCTATCTATGTATGTATGTATGTATGTATGTATGTATGTATGTAGAACTCAGTTGGCTGCTGAACTAGATATCACCATAACTACTGTACATTGGTCCTGTATGCAAACTTGGAGAGTGTCTAACAGGTATTGGTTCAGGTTATCACAGTAGGGAAGAGAGAGAGCAAAGTTCTGTCACTAACACAGTGTTAATTTCCAACACAGCGGAGGATGAATGACCTACTGTAACTTCTGGTACAATTACCCCAAGCTCTCCCTCTTCTGGTCACTCAAGTACATAAATCGATGCTCAGCCAGAAGGCATCATTCTTTTTTGGATCTGCTTTTGAAGAGGGCAGAGCTCTGATTCTAAAAGCATGATTTTTCTCTGTCTTCAGCTCAGTGGAGCTGCATTGATGACAACAATTTTCACGTTTCATTTAATTTCTTTGATTTCCAGGTTGGGACAATGAATGCAAAGTCTGGACCAATTCTGAAGTCTTTTCCTTTTGTCCTTTGTCTTTTTATATAGCTTTGGTGTTTGGAGTGCTTTTCCTTTTATCCATTGTAGAGAAAAGCCAAGCAAAATGACACCTTTTATAGGCTAACTAAAAAGATTACAATATGCCAGCTTTCGAGGCAACACAGGCCCCTTCTTCAGGCAAGATGTAATTGACCCTACAACACCCTAGTACAGTACTACTTTTATCCATTCATACTTTTAATTACTCTGTTGTCTGACATTGCTTGGCAACTTCAATTACTCTGTAGTCCCATTGCATAGAGTTTCAGTTTGTATTGTATTTATGCATGTGTGTTCCTGCCAAGTGTCACTTGATTGCTGACTCACCCACATGCAATACTTTCTAATATATTTTGCTTGAGCAGAAGCAGAATGACATTTCATTAAGTGTTATTAAAGGCTTGCTTTGCAGTCAGGAGTTGCTATCAAATACGAAAAAAAGGAAAGCATACCATTTAAAATAATGCTTCTTTAAGGTAAATATGAAAAAGTAAATTGATCAGTTATTGTGGCTGCACAGAATGTTTCTCTGTCTTAAGACAGATGATTTCAAAAAGTATCCAATGTTTTTAAATGGTACAGTTTGAAATTTCTAAAATTTGCACAATGTATTTTATTTGGAAATCATTACAAAAACTGAGCTTTCCTGCCAAACTTCAATGAAACCAGACCACCGGGGGCTGAGTTGCTCTACTCAGACAGTTACATGGACGTGATAAAAACATTAGATTTGTTTACATTTTATGTGAATGCACATAAATAGCAAAATAACATTATCACACCTTGATAATCCACATCAGGGTCATTATAATTCAACACCAGTTCATGCTGGGGCACAAAGCAGGAAGCAACCCTAGATGAGTGCCAGGATAAGAGAGGAAAGGTAAAGTAGCCAGAGAAAAATTCAACAACAGACAAAGCAGGACCTGATCCAACAAGAGTATGAATACATCATTACTATTAAAAGCAAATGGAAATTTTAAATAATATTTGATTTTTTCTTTCAAAATTTAGTGAATATGTTGATGAGTTTTGAAGAACTGAATAACCTGTTCTTTTCAAAATCACTCTAATGCTATAATATATTGATTAAAAGGTGGTGTTATATTGAAAATATTTGGCAGCAGCACTAGCCATTTTGCCACTGCTTTGGAGAGGAAAACATGTCCTAAATGACACGTTTTGTTGTGAGAAACAATAGCTTAAGGTTTTTATGATGAGCTTGTTGAAGTGTGGGTTGTTTTGCCTCCCATACAGATAGAAGACCAAAAGGCTTGCAGTATTGTGCTAGACAGGAAAACACATGCAGGCATAAGACAAACAAATTATGCTTCCTCTAGCTACTCGGCTGAAAATAACTTGTAAAGTTTCCTCTGTTTTCAGTCAATCTTTATCTTTTACAGCACCTTTCATTTCATGAACTTTAATGCAGCAGGTCAGATTGCAGAACCACCTGATTCAAAGGATGCATTCAGTTTACTAAAGAGAAAAAGCAAATGAAGAGAAGTGAGTAGGACAGCGTGCGGAACATAAACAATATCTGAGAAAAGGGGAAAATAAAGTGCCACACATTGAAGGTTTGAATGTAATTTTCCATGTTGTTCTTGAGTTGGTTGATCTTTGCCCACCTCTGGCCAAATGAGGTATGTCTCTGTATGACAAACAGGCTGGCTGTCGGGATACAATTAAGATTTGTTTTATTTCCTTTTGACATTTTTTGCTGTTTGCATTGTTTTATTTGTTGTTTGTAATTTTTACTGTTAGATGTAATGATGTTATTGTTATGGCATTTTCTTTAATGGACATTTTGTACATTGTTTTCTATGGGCAGACTCATATTCATTCTAGAAAGAGCACCTATTGCTAATCACATGAAGAGGACATCATATGACCAGTGGTGTCCTCAAGCATCACTTTAAAACATGGTAGTCCCACAGGTTGTCTGAATTTTAACTATGGGCAAATCAATGATCTGGCATACCTGGGACTAAGGGGCTTCCAAGCCAAAGATTATTAGATTATCAGTATAGATTTCTGATTTCAACTGGTTTTGTTCCTGACTTTGCATCCTTATTTTCATTCTGGTTTTGCTTTTGTTGCTTTTGTTCTTTTTGTGCTTCATCCCTGGCTTTGTCTTTGACTACTGTACACTTTTGTTTCTTGATACATTTTCTAAATCCATCTGCTTGAATAGTTTTTTTTCCTCTTCTCCTGATTGGACTATAGCCCTGGCCAGTTGTGTCTCCAAGGTATGTGTCAACCACATGCAACCAATGTGACACTCCAGATCTGCATTCTACCTGACCAGAGTGCAGGTTTTTGTTCCAACCCAGTTGCTTAATTAGAAGCCAATCCACACAAATAACAGATCTTATTTAATTTCATGACTTGTTAGTGTTTTAACTTTTCCATGTCAGTTCATTCTTAAATCAAAGATTTTTTTTCTTTTCTAATGATACATGTATCATCAAAGTGATTTGAAGCCTAAAATGGATGAGTAATTTTCTCATCAGTTTCCTTCTGGGAACTTAATTAAACTAAATAGTGAATGATGAATACACACGGGTGGAAATGGAGACAAGCTACTTGGAGAACTGCTGGTTCCTTTGTCATTTGCATCTTATTGCTAATAAGAAACCGTTAAAATAATGAATATGACTGTTTAAGACTAAAGTAAGCAATTGAGGGTTGAAAATCTTAACAAGCAAGACAACTAAAATGAAGCATAAAAATGTCACTTCATTAGCACTGAATGATTTCTCATGAAGCAACTGGGTTGGAACAAAAATCTGAAGTTACTGCTGCCCTCCAGAACAGACATTGCTCAGCCCTGATTTAAAGGGTCTGAATCTTAAATAGCAAATAAATTAAATGAAGTTAATTACAGTAGTAGGAAAAACTAGTAACTAATTAAGAAAATTGTTAGAATGAAAACCTGTAGTCACTGTGGCTCTCCAGGATTGGAGTTGGGTACCCTTGTACAGCTCTGAGAGGAGAAAAGAAGCAAATTAAGCTTCATCCATTCATCCATCCATTATCCAACCTGCTATATCCTAATTACAGCGTCACAGGGGTCTGCTGGAGCCAACTGCATGACACACATATTCTGGTCATTTTTTATTAAGCTATAAAGGCAATAGCAGAAAGGAGCCATAACAGAATAAGTGGTAATAAAACACAACAACATAAAATAAAGTGAAATGTTTGTATTGTCTGCGGAACAATTTTGGGTCAAAACACAGGTAGGCAGCAAAAAGTAAGATAGAGAATATTGTAAGAATTCATAGACCCCTACACAAGCAAATCTCAAAATGCAAATGGCCTTTGCTGAAGGCTTCAAGGCACAACACTAGAACACCCACCCTTTTAATAACATAACAAATGCATAATAGTTTTTGCCAAGTATCAGCATAAAAGTAGGAATGGAATCAGACACAAGTAGTACAAGAAGGTAGAGAAACAACCCTCTGTTAAGTGGGATTGGGCATTTAAACTATTTGGATTGCCTGGTAGGTATTTACCTTTCAAGAGTTTCGACTATGCTAAACTATCCATCCGTCCGTCCATTACCCAACCAGCTATAGGTCACAGGGCACAAGGCAGGAAACAAACCCCAGGCAGCGTGCCAGCCCACACACACACACCAAGCACAATTTAGAATCACCAGCCCACCTAACCTGCATGTCTTTGGACTGTGGGAGGAAACCGGAGCACCCGGAGGAAACCCACGCAGACACAGGGAGAACATGCAAACTCCACGCAGGGAGGACCCAGGAAGCGAACCCAGGTCTCCTAACTGCAAGGCAGCACTGCTACCACTGCGCCACCCTATTTAATGAGAAAACAAAGCAAGATTTAAGTTGTTAACTAAAGTTAATTAACATGTACAACTTGATTTTTGTGTTGTTTTGTGGTTTTGTTTTCATTTTGGACTTGTGCAATCATACACATTATTTGGCGTATACAAATATGTCTGTTAGCACAGGTGTGCCCCACAATGGACTGACATTTCATACAAACTTGGTGTCTGCTTTGTGTTTGCTGCTCCTGGGAGAATTTCTGTACTGGAGCAACAGGTTTGAAGGAAGGAATAAGGATCAATTAAGCCCTTAATAATAACAAGCTGCTAAGCATTGTGCAGAATTTCTGTTAAAATGTACAGTATGCTTCACTTAGTTGGACCACTTAGCATGAAAATATTTGGGTCTATACCTTCAGCAGTTTTTCTGTATGGCTGAAGTTGCACAAAAGGCTGCCAGTCCATCTTATATGTAACATTACAGCCAATTTTTTCTAGATTTAATATAATAAGAAAAATAACAGTTTTCTGGTTTAAAGAGCTGGACAAACCCACACAGAAGGTGATCTACACTAGTTTTTTAGACTAACAGAATATTTGAGTAATATGCGGAAAGATGATCCATATCTCTGTCTAGGCCAATTTAGTATCAAACTCAAGAAAGACAGACTCTAGGTAATTACTCCAAGTATGAGTCTTTGATGTGGAAGGCACCAGCCCATGCTTGTGACCTTTTGTTTTTGTACTATTTTTAAATAAGTGAAAAAATGAAGTTTATTGGTTTGCTTATTGTTTCGGGGTGAAATGCAGACAATTTTTATTACAGAATTGTGGTCATCAGTTGTGCACAGGGCTATTATGTTTCTGTGTTTAAGAAGGACATTTCCTTTAATTATTGACAGCCCATTTTTGTTTTGCTTTCCTGTTTTTCCCATTTTTCCTCTGTGAATTCCTGAGCTTCAAAGGGTATTGAACTGAAATTGGGATATGTATGCAATGTGAAGGGGGTTTGTGCTGCCTCGAATGCACGAATATTGTAATCTGCTCAGTTAGCCAATAAAAGGTGCCATTTTGTGTCACTTCTCATAGCATTTATAAACATGGTACATCATGCGCCTACTACTGGGATGTGTATGCATAGTGATATAATTTATTGCTATTCTCTGACCTATTCAATTAGTTTGATATTTTAAATTAGACAATTCTATCATGAATAACAGGAGAAGTGGAATGTATTGAATTTTCCAATGTTATTTATCATCTGGTTGATCTTGAGTTTGATCAAAATGTAACCTGTATTTTTATTTACCAAAATGTTCCTCATAAAACTTTGTCGTTGTCACTCTCCCATATCGAAATGACTCCAGCTGCACTATCGAGCCTTTTTATCTTGTAATGAGGAGTGTTGCCCATGGTTTTCCTCTGAATCAATATCCTGTTAGTCTTGTGCTGTTTAAGGATCTTTCCTTCCTCCCCCCCACCTCTAGTGATACACTTCCTGACCCCTGCTATTGTATGCAGAATGCTGAACAAGCTCATAACTTCAAGAACATTCACTGCAAAACTCAAATGAAGTAACACATTACAACTCATGGGGAATAAGCACAGGATGTGTACACCATGGTCACAGCAAGTCACATATTTTGATTATTATTATATATTTTGCTAATGTCTTTGTCCAAAACAACCTATCAGGATGAAGTCTATTTGTTTACATAAATCTTTTATTTTAATAATCTGCACATTTGTTGCCCTAGTTTCCATCCCACATACTAATGTTAAGACAAATGGAAACTCTAAAATTTCGATAGTAAATAAGAGTAAACATGTGTATGTGCAGATGAGTACTCCCTCTGATAGCCTGACACCCTGTCCAAGATTGACTGTCACAGTGCAGTGTCTAGTGCTGCAAAGAGAAACACTGAATAAAAGAATGAATGACAACTATCGGGAAAGGTGACACTACAGTAAATTGGAATAGCAGGTCTGATATAGGGTGGACTACACAAAAAGCCTAATTTGTTATTTTACATATTTTAATATATTTCATAGTAATTCATGCAGTAACTGATATTTCTAATCCACCTTTATTTCACACTTGCAACAGACACATTTACAATTATCAGTTAACCTAACACGCTTGTCTTAGTTATTGTGAAAGAAATTATACAGCAAGACTGGAGTGGAAGTTTAATTAGTCATCATTAACAGTTCCTAGATAAGCCAATGTGTGTGTCACCGTATAACTCAATGCTTTTCTTTTCTCCTCTGTCTTGTGCTAAACTACTTTCATATCAAGGAACACTTGTCACTTCCTCCTGCTTTTCATTCCTCTGGCAGGAAGGAGCCATTCATTCTCTGTCATACAGTTCATGTTGTAGGTCTCCTGGGTCATCTTCAGACTTTTTTGGTCACGAAGTAAGACAGCATTTACTCATGAACAGATTATAGCTCCCAGACAATAGCCTTTCACAAATTGTTTGTGCACACATTCTAGGACAATTTCCCATCCCAGAACAGCTACTCATATTTCTATAGAGCCCCCCACTTTGTAATCAGACAAGAACCACTGATGCAACTGCTGTGATGATAGATAGATAGATAGATAGATGTTGGAGCAGTGGACTGAATGGCTGTCCTGCCCAGCATTTGGCTCCCAGTTTAATTCCTGGACAAACTGCCAACTATGCAGACTTAGTTTCTAGTTCTAGAAACTCCATTTTACTCCCTCATCCAAATGACACATTATTGAAAAATGACTCTTTGGCATATACAAGTATGTCTATTAGCACAGGTATGCCCCACAATGAATGACATTTAATGCAAACTTGGTGTCTGCCTTGTGTCTGTTGCTCCCGGGAGAACTTATGTACTGGAGCAACAGGTTTGAAGGATGGAATAAGGATCAATTAAGCCCTTAATAATAACAAGCTGCTAAACATTGTGCAGAATTTCAGTGAAAATGTACAGTATACTTCACTTAGTTGGACCACTTAGCATGAAAATATTTGGTCTATACCTTTAGCAGTTTTTCAGTATGACTGAAGCTGCACAAAAGTTTGCCAGTCGATCTTACATGTAACATTACAGCCAATTTTTTCTAGATTAAATATAAGTAAAATAACAGTTTTCAAGTTTAAAGAACCTGACAAATCTACACAGAAGGTGATCTACACAAAAGTCCACACAGAAATACTGCGCAGGAGTCGCACTATTCATTGTAATTTTGAAAGTATTTGGCTTGATTTTATCTAAAATAATAATCCAAGATATTTTGAGGTTCTTGAAGTACAATCATACAGTATGGCACACTGTACTGTTTTAGGTAACACTGAGATATTAAGGGAAAAAAATCTTACGATTTAAGAAGCCAAGCAAACGTAGCATATCACTGACTATATTCACTAGACGACTCTGTATGTACGAGGTGTATTGATAAGGGGGATGAGACAATGTATAAGGTTCAGGTGGAGAAGTCACTACTCAAGGAGTTGATGTAGAGGGGATCCACTCCTACAAGTACATGGGGGTCCACGTCAATTGCAGGTTGGACTGGTCTTGGAACACAGAGGAACTGTATAAGAAAGGGAAGAGCAGGCTGTCCTTCCTTAGGAGATTGCGTTCCTTTAACATTGGAGGTTACATCCTTCACATCTTCTAAAGCTCTCTGATGGCCAGTTAAAGTTTCAATGCTGTGGTATGCTGGGCTGGTAACATCACTTCAAGAGAGAACCACCAAATCAACAACCTAATTACAAGGGCAGGCAAGGCTATGGGGCACACTGTGGACCCCCTGCAGGTATTTGCAAAAGAGAAGATTAAAACTAAACTGAGTATCATAATTAACAATGCTGCACATCCTCTCTCTGACACACCACCATTGAGTACTTTCAGTCAACAAATTATTCAGTAAAAGTATGTCAAAAAGCAGTACTGGCACTCTTTTATATCAATAGCAATACACCTGCATAAAGTCTCACTGTGAATGTGACTGCCAAGTCAGATGTTTTCTTTCATTTTAAATTTTATTTCCTTTTTAGTCATTCTGGTGCATGTTCAGACCATAGTCTATCTATCTATCTATCTATCTATCTATCTATCTATCTATCTATCTATCTATCTATCTATCTATCTATCTATCTATCTATCTATCTATCTATCTATCTATCTATCTATCTATCTATCTAAGCAACCCATTAATTTAGATAACCTGTTTATTTCTGTAAAAGAAGAAGGGATTCTCAATCACAGAGTCAATCCAGTAGCTTAGACTCACCCATCCCAAACCCTTTTAGATAACCTGTTTATTTCTGTAAAAGAAGAAGGGATTCTCAATCACAGAGTCAATCCAGTAGCTTAGACTCACCCATCCCAAACCCTTTTAGAATAGCTAATCAGCTTTATCTGACTTACTTAATTGTGTTTAGGATGTGGGAGGAAACAGAGACTACAAAACAAGGAACATATTTACATGGAAGGAATGTGCAAACTTCATACAGATAGTGACAAGGCTGGAGATTAAACATGTGAGGTAGAATCAGAAAGTACTAAGCCACCGTGGTGCTCTTATTTATTTTAGACTAGCAAAATACCCGCGCTTCGCAGCGGCAAAGTACTGCATTAAAATTTTTATTAAGAAGAAAATTAAACCTTTTTAAACTGAGGGAAAATATGCCAATAATTATTTGTTAAGGATCTCTTTGTATACCATGTTGTCAGTTCGGCCCTCCGGTTGTAACATGACCAAGCTGTGCGCTGAGCTTACTCTTTAATTGGTTTCAGTTTCATGGTTTGTTTCAATTACGACAGTACTTGCAGGATTTGTTGTGTTGAAGTGACATTCGGCATCTGTCAAGCGTTGTAAGCACACAACTGGTTTCATCGATAAAATCACATCCAGCTTTTGAGAGTTTAAACATTCATAAACATCAAAGTGTCCACTACTGAAATCGTCACCTGTGAATCTAAGATGTTTAAGAGGCATTGACGGTTGTCGAAAGGTGTAAAATATTTGGCCATTTCGGTACACTTGAAAGCGACAACCGAACAATTCAGCGGCAGCTATCAACTCACATGCAGAACCATAGGTGAATGGCTTAAGCATTTCACTCTTCTAGTGCTCCTGTGTAGTATAATCATCTCCTGTACCGTCATCAGTCCACACCTTGAACCTGTCCCAGTCATTCAATACATAAGACACAATGTTCCTCCGGATATCAAGAGTGAGCCTGATATGGCCGTGAAATATGTAACAAAGAGAATGGAAAAGGTAGGTGCCATCTCCGGGCATGGAAACCACTCGGTAAGTGACAGTTCTTTGATCGATAGTGATCACCTTGATAGACATGGTAATGGGGGTTGGAATGATAAAGGAAATGGGTACCTGAACAATGTAAAGTAAGTCTAAAATACCTATACAATAACTATAATTGTAATAAACAAACAATAAAACAGTGGAGAAGCCATGGATTAAACAAAAAGGCTGTAGTTATCAGTAGGGAGACGTGAATCCCGAGGCGAAGCAAGGAAGGGAATGTAGAGACCGGAGTGACAGACGGTCTTATATAGGCAGGCAGCCAACAACGTGGAAGGCATTGGGATGGGGGACCCAATGCCAGCTCACACGGTGGCCGAGCTGCAGGCTATGGACGTATATATGTACGTAAGTAGGATTCAGTTAGCGTTGGGAACCTGTGTACCAAATTTCTTGAAGATGGGCCCATAAGTAACAAAGACTGTTGAAAAGTTCAATATGGCGGCCAACAGTGGCATCATACCACCGAAATAAGCACGTACATTGGTTTCGTTTAGTGCAGGGAAGCCGCCTACCAAATTTCGAGAAGATGGGGCAATAAATAAGAAAGTTCAACATGGCGAACGTTGTTGACCGTTATCGACCGTTATGACCATTACCCGTAGAATTTCGAAATGAAACCTGCTTAACTTTTTTAAGTAAACTGTAAGGAATGAGCCTGCCAAATTTCAGCCTTTTACCTACACGGGAAGTTGGAGAATTAGTGACGTTGGAAAGTTCAATATGGCAGCTGACAGTGGTGTCATACCAACGAAATAAGTACGTACATTGGTTTCTGTTAAAAGTTTAATATGGCGGCCGATAGTGGCATCATACCACCAAAATATGTACCAAATTTCAGCCTTCTACCTACACGGGAAGTTGGAGAATTAGTGACGTTGGAAAGTTCAATATGGCGGCTGACAGTGGCGTCATACCACAGAAATAAGTATGTACATTGGTTTCGGTTAGCGCAGGGAAGCCGCCTACCAAATTTCGTGAAGATGGAGCCATGAATAAGAAAGTTTAATATGGCGGACGTTGTTGACCGTTATCGACCGTTATGCGTAGAATTTCAAAATGAAACCTGCTTAACTTTGTAAGTAAGCTGTAAGGAATGGGCCTGCCAAATTTCAGCCTTTTACCTATACGGGAAGTTGGAGAATTAGTGACGTTTGGAAAATTCAATATGGCGGCCGACAGTGGCGTCATACCACCGAAATAAGTACGTACATCGGTTTTGGTTAGCGCAGGGAAGCCGCCTACCAAATTTCGTGAAGATGGGGCATAAATAAGAAAGTTCAACATGGCGGACGTTGTCAACTGTTATCGACTGTTATGACCGTTACATGTAGAATTTCGAAATGAAACCTGCCTAACTTTTGTAAGTAAGCTGTAAGGAATAAGCCTGCCAAATTTCAGCTTTCTACCTACATGGGAAGTTGGAGAATTAGTGATGAGTCAGTGAGTCAGTCAGTCAGTCAGTGAGGGCTTTGCCTTTTATTAGTATAGATAAATTAAATGAATGGACAAGCAGCTTGTTATTGAAAGAATGGACATAGCTTTGCCACTGTGTCACTTACTACAATACATGGACTCCTTCATATGTTTTAGCTTTCATTTAGCTTCAGTTTCAGGTCAGTTCATTAAAACATATAAAAATTTCAGGCACTCATCTGTTTTTTTTAAACTAAAGAAAAAATTAGAGTCTTTGATTACTTACTTACTGGGTTGCTGATACACAATATATCCATGGGTTAATCCAATAGACTTTCAGAAATTTTTCATTTTACAGCTTTACCCTCCAATTACAACTCATTCAGATTGAACATACAGTCTAGAAATTTAGTTTGGACTGAGTTGAAAGCACTGTTGGAAAATAATAAGCTATCTTGTTATCTGAAACAGAAACTGAGTTTACCATGTCTCAAAACACTTACTTCTATAATAAGAAAAATATTTCAGTGCACTCTCTTGATGGCAGCTCGTTGCTTTCAGAAATAGCTAAGCTTGCCATTATCTAATCTTTCTCTAGCCATAAAACAGGAAAGCCTGGACTCTGCTTGCTTCGCTTCAGCTTAAAGCAGTGTTAGAAGTGGGCCTGCACTCTGTACCGACACTTACACATTAAGCTGTTTGGAGTAACGGGGTTTTTTCCTGCATACCGGTAGTGTTGGAAGTCAAACAGTACTCACTACTATGCACTTTTACTTTTTACCCTCCAGGGTATGGTCACATTTTCTTTCATTACCTCACACCAGCACTTTTTAAAACCTCTTTTTCCTATAATGCCACATGTGTTAATTGTAGCAGTACAGTGTTGTACCGTGTTAGCCATTGACTTTCACATGTGTTAATTGGCAGCTATATTCTGGGAATTGTAGTGAGGGGTATCACTCCCTCATCTCCAACCTAAAATCTGTTTGTCTCCAAACTTATATATGTATGATGGGACACCCCAAAACACCCCCCACCCCCAACACCAAACTAAAGAAGTCAAAACACCTGAAACAATCTTTTAATTGTATGTAGCACTTATGGCGAATTTAGAAGTATAGTGAAGATAAGAACGCCTGAGAAAGTGATAAGACAGAGTGTTAAAACTCCTGATGCAGTACTTCAAGGTATTCACATAAAGATGAACTTATTCAAAGAATCAAAGAGTATCTGGCAATTTCCAACCAATTACACCACACATGATAGGAAAAGGTGGAGCATTAGGCACACACACCACCACAGGTTAAAATCAATCCTGTCTGGCTTAAAAGTTTTGCGCTGTGTTAGAACTATTAGCATAGGTTGCTCCACTTTCTTCTCTTTGGGCATACCTTTAATTGAGAGGTCTGAGGCTAAAGTATTAATGTCCAGTTTATTTATCATCACAGTGGGTGAGCTAATTAAGACAGAATGGGTCCATAGATCTGTGCAGTTTATGACAAATTCTAAACCTAGCATCTGTGGCTTGATGTTTCTCTTCTTAGCCGAGGAGCAGAACCCAACATGGTCTATTACTGTTATATTCCATCTACTTTAGCGTGTTGTGTGTTCAGAGATGTTCTTCTGCACACCACTGTTGTAAAAAGCTATTAATTGAGTTTTGTGGCCAATCTGTTTGCTTGCCGTTTATGTCTCTTTCAATGTAAACAGGTTTTTGGCCACAGAACTAACACTCACTGGATGTTTTTGTTTATAACAGCATTCTCAGTACATTTAAAAGACCACATTTTGTGAAAATCTCAAACGTGAAGCCTATTATGAAATATGAGAATCTCGCTATCTGTCATCAACAATCTTGTAGGGTCAATGTAACTTAAATCAGACACCTTGCCTTGCCAGTGTTTGGTCAAATGTCTAAGCATCTTGATCACGTCTGTATGATGGATAGATTGATTTGTAGCCCCATGAGTGACTGTTTGGAGCTGCACATTATAGGGTGGTCCAGATCTAGCTATTCAATTTTCTATTACATAGAAAATCACCTGAAAAATCCGTGCCCATTGATAAGTGTGCGAACTGACGATATGAAGAATCGTCTTCATGCCGAACTGGAATCGTCCTCACATAAATCAAAGTCATCCAGACGATCTGGATCTGCATAATTAGATCTGGACCACCCTGTATTTACCTTAATCAGTAAGCATATCTAAGAATGTGGCCACTGAATATGTGGCACAAAGTGTTTTCTTGTTCCTGTATTTCTTTTGTAACGGTGAGCTTTTAAAGAATGCTTCAAAGAATATAACAAATTTAAACTTGGAGAAAACTGAGAAAATCTTTAGAAGACAAAATAAGTTATTTCACGAGAGTTGTGATGTGAGCAAGAACAAAAGATTTAAGACCTGTATAGTCAGGCACCTTGGGATATTAATCATTTCTACAGGCTTTACTCCATTTGTTCTCTCATTCTGGAATACTTAGATACAAAGTTTCATTTTTCAACAAACTGTTTAATTAGGATGTTGTTTTGCAGCATGCCTGGGTTGTAATCAGACTCATAATAATAACATAAATCCTTTGTTAATATTTATACATATTCTCATATTTCTTTAAAGTAACAAGTCCATATCAATTCATAGATACTCCTATTCTAAATATGGTCACATTTTCTGGCCATTCTCACTCTCTTGCTAACTCCTCACAAAAAGAACATTTCAAGGATGACGGTACAGTCATAACATATCCAAAAACAAAGTGACTCACCCGGAAAAACTGGTAGGCAAGTATCAAATATTTAGAGGAAATCTTAACATACTTTGCAAATATAATATCTGTAAACCCTTATCACAAAAAAAAAATATATATATATACTGTATATATACATACTTCTACATACTGCTATTACTGTAATACAAAAAGCATTTTAAAAATGAGTAAGTGTCAGAGTATGACTTTATATGCAATTCAATAATTTACATGAATCAAACATAATAAAATATTTTCAGATCCACAAGGGGGTTGAGCCTTTCTCAGCAGTATTAAGCACAAGACAGGGACCAGTCTTTCTGGAAGGGTGACAGTTCATGACTGAGTCACGCCAACAATAACACTGGACTGGATTCAAGGCACCAATTAACATAACATGCAATTATTAAACCATTAATGTATTGTTATTGGGCAGCCCACACTAATGACTTGCCTAATGTTAATTCAGCCATGTTTCAGTTTGGGCAAAGCACATTCAACTAGAAGCTCCACATGTGAATTTAATCAGTTGATTATCTTCAATGTATTATAGCAGATCATTGACTGTAAACTACAGTCACACCTCCACACACTTTTAGACACATTTGCATCTTCAATAGCAATTGAATTCTGGTGACTTTGTTGTTTCAACCCTTTTACTTAGAGACTTCTTCTTCTTCTTTCGGCTGCTCCCGTTAGTGGTCACCAGAGTGGATCATCTTTTTCCATATCTTCCTGTCCTCTGCGTCTTGCTCTGTCACACCCATCACCTGCATGTCCTCTCTCACCACATCCATAAACCTTCTCTTAGGCCTTTCTGTTTTCCTCTTGCCTGGCAGCTCTATCCTTAACATCCTTTTCCCAATATACCCATCATCTCTCCTCTGCACATGTTAAAAACAGTGATAATTATTTAAAATAACAATCATTATCAATAGTTTGTTCAAGGGAGCCACAGTGGTTAACACCACTCTCTATCATCTTCAGCCTGAATTTGTCTGTGTGGAGATTGCAAGTTTACCCCATCTCTATGTAGGTTTTGTCCAAAAACCCCAAGTTTCTGTCACCTCCAGAGGTATGCATTTCAACCTAATAAGACAGGCACTATGTGCAAATTGCAAACACACTTTGAAACTCTTCATTTCCCAAATCTGACACCATGTGATAACTAATGCAAGTCACTTAGCCCACTGAATGAAAAGGCTGGTTTAATTGCTGTTTCTAAATTGGTCCTGTGTGAGTTTATGCAAGTTTGAACATCAGGATGATGTCCTACTTGGGGTTGATTCCTGTCACATGTCAAATGCTGCTGAGACAAGGTCTGAGTCCCCAGAACTGAAAGAAGCAATTGTGCAAAATTATTCATTATCTTTTAATTTCTGTTATTTTCCTCTTAATGCTTCCATTGAATATAAATGAATATGTCTATTTTGGTGCAGCTCCATCTACTCCATATATTTCACATACTAAGACCACCTATAATATGTTTGAATATTGTAAAAGAATAGACAAGACAATGCAAATGTTTTTGGGGTTCAGGCCATTTAGTCAAATGATGCTGGTGATAGATAAGTCTTTACAGACATGAGTTCAAAACAGAACTGAAAAAAACAAAAAAAATGGCTTTCATTTATAGATGCTAGATGGGAAATGATGTAATTGGGAGAAAGGTATTCTGGGAACCGAGGAAGAGGAAGTAGTGGTGCTTGTCTTCTGAGGACCGGAAGTGTCTTTAGGTTGTTGGTTCATCTGCTGGTCTGGAGGGATAGGGGAGAAAGAGTTAGAGGATAGCGTCAGCCAATGGTCTAGCAGGAACTTACGCTTATTTGAGCTCATAAACTGTCTCTCAAACTCACGTGTGTGACAATATATTAATATAAATAAATAGCTTGCAAAAATTAACCCACCTACCATACACCTAATGACATCACCCAGCTTTCCATATAGTGGCACACTTCCAAATGAAGCCTTACCTAACATATCATTTTCGAAATTACTTGGACTGGAGGTTATCCACGGAACATCAAATACAAGGCCAGGACCAGCCTTGACAGGATCACTCACTCAACTACAAGGGCCCAGTTTCGAAAAGCTAGCTGACATGATGTGCACGTGTTTAGGATGTGGGAGCAAAACTGGGATACCAGAAAAAAAAAAAACCAGAAATTGGGGAACATGCAAATTCCACACAGGAAGCATGGGAAGAATTAGAAATAATTTTGGAATGTGAGATACATGACACTACAGCAATAATCTGCATGGGACTTCAGATAAATCTAAGTACATCAAAAGCACATGAAAGATGCTGTATTACAGTGGAGAATACGGAAACAGAAACTCCAGTGTTACATGCACCTTGGAGGAAAATGGCAAATTGTTGCTTTATAATGACAGGTTTGATTACTCACTTAATTAAAAAATAATTAAGCATTTTTTTTTATCATATACAGTATTTGCTGTTTTTACTCTTATTTAAGTATTGTAATTTTCTTGACATTTTGAAAAAAAGTATGTTTCATTGACGCCATTATTTTGTACTTTTAGTTTTCACATGTACCATCATGTTGTGTCCATTATTGCTATGATGCTACAGTACAGTATTTCCAGGTCTACAGTATATGAGATAAAATCGGCTTTAACTTGGCTATGGTTCTAAGTTGATTAAAGCTGCCCTTTACAACACTGCTGACTTGCTTTTTATAATTCATTGAAGTATCCAAAAACACACCAAGATTTTTAACTTCATTATGCAAATTTACAGATGTGGACCAAGAAAGCTGCTAAGGCTAGTGACAGAGTTTGGGGGGTATAATGTGTAAGGCACAGTAAGTGACCTTCATTTGTTAAACCACCTCAGAGGACTGGGTAGACAACACTGGCTGAGATTGCTGGAGATAGCTGATTGAATAATGTGTCTGTAGGGAGTCCCTGTCTGGGGGTGAAATATTAGATTTTTGTTGTTGTTAACTTTGTCAATGGAGAAATTCAAAAACTTCTCACAGGTTTCAGTAGCAGAAGTAAAAGTAACAGGAGCAGTAGCAGCAGGTTGGATTCAAGATTAACTTAATTGTGCTGAATACTATTTTAGTTCTGTGAGCATTTTTATTGCTTAATTCAGTGTAATATTGTGCATTTGTTAACGTTTTAAACAATTTCTTAAAGTCTCATATGAGACCTGAAGTTTGTCTCTTTTCCATTTACACTCTGTCCTTCTGCAATATTGTCTAAGAGCAAGGGTGAATACATTCATCTAGGTGGTGCCAACATTCTTTACCTTGGGTCTATTTATTTTTAAAGAAGCTATACAATCGAGAGTGTGGGAGCAAGATGAGTTGAAAAGAGAGACTAACTTCTCAGAATCAGTGATTGAGGGAAGGGTATTTAAGATATGAGGTAAGTGAGTGAACGTAAATATATTAGTAAAATGAATGGCTCTGGTGGAGTTTATTGATTGGACAGGGACATGGGCAAGGGACTGGGAGGAGGTGGGAAGAGGACAAGATAACGTGGACTCAATCACAACTATATAATGATTAGAGACACCAGAATCAATAACTTCAACAGCGTACAGACAGAGAAACCAGACAATAACACAAGATTTAGCATATGACCCCTGTTTTGGCTCTGATACTGATTGGATAAGATTAAAAGAATCCACAAGGTAGAAAACTTGTTCACCATAGGTTTTGATGGAAAACAAATATGGATGTTAAAATCCCCTACAATCAACAGCCTATCAGAGCTAGAAGCCATAAATGACAGAAGATCAGAAAACTCTTGAATGAAACTTTTGTTATTTTTCAGAGGTCTATACACCAATGCACAAAGGACAGGGGTAGTGACATTAATTATGAAATACTGCACCTCAAAGACAAATAAACATCAACAGGCAAAAATCTACACTTAAAATAGTTTTTAAAAATGGTGGCTAGGCCACCTCCACGGCCAGTAGTTCTAAGGGAAATTAGAAGCTGCAACAAGGACAAAGATCATCAAGTGTGGTGAGGTCACAGACATTACAGTTTTTCTCAAATGCTAAAACACAAAAGCCAATCCTCTAAACCAAATGATCAGTTGTCTAAACACATTTACTAAATCTAGCCATCATTTTCCAATATCATAAACACATTTCACATGAAGACACAATTCACAAAACACAATCCTCTGTTCTCATAAATCTAAACACATTTTTCCTTGCTAAAACACAAGTTGCAAAAGAACTCTGCTCATATTCTCAAATGAAAGCTCATGTGATGCAAAATGCTTGCCACAATCAACAATATTTGAACACAATTAACAGACCTGGCGTCATTCATTACACACAACGACTCAAAATTGAAGACACTTTTTGCTAATGCTGTGACCACATGTATAAAAGCAAGTTCAGAGTGCACAGTTTGTTGAAGATTCCAAACAAACACAATGGATGAAGGCAGAGTCAGGGGAAGGGAGAAGAGCTGGCCATGGAAGAAGAGGAGCAGGCCAACGAGGAAGAGGAGTTCAAATCAGAGGAGGAAGAGGAGCAGGAGAACGAGGAAGAGGAGGATGCCAACAAGGGAGAGGAGAAGGTCCAGGAGGGAGAGCAAGACAACCTCGCACCATCATTACGGACGAGATGCGAGCAATAGTCATTGACCATGTCATTGTCCATGGCATGACAATGTCTGAAGCTGGACTAAGAGTCCGTTCCAAACCTGAGTAGGTTCACCATGGCCACCATTATCAGGGCATTCAGACAACACAATAGGTATTGTACTCTATTGCTTTCTTTGTCACAATACAGTTTTACAAGCCTGTGAAAGTAGTCTATTGGTTTCAAATCAGTTGTTATTGTAAAATATGTCAATTGACAACACATGTTTCTTTCTTTAAAGTTGAAAGAATGCCACATAGAGGTGGGAGGGTTGCCATATTTACAGCGGCACAAGAAACCCTCATTGTGGATATGGTTCGTGAGAACAACCTCATCAGACTCCGGGAGATCAGAGACAAAGTCATTGCCGATAATGTCAACTTTGAGAGCATTGATGATGTCAGCTTGGCCACAATAGACCGAGTTCTCCGGCGTCAAAAGATGCGGATGAAACAGGTCTATAGGGTTCCCTTTGAGCGCAACTCTGCGCGACACAAAGACCTACATTATGAGTATGTGCAAGTAAGTATACATCCATGTTCACAGTATAGTTAGTGTAATGAAGAATTATGTTGGTTCGGATTAAATTACAACCACTGCACACATCCGGTCAGGGACGGATGAAGATGTCCAAATTCTATTTATTAATTTCTTCCAAACTTATACAATGTGAAGATATGGTCTAAATAAATAATAATAAACATAAATTAGCTATCCCACTTTCTTTCTTTTCAGTTTGTCAATGTTAACATTAGTCATTTAACAGGTACTTCATTTATCCAGTAGATGGCGTACTACACCCCAGATAACATCAATATCGGAAATTACTAGAACGTTAAACAATAAAGCATTTACTCAACTTAAAAAGTAATTATTCTTAATGGATATACATATTATATACGAGGAAACGATAATACCGCAATTCCATAACAAACAATGTGAGAAACTCCATATAGCGTCTGTTCAACTATACTTTAACTTCTTCAAACGTCAATATTTAGAAACAGTACTAAATATAAATAATATATATATCCAAATTACAAATGTAAACATATAAACAATATACTTTAAGGATAAATGAATTCCACTTACTTTATAATCAATTACGCAAACTTTCACATTTAAACGAAGCTCCTACTCTACTGCTCAGACGCCACCAAACTAATCTAAATGTTCAAAGTGAAGCCCCGTGATTGGCCAAGTTCCAACTCACCATGGGCCAACCACAACAACCAATAAACCAAGGCGGAAGACAACTAATTAAGGGGATACAACACATAAATAATATATTGCCTTTTCAACAGTTAGTGGACATACTGTGTTGCTCAGTGGCCTACATTACTTCTGGACAATACTGTGCTACCTGATTGACTGTTGTTCTGAACACCTGTGCACTTTCACATTTTCACAGAGGATATTACAGTTGGACACGATGGACAGACCTCATGAGTACCTCTTCCTGGATGAGGCTGGCTTCAACCTGCAGAAACGAAGGCAAAGAGGTCATAACATCATTGGCCAAAGAGCTGTCACTGAGGTTCCTGGCCAACGGGGGGGTAATATTACTCTTTGTGCGGCCAGGGGGTTCGGAGGGGCTTGTCCACCGGCATGCTGTCCTTGGGTCTTACAACACCCAACGTCTCCTCACCTTCCTAGAGGAGCTAAAAGACATCCTCCTGGACTGCCAACAACACCATCCTGGTCCCGCACATCACATTTACAGTATGTGATCATTTGGGACAATGTCCTCTTCCACAGAACAAACCAAATCAGAGAGTGGTTCACCACCAACAGTAATCACTTTTTAAACGTCTGTCTGCCACCCTACTCCCCTTTCCTGAACCCTATAGAGGAGTTCTTCTCATCGTGGAGATGGAAGGTTTATGACAGACAACCATACACTAGAGAGAACCTCCTAAGGGCAATGGAGCTGGCATGTGTTGACATCCCAGTGGAGGCCTTCCAAGGATGGATTCGCCATTCCAGGGCATTTTTCCCGCGGTGCCTGGCAAGAGACAATATAGCCTGCGATGTGGATGAGGTGATGTGGCCCGATGCAGCTCAGCGACATGATGCCGCACAGTGATTGTGGTGTGTGTGTGGTGTGAATAAAGTAAATAAAAAAACTTCACACCCTGATCATGTTTTCAAGAGTACTGTTGTGTGCAATAGATTCTGTTTTTGCATTGAGTTGTGTTACAGTAGTGTACATGCAGAATTTTCTATAGATTTATACTCTTCATATGAAACTCACAAATCTAAATGCCTAATCCTCTGCAGAGATCTAAGAAGATCCGTTACTGTAAAGTTTCTAAAAATATGCATTAGCAGTTATGAAACAAAGAACCTTCTCACAAATTGAGCATTGTGTTTTCAATTGTTTGGCTGTAGTGTGTAATGATGTGTATAGTGTTTACATTTTTGAAAGCTTCGAGCTGCTCTTTTGGTGTGAAAGTTTGAGTTTTGAAGTGAGAAGGTCTGGTTGTGTTTATGTAGCTTTAGAAAAGGGTGTTGTGTTTAGACATTGGGGAACATGGAGGAAACGTTTGTAAAATGTGCTTTAGCATTTGAGAAAAACTGTAAGCCAGATCTCAGTTATAAATAAAAAAAAAAATCAACTAATGAGATGTAAAATATTCATTCAAAATGAAAATATTTTTAGGAATAGGGATTGAACATTTATTAGGGCAAATTTAATTGGTGAGGACTCCAGTATTTTCTGTGCAATCTTCTCCGACAACATTTTAGCACAAAATTTTACTGCACAGAGATTGTAGCATTAACTCCAAGACACAAAACAGAAGATAATTTGGGAAATCTTTTACTAATAAAAACAGGGATGAAATACTGAAGGATTGATCTGTCAATGGTAGGTAGTCACACATGGTCAACTAGTACTGCATGTAGAATATTATTGAACAACTAACCTACTAGGATCAGTCCAATTATGTTTTTTAAAAATACTGCATTCCCAAAAAAGATTAAAATAGTTGAATAAAAACAAAAAATCCATCATTTTACTTTACATCAGAAGCCATTCATGCAAGCTAAGAAAACAGGAAAACAGACAGATATAATTCACTTTGATTTCAATTCCCTAATTTCGGAGTTGCCAATTAACAGCATCGTTGAAAGTCTATCAGAAGACTGGGGGGACTATGGCTGCATTTCAGCCCGGCCTGTAGCTTGAGAGCTACACAGTGCAGGTGGCCATGGGGGTGTGGAAGTACCTGATTTCTGTCTCCAGTGACTTGCAGATGCTAATTGCATTGCTGGATTGATTCTTTGTGACTGAGACTGGGCCAGCACGAGAGGAGCAGGTGAGAAAAGCCAGAAAACTAAGGATATTCTTGTTCACTCAGAATGCTGAATCTGTATTTCAGTGGAATTTCTGATGGTGATGCAGCATTACAGCACTTACTGTATGCTGTCCTACCACCAACCACAGAGTAGAGCTGGATGATGCCTTGGGCTTAGCTCCTAGTTTAGCCCAGGACTCCATTGATTTGACCATGACTTCCTCAGAGCATGGGACAGCCTCAGGGTGAGATGCTTGGTGTCTGGGCCAAACCAAGGGACAGTGGAGTCAAGCACCAGCATCTACAGTGGTGGTACCTGTTGCAACTACGGAGTCAAGAAATTGTTTGTCATCCCTGATCCAATGGAGAACAGGTGTTCTTTCACCCAATTCAGTAATCTTCCAGTTACGGCAAAGGCAACCTTCGTAGATTGCCCAGGTAAGAGGTGGCATGTTATGCACACAAAATAAATATAGATGTTTCTGCTAGTTGCAACCAGGAATTAGTTTCAGTTTACTGAATGTAGACGAATTATTCACAAAGTTCCATGATCCATGATATCATAACAGCAATATTAAAAAAGATATTCACGTGCATTAAACAGTGACAGAACATTGTTTCAAAATAAAGGAACAATTTATTGAGAAAACTGTTATGACCTAGAGAGGTCCCAAGCATGTAAGTCACAAAAATACTCAAAGTACCCTCAAGAGAAGGAAATACTGTAGAATCTTTATAAATAAAAGATTTATTTTCACAAAAATGCTCTTGAATAAAATTAAGCACTGTGAATCAAAAAAGGCAAACCAAAGTAAACAAAGTCCCAATACAAATTCTAAGATGATAAGTCGAAATCCAGTATCTTGTCTGCTTATTCTTTTTCAGTTTTAGTCACTTAATTGCCTTCAGTGATGTGTCTGACACTCAGCAGATGTCACAGCTCTTCTTTTTTTCTTTCTGCCACGTCACTTTGTTGATATGTTTGCCATAAAAAACAAACTTGCCAACAGGTCACTTTACTGAGGTCGGTGCTGCCTAATTTTTTTTTTGAATTTCCAGAAGAGGTCGAATCATAAGTTTTTGATTAGGACCAAGGTCAATGATCTAGCCCCAGTAGTTAATGAGTAGTCCCGTAACATGCAGACAGACTTTGCAATTTTATTATATATGATTTCCATGTATCCATGGATTCTTTTCTCTTGCTTCTTTAATATGCCTTAGAATGTAAAATATTTGACAAACAAGAGAAGACAATTCAGTTCATCAAGCTTGTTTGTTTAGCTAAGCTGTGCCTTGTGATGGATGTACATTCTGTTCCTGGGTGGATTTCAGTTATGGGTTAAAGTTCATTGATTAGAGGTGATTATTATATGGATTAATTGGCATTAAAACTTGACATACAAGTTCACAGAGCAAAACCTTAAAATCTGAAAATAGTTTTATAATTATGATTTAATTTCTTAGCAGACTCTCAAACTTAACATTATAAGCAAAAGCCTCTTTCTTATACCAGCAGAAAATGTTAATTTTATATATAGGCCTGTAGCTGCAATGGTTATTAAAGATTTTATTTGTGTATATCATCTCTTTGGTAATTCAACTAAAAAATAAAGTCTGCCTACTATTCTGAAATATGTACAGTACAACATTATGAAATCGTAGACTGTTCACTTGGCTCAAGGGAACAAAGGATTTGAAATTTATTGGCACATCTACAAGATGTATTTAATCCTTATGCTTCATAAAAAAAACTTTTTTTCATTTCCAGAAGACTTTTCTTCTAGTCACTAAGTCGGGGTGAAATAAGAGCTTCACTGCCATCCCACGAGTCAACAGAGCTCCAGCTTGTGGTAAGGAAGAAAAACTGCATTAATTGCTTTCAGCTTTGTTTTACACTTTCCAAATGCTACTAAATTTATTGCACATAAGTGAAATGTACATTGCTGAATTAATGAATTAATTAATTATTGATTATTAATATAAATTAAATAGTAATCAAATATTTTGGTGTTCCCAGTTTGGCTTGAAGTAAAAGCATTAACAAAAGAGAGGCTGTAAGAGAGAGGAAAATGCATTTTCAAAACATATGACAGGATAGATAGATAGATAGATAGATAGATAGATAGATAGATAGATAGAGAGAGAGAGAGAGAGTGAGAGAGAGAGAGAGAGAGATAGTTCCTCAGTATTAATGTGCAGGAGCAAATGCATTTTTGAAAATGTATATGTTTTTAATAGGGTTGACATGCTGGGGCAGTGGACAAAATGGCTGCTCCATCCAGCACTTGTCACTCAGTTTGGTTACTTGCTAAAGTGCCAGTTATTTAGACATACGTAGTTTTCTTCTGTTTCCTCCTACATTCTAACAACACGTTATTGAAATGCTAAATAACTCAACGTACTTTGGTGTATACAAATATGACTGTGAGCACACATATACTTTCATGGATTGACATTTTATGTAATGCTGCTGTCTGCCTTGTGTCTGTTTCTGGTGGGGGAATTTCTGTACTGGAGCAACAGGCTCATAAATGGGAAGGATTTAAAAATTGTACATTAAACTTTTAGTAAAGACAGGCTGATTTAACCAACGTGCAGAATTTGAGCATTTTTTGGTGTAAACACCTTCATCATTTTTTCTGTATGGCTGAAGTTGCACAAAATGTTGTCAGCATCTGCATTCAGTCTTTAATATTTGTATCATTACTGTGAATAACCTAGATCAAACATAATAACAAGAATAACAATTTTTATTTTAATGAAGGCTTTTATCTACATGAAGAGAAATAAAAAAGGAATTAATTCTCCCTGCGGTGCTATATCTATTACCGAATATTCCTACATACACAAACAAATCATCCTTTAAGAAATTAGATTCAATGATTACATCATTGAGCTGGAATTTGAAATGGCTCCACATTCAAAAGCTGAGTCTATAAAGATCTAAAGCAGAAGGTGGCATGGCACTAACTTCTAATTTTACTATGGAAGAGCAAATATACACACAATAAAATCTTGGAAATCACAAGAAATTCATGAATTCACACCAGCCTGGCTTGCAATGGAAAACAAATCCTGCGGTAAATCTTCCTTATAAGCCCCGCTTTGTGCTCTGTTCAGTTCTTATTGTCAATTTACCAGCAAGTCATCCACCCATTACATAAAATATGGAACCAATGCAGTATACATTTCGGGGTTGAAAAGCTCTTATCTGCTGCTCCTATACATGACAATCGTCTTTTTCCACCTACTCAAACAAAGTCAATGTTTAACTTATGGACAACGCTAGGGTTTAAATAAAAGATACTTAACTTTCTAGCTGCACACTTTGTTTTTCTTATATGCAAATTAGAAATTTTGTTAAAAGAATCCTACTGAACTTTCCATATTTCGCACTCATATCATTCTCAGCGGTCATACTGGTTACTCCTGATGAAGACTCAGAGAGCATTTTAACAATATATAAACATATTTCAAAGAATTTTGCCTTCAATGATTCAAAGGAATGGCGTGAAAGGGACCTTTCTGTTGGCATCTCAGAAAAAGGGAGCAACTCAACAATACATTGAATAATTCAACTAAATGTCTTTCACTGATCACACTTATCTCATTTAAAATTGTCTAAAATATGCCAAGGGAAAGACATAACCTGTGAATACATCCATCCAGCTCCAGTATCAATAGACCATATGTTATGGGAATTCACTAAGCTAGCATCATTTTGGACAAAAAGTCTTTACATACTTCTCAGTTAGCCTTGGTGTCACAATCACTCTTAACCCAATAACAGCAATATCTGAAGAACCCCCGGATGGGTTTAAAAAGGATAAGGACAAATTGATTGTAATGGCCTATACCACACCACTAGCATGAAGACTTTGCCTGCTCATCTGAAAGAATCCCAAACCGCCATCCTTAACTCAGAAGGAAACTTAGAAATAACATATTTTCTCTTACAGGTTATGTCCCAAACTTTTTAAAAACATGACAAGAATTCATTAATATTATTTTAGAATGAGTATGCTGCAGTCTGTCATTGCTCTAATATGTTATTAGCTGTGTTGGCATATTTAATAAATTTTTTTTTTCTCCTGCTCCTCTTCTTTTTCTCTTTTGTGGGGGTTGAATTTTGTTTTGATTTTTTCTCAAGTAAATAGTTATGTCTGTTAAGTTATTGTTATTTGTTTGAATTAGTAGCATGCCATTGTGATGTTAAGGTTTTTGAAAATAGAATTAAATTACAAAAATATAGATAGATGTTCATTTGGGAGTCCTAATATTTGCACAACTTTGTTGTGTTGCAGGAAAAATAGGCTCAACTACTGAGAACTTAGTGGTCGTCATCAAAGGACAGGATTTTTCCTGGCCCAGATCTGTTTCCAAGTAGATCAGATATTATCCCTGAACGTTCCTGTGTGCTAGGACGTAAAAGGGACTTGTGGGAGAGGATGGTATGTGAGTGAATTAGTATTGTTTATTAGTATGGTGGAGTAATTAAGGCAACTGAGTTTATAGATAGGGGACCAAAATCAGGACAACAGAGGGGCATTAAATTTATTGTTTCCTTTAGTTCATTTTGTATTTGAATTTTCCCTGCACTTGAGTCTACCTATTATTATTAACAGTTTAATAGCAAATACCTTTTGTGGCATTTTATTGGTGCTTGACCTTTTTTATTATTATTAGTTTAATACTAAACAGCTTCCTTAGCGTTATCAGAATAGGAGAAGAGCTCAGGAGCTCCACCTTGTGACCCCTATATATAGTGTTTTGGGGGTCAGAATTTTGAGTTTATAAAGGATTTTTACACATTTTAAGCATACCTGATCACAACCTGATCACTTTTAGAGTGATATGTCGTATTGTGTGTTCATGTGTATATGTTTATTTATGGGTCAGGATGCAATTCAGTGGATATGTTCACTAAGTCTCAATGAAACTCGCCACTGTTACCAGCATTTTAAAATACTGGAAGCCTATTATTCTGAGCAGAATCACTCCAGTGGATTTTGCTGCACAGACATAACTATACGCACCATAATTTGTAATGTTGTAAGGAAGTTTTGACTTTGAGTTTATCAATGGATTTACATATTTTAGCCAACCTCTTTCAGAGTGACAGTCTTCATTATTGTGTGCCAGTTTGTGTGTCAATATGCGAGTCTGTGAAAATGATAACTCCGGTAGAATTAGTCTATCCAAAGCAACACTTTGAAGTGCAAGTGACTCCAATAATTTTTTCTGTATTTATAATTATTATTATTGCTATTATTATTTATGTTTTTGCTGTGCTTGCCTCTCTACTCAAAAAACTTAGACAGAATAGAACCACTTCAGCCACCACCAATGTGTAGCACCCACCTGGATTATGTGACAGCAGCCATTATTGCTCCAGTACAGTGTAACTTGAAAGATATCCAATTAGAAACAGGGAATGATTAAGGGGCCATTATGGATGGTGCTGTGATGGGCAATTTAGTTAGGACATCTACAGAGCTACATAAGTCACAAGTGTGCATATAAATATGCAGTATATTTTATATCTTTTTTCATTGCAAGTGCTCCATCCATTATATCCACTACCTCTGCTTTCATTAGTCACTAATTTGTTTATTTTGGATTACGAATGGATTCCATAATTATGGTAAATTTTTGCAAGCAAAACATCATGAACTTTGACCTAATCAAACTTCTGGAGTTTTGCATTTTTCTTGTCCCTCATTGCACCCAGCTTTCCTAATAACATTTGTGAAATGCCATGAAGTTTGGATTTTAAATTTCTCCAGCCTTATTTTAAATGTAGAATTTCATTATATATGTCCATTTGAAATAATGTGCAGTTTCATAAAATGTCATGATAATAGGTTCATCTTATTGGTGAATAAACAAAGAGACAAAGTGTCATTTCAGGGTTGAAATGAGTTCTTTAGTGTACAAAATGATCAAATAACACGAAAAGAAGAAAAAAAAAACTAGACAGAGGGCATTACAATTTTTTATATTGATCAGTTTAAGTTTGCTTAATTAAATTTGCTTCCCTTAAATAATGCCCATGAAAATATTCCAGTTTCTAACTAGTAAACACAGCATTTCAGAAAACAATGTTCATAAGTTATTAGATGTCACTTGCATATTCATTGGATACTTTACATGTCTTGTTTCCCAGTACAGTTGAATAGAACTGACATAGAAAGTTGAACTATCCAATCAGCAAGCAAGTTCTGTTCAATCAGTGCTTCACTATTCTGGTAAACAATGGCATCCTAGTGAGAAAAAGGGGACATCTCTTTAAAAACGATCAATGAATAGTTTAATGTCAGGTGATGAAGCACAAAAACAAGTAAACTATCTGATAATGCTGCAGCATTCAGGCATGAAATACGAATACAGTGCATGTAGTGCATACAGCACACTCTAGTGGCAAGTAATGGTTAGAAAATTCAGAAACTAGGAATTAGAAAATACTTCAGCTACTAATTAGGAGAATATTGGGAGTATTTATAGATTTTATCAGTTGATGTCATAGTGTGCAATAAATCTTTAAAAGAAAACATTGTATGATATGTCAGGCAGGGAATGAATTTGTGTAGCACATGCAGTGCTTCATTTTAAATTGTACATTAACTCTCGCATAGTTTTAGGCTTAACCCTCTAATGTTCAGAATAACATTTTATTGGACTAGACTGGAGCCTAGATTATATATCCATAAAGTCACGGTGACTTCCTATACTGTTACCACAAAGATTGATTTTGCTTAATTGCAGTAATGTTTAGAATTCAGCAAGAATTTCCTAAAGTTATTGTAAAACAAGTCTCTATCAAATTATATAGTTAAATTAGACCAGCATTAGACTTGTCAATGTAGTATCTAGTACCTTTCTAATAATGTTAGTAAACCCTACATTGCACAAACAAATTGTGTCCAAATGAAAATAGAGTAAAGCAAAATGGTGCCAAGCAGATACCTAAACTTATTCTAAACTAAAGGGTGGCATTAGAAGTCCTTACTATGCAATGGTGGAAAATAAAAATAATTGTCAACAAAGCATGTATGTGTTAATCTTGACAAATCAATCCCAACCGCTTAAGGGGATCATTAGTTCTTGAATAGTATGTACAAAATGGCTGCTATATCACAAATAAACTTGAACACTCAGTTTTAGACAACAGTAGCTGTATTGTTGATTTCTAAACATGTTAGACAATGAGTGGCATGCAGAGATGTTCAGATTGTGCTCTTTTAAACGTGTGCTTGATGTTCTACAAAAGGAAACATTAAATTTACACAATGATAATCTGATCTTTTTATAATCATGACATAAACTGTTCCTACAGTGAGCTGGCGCTCTGCCCGGGGTTTCTTTCCTGCTTTGTGTTCTGTGTTGGCTGGGATTGGCTCCAGCAGACCCCCGTGACCCTGTAGTTAGGATATAGCGGGTTGGATAATGGATGGATGGATGACATAAACTGCATCATTCAATTATTTTTTGCAATAATTATAGAGAATTGTGTATCAAATTTTGGATGTCTGCTTTTATAATAAGTGAATTATGTAACATTTCCTTTGTGTACTATATTGGTTTTGAAAAATATATACAGTACAAGCCTTTTTTTAATTTTGAAAAATAAATAGACATATTCTTTTTCTTCCATAAAAAATAATCAGTAGAACAATAAAATGAAAGCACGTAGAGAGGAGGTTCCCCAAAATGCAATATGGTAAATAAAACATGATTCTGTAAAGACATAGAGCTGATGGTATTTAAAACAGAAGTTACATTTTACATCATTGTAAAATGCATCATTGCAAAGCTAACGATTCCCTGATGAAAGGAGAAATATATTTAACTTGTTTCTAATATTCTTCTGTCAAATTATATATAAAAGTCCTGTTCTGTCTGTCTTACTGTCTGGAATTCTGAAGATCCATTGCATCCCTAGGGGGACACAAAGAGTCTGCTGCTGCAGTGATGAAGAGGGAGTTTCAGGAAGCGGTTTGGGTTTGGGGAGGCTGTTGGTTGGATGCTTTTTACCCTTAAACTTGTGAGGTATGATCTCAAGAAAAACATGCCAAACTTGCTAAGAAAGCATACAATTTCTGATGAAAGATTTGAGAGTGTAGAGTTTATTGCTGTTCATTGGCATCCGTAAACCTTAAAAATCATTAAAATGGTTTTTAATTTAAACAACTTCAATTTAGATGATACAATACAAATGTTGGATATTACTACAGAAATAAACTGTGGCTCAACTGCTTTGTGGGCACAAAGTGCACAGAATCTGCTAATGATTCAGAGCAAGATGACAATATTTCAGTAAAACATATTTGTGCACATTTTACCTTTCAAAAGTCCTGAAAATGAAATATGGGTATACAGTAACACAAATAAATGATGTGCTGCTATATAGTATTAGTGGAACCTGATTCAGTAATGGGTGGCACAGTGGTGCAGTGGCAGTCTCACAGTAAGGTGACCAGGGTTTTGTGTCCCAGGTCCTCTCTGTATGAAGTTTGCAAGTTCTCTCTGTGTCTGTGTGGGTTTCCTCTGGGTGCTGTAGTTTGCACCCACTGTCAAAAGACATGCAAGTTAGGTGATTTGTCAGTAGTAAATTGGCCTTAATGTGTGTTCTGGTTGTGTGTGTGCTCACCCTTCAATTGACTGATGCCCTGTCCAGGATTTGTTCCTGCCTTGTGCCTTATGCTAGCTGGGATAGGCTCCAGCTCCCCTGCAAAGTGCTAAATTTTGTGTACCATTTAGAGCTCAAAGTCCTTTGGAAAAACAAACATCATTTGCACTGCCCAAAGTAGAACCCAATAAGGAATCATGTCATGTGATTTTGTAACCCACTTAATTCAGACCAGTGTCTCAGGATTGAGAATAAATAAATTGTTAAAAACTAATATGCCCATCTTTACATAAGGGGTTGAAATCTACAAGACTTTGACTATCTTAGCATTTCCTATTGGATGGGCAGCAGCCATTTCATTAAGAATGAGTGTTGCATATCTATAATTTAATGAAATTAAAAGATTTTAAGAACCGTCAAGAAGACAGACAATAGCATGGGCTTTAATATACTACATATTTGAAAACTAAATACAAATTTTAAATTTCAGAGCATATACTGTATAAGTGAATTCATACACATTATATTCAAATTATTAAAGAGCAGATAAATCAACAAATTAAAGACTTTGTACCCTGTATATCCAGTTTTTCTATTGTGCGGTTTTCCCCAAAGGAAGGTGTCCCACCCAACCTGCACCCTGCACAACATCTCAGATTAGATCTTTTCTGTTTGCAATCTATACTAATAAAAGGCAAAGCCCTCACTGACTGACTGACTGACTGACTCATCACTAATTCTCCAACTTCCTGTGTAGGTAGAAGGCAGAAATTTGGCAGGCTCGTTCCTTACAGCTTACTTACAAAAGTTGGGCAGGTTTCATTTCGAAATTCTACGCGTAATGGTCATAACTGGAACCTATTTTTTCGTCCATATACTAAAATAGACTTCTGCTCGATGCCTGTGGGAGGCGGAGTTACGGCTCCCACGTAATTTAGTGCCTGCCCATATATGGCCGTCCGTCAGCGGCAATCCAATAGAAACACTGTCGCTAAATATTCACGGGTGAAGGACTGTGCTTATGCAGAGGAAGATGAGATGGTCAGGGTGGTGTATGGCACAAACTCAGCGAAACTGCGAGAGAAACTTTTAAGTGCCGGGTCATAGCTAACATTAAATACAGCCATGGACATCGCACGAGATGGCACCAGCACAGCTGGGAAACTTCGATGCATGTACACCGAGCGGCTCACGTGAACTGACGCAGTGCACAGACAAAAAGCAACAGTTCCAAAGAGTGCTGAACAAAAACCAAATCACACAATTGAGAAGGCAGCAAAAAAATATGAAGCGTCTGATACATAGAATCATATTCATAAGTGCAGCTACTGCGGAAACAAAGCACACGGTGGAAAAAGTCAATGTCCCGCTAAAGGAAGACAGTGTAAAAAAAAACCCGTGCATGCAGTGTGTCAGGTCTCAGATAAAGAAGAAGACGAGCTGTTTATTGATGCAGTAAGAAACGAATCGATAAATGAAACCTGTTATCTTTACAACGATTGACAAACACGGAATGTAACTTGAACACAACACATCCTACAAATACGAACCTGATTGAAAGAAATAATGATAATCAAATCCTTGATGACAGCAACACTCATAGCACTCACAAAACAAATACTGTATATTGACAATCATGTTACGTTATTTTTAAAATGTTCCCTTTTCTTTTTCATAACTTCTTTAACACACTACTTCTCTGCTGCGAAACGCGGGTACATATATATGTATATACTGTATATACCCCGATCTACATACTCTCAAATAGACAAGCCACACGCCGTGGCGCAATGGTAGAGCCTCTAGCGCCGACATCCGAGGTTCGATTCCTGAGAGGGGATGCACTGAGTATGTACGTGCGCTTCCCGATTAATTTTACCTTCACATCCCCTTGGTTTGAGACGTATGAAAAAATATGCGGTTAATGCAGAATCATGTTACGTTATTTTTAAAATGTTTACTTTTCTTAGCACAAGCACAGCTGAGAAGCTTCGATGCATGTACTCCATAACGTGTTAAAAAATAACGCATTTAATCACACTTTCAATTCCAAGCAAAGGGGAACTTTTGTCAATGCATGATTTCCTGGTACATCGATTACATTGATGCACACATCAGAGCTACAAAAATATTCGAGTCGAAATAAAGCGCGTTCCTACGACTAATCGGAGGAAAATTTCATTTCAAAAGACTACCCAACGGAAGCCTTGATAAAAGCATGGTTTTCTGCACACTGAAAAGCAAGCAAAATTAGATGCATTACAGAAAGCGGACTTTGTGGTTCTTACTGGGGATCATTGGACTTCCGTGACCGTTAGTAATTCTAATTACATCTAATTACAAAATGTTCAATGATCACACTGTTTTAGCCTAATGTACAAAATAATTTTGGCTAAGGTTACTCAGAGTTTAAAGATGAGGCTGGTCAAATTACCTTTTATATTTCTGACTTATTTTCTTAAGAAGAAAAACTGCACTTTATGTTGAAATTTTGGTTATTATTATTTAAAGACAATACCATTCTGAAAATGTACTTAAAGTACTTAAAATAGAACTTTATTTTTAAGTCTGCCCAATTTTAGCCAGGGATGAAATTTTTGTTTCTGTTTTGAATTGAAATGCAGTTTAAAAACACTTTTTTTTCAGAAATTAAAAGAGCTTGAGTTTACAATATTCATGTCCATGTCTATTATTTGATTCTGTCGCCCACTAAAACCCTTTTAAATTAAAAAACATTTGATTTGGGGCAAATTTTCATGTGTGATTACATTAGATAGATAGATTAGATAGATAGATAGATAGATAGATAGATAGATAGATAGATAGATATTAGATCCCAAGGGAAATTCACATAATCCAGCAGCAGTATACTGATACAAAGAAACAATATTAAATGAAATAGTAATAAAAATGAAAAAAATGAAAAAAATAAAATAAAATTTATGTTAGCATTTACTCCCCCGGGTGGAATTGAAAAGTCGCATAGTGTGGGGGGGAGTCTGTCAGTGGATCTCCTCAGTCTGTCACTGAAGCTACTCCTCTGTCTGGAGATGACACTGTTAAGTGGATGCAGTGGATTATTCATGATTGACAGGAGTTTGCTTAGTGCCCGTCGCTCTGCCACAGATGTTAAACTGTCCAACTTTAATCCTACAATAGAGCCTGCCTTCTTAACAAGTTTGTCCAGGCGTGAGGCGTCTTTCATCTTTATGCTGCCACCCCAGCACACCACCGTGTAGAAGAGGGCACTCGCCACAACCGTCTGGTAGAACATCTGCAGCATCTTACTGCAGATGTTGAAGGATGCCAACCTTCTCAGAAAGTATAGTCTGCTCTGACCTTTCTTACATAGAGCATCAGTATTGGCAGTCCAGTCCAATTTGTCATCCAGCTGCACTCCCAGATATTTATAGGTCTGCACCCTCTGCACACAGTCACCTCTGATGATCACAGGGTCCATGAGGGGCCTGGGCCTCCTAAAATCCACCACCAGCTCCTTGGTCTTGCTGGTGTTAAGGTGTAAGTGGTTTGAGTCGCACCATTTAACAAAGTCTTTGATTAACTTTCTGTACTCCTCCTCCTGCCCACCTGATGCAGCCCACAATAGCAGTGTCATCAGCGAACTTTTGCACGTGGCAGGACTCGAGTCATATTGGAAGTCTGATGTATATAGATTGAACAGGACCGGAGAAAGTACAGTCCCCTCGGCCCCTGTATTGCTGAACACAATGTCAGACCTGCAGTTCCCAAGACGCACATATTGAGGTCTGTCTGTAAGATAGTCCACAATCCATGCCACCAGGTGTGAGTCTACTCCCATCTCAGTCAGCTTGTCTCTAAGGAGCAGAGGTTGGATGGTGTTGAAGGCGCTAGAGAAGTCCAAAACATAATTCTTACAGCACCACTGCCTCTGTCCAGGTGGGAGAGGGATCGTGTAGCATATAGATGATGGCATCCTCCGCTCCCACCTTCTCCTGGTATGCGAACTGCAGAGGGTCGAGGGCTGACGGACCTGTGGCCTCAGGTGGTGAAGCAGCAGCCGCTCCATGGTCTTCATCAGATGTGACGTCAGAGCAACAGGCCGGAAGTCATTCAGCTCACTAGGACGTGATACCTTTGGGACAGGAGTGATACAAGATGTTTTCCAAAGCCTTGGGACTCTCCCCTGTTCCAGGCTCAGGTTGAAGATGCGCTGTAGAGGACTCCCCAGTTCCAACGCACAGGCCTTCAGCAGTCGTGGCGATACACCATCTGGACCCGCTGCTTTGCTGGCACAAAGTCTTTTCAGCTCTCTGCTCACCTGGGCTGCTGTAATTGTGGGTGGGGATGTCTCACCTATGCTGGTATCAGCAGAAGGATGGTTGGAGGATGCAGTACTCGAGGTGAGAGTGGGTTACTGTGATCAAACCTATTAAAGAAGTTGTTCATTTGGTTTGCTCTCTCCACGTCTGTCTCGATGGGCACCCGCTTGAGCTGCAGCCAGTGATAATCTTCATCCCATCCCACACTTCCTTCATGCTGTTGTTCTGCAACTTCTGCTCCAGCTTTCTCCTGTACTGCTCTTTCGCCCTGAGCTGGACTCAGAGTTCCTTCTGCACGCGCTTGAGCTCATGCTGATCACCACCTTTAAAAGCCCTTTTCTTCTGGTTCAAAAGGCCCTTGATGTCACTTGTAATCCATGGCTTGTTGTTAGCATAGCAGCATACTGTTCTTACTGGAACTACAATGTCCATACAGAAGTTGATGTAATCAGTTGTGCATTCAACAGCCTCTTCAATGTTCTCACTATGTGACCCAAGCAATATATCCCAGTCTGTAGTTCCAAAGCAGTCTCTCAGAGCCTGCTCTGCCTCAGGGGACCACTTCCTGAATGAGCGTGTAGTTGTAGGTAGCGCCCTCACTCTTGGTTTGTATTGAGGCTGAAGCAGAACCAGGTTATGATCTGCTTTCCCAAGCGCAGGCAGCGGGGTGGCGCTGTATGCGTCTTTAACGTTTGCATACAGTAGGTCGATAGTCCTGTTTCCCCGAGTGTTACAATCCACATACTGGGAGAAGGCAGGTAATGTTTTGTCCAGCGTTACATGGTTAAAGTCTCCAGCGATTAGCACAAGTGCCTCAGGGTGCTGCGTTTGTAACTTAGCAACTGCGGAATGGATGATGTCACTCTCCATCTCCGCGTTCGCTTGAGGGGGGATGTAAACAATAACAGCAATCACGTGTCCAAACTCTCTGGGCAAGTAATAGGGGCGCAGACTTACGGCCAACAGTTCGGTGTCCCTGCAGCAATTGGAGATTTTAACGTTTACATGTCCTGAGTTGCACCACTTTGTATTGACATAGAGAGAGAGTCCTCCTCCTTTCTTCTTTCCACAGGTACTTGCGTCTCTGTCCGCTCTAACTGTGCTAAACCCGGGTAGCTCCACGTTAGCATCTGGGATGGTAGTTGTTAGCCACGTTTCACTAAAACACAGCATTCTCTGTAGGTTCTGACATTTTCACCAGCACAGCCAGTTCGTCGACCTCATTTGGTAGTGAGTTTACATTTCCCAGGATCACAGAAGGCACCGACGGTTTATAACGCCATTTTCTCTCAAGTTGTCTCGATTTAATCTTATCTTTTATCTTTGCGCTCGGCTGCCCCGATATCGTCTTCTTACCTCGTCAGGTAAATAAGGAACCACACCGGCATAAGCATTTCTTCTCAGTGCTTTAAGCTGACTACTTGAATAGGCGATTCTCGGAGTGTAAAAATCCATGTCAAGTAGTAAAATAGTAAAAAGTGTCCAGGGAGCAATTCCACATAAAAGAAAGTGGTAGAAGTGATCAGTGAAATAGAGAAAAATAGACATAAAAAGGTAAAAAGATAAAGTCATATACAGAGCTGCTGGAAAGGCTGCCACTCAGATGCGGCGCCGGATATGAGATATCAAGATTAATTATTACACAGCCTCTAATTAATTAGATTAATTTTTTGCATCGAGTCCCACCCCTAATATATATGTAGATATATATATATATGTAGATATGTATATGTATATGAGAGGGAAGTCTGGGCCTCTCTGCTTAAGCTGCTGCCCCCGCGACCCGACCTCGGATAAGCGGAAGAGGATGGATGGATGGATGTATATATATGCATATTTGTATATATATCCATCCATCCATTTTCTAACCCGCTGAATCCGAATACAGGGTCACGGGGTCTGCTGGAGCCAATCCCAGCCAACACAGCCAATCCTGGGCAGGGTGCCAACCCACGCAGGGCACAAGGCAGGAACCAAACCCTGGGCAGGGTGCCAACCCACCAGGACACACACAAACACACCCACACACCAAGCACACACTAGGGCCAATTTAGAATCGCCAATCCACCTAACCTGCATGTCTTTGGATCATGGGAGGAAACCAGACAGAGTGGGGCGCCCGGAGGAAACCCACCCGTGGCAGACACGGAGAGAACATGCAAACTCCACGCAGGGAGGACCCGGAAGCGAACCCTGGGGTCTCCGGGAGCCTTTATAGCGCCTCCCTCCAGTGATGTGTGCGGGTGGAAGTGGAGGCAGCAGCGGCCAACCACTGCGCCACCGTGCCGCCCACTATTTGTATATATATTTGTATATATATATATATACATATATATATGTATATATATATATATATATATATATACATATATATGTATATATATGTCTATATTTGTATATGTGTATATATATGTATATATGTATATATATATGATGTGTATATATATGTTTATGTGTGTGTGTGTGTATATATATATATATATATATATATATATATATATATATATATATATATATATATATATATATGCCAGCAACACTCATGACAATGACAACACAATTACATTGTCGATCATGTTACGTTATTATTAAATGTTTTTTTCTTTTTCATTACTTCTTTAACACACTACTTCTTAGCTGTGAAGCGCAGGTATTTTGCTAGTGGGACTATAATTCTGGAAGTGTTAAAAAAAACTCACTATCATATTATTCTATGAAAATCTTTGGGTCCTTCAGGAACCTTGAGCACCATTGATGAACCACTGAACATGGACATGTAGAGAAAACAAGAATGTTACCAGACACAGTAACATTTTAGGCATGTTGAACTCTGGGACTGGAACCAAAACAAGAGCAGTAGGAGAATGTGCTTCACTCGCTGAAAAGAAAGACAAAGTTGATCAAAACGTATCATTTTCTTTCATTTGCATTATTTTAAACTTCAAGTAACCTATGGCTATCTTTAAACAAGGCTCAAGCTTGCATGATCTCACTATGTGGGCATGGCTTTCCTCACAGGATAACTCACAGAAACCTCATGTCAGGATGTCGGTCTTTATAAGGGTAAGGAGGCCCAAACAGTACCAAATGAATGTATTCTGTCCACCTAAGCCAACTCAACTTGAATGTTGTGCTTATTGCTGAACAGGATATCTGTAAACTGGTTGGGATAGAATTGGCACAACAGGGGTTGGGGTTTCATGGTATAGCAAACACAAACAAAACTTTAACAGGTGGGCAGCAAATAAAATAAATAAATTAATTAATTAAATATGCAATTTTATTATAAAAACTAAATACACTTTTTAAAAAAAATCAAAGTAATTAGCAAACAAGAGAGTCCATACATTTTTATATCATTGTCTCCAATATAAATTATCTCATATTCACACAATAAAAAGTGAAAACTGCTAGAAATGATTGTAAGGATTCTGCTCATATTATTCAAATACTGTCTAAAAAACATTACCAATATGTAATTAAAATTTGCATACCTATGACGAACAACTTTAACACAAAAGAAATGTGAAAAAAGCTGGATTTAAATTTGGTATACTGATAGGCCCTGGAGTCCTTAAGGTGCCCATTTTCCATTTCCAGATATGATCCCCTACTTTGATTTATGTTATATTTACCAGGATGGTCAGTTTCATGTACATCACCAAACACAGACACAGTGGTGCATTACAAAGAAATAAGAGTAGCAGATCCGTATGTTAGAATTTGATTCAGAAACTTGATTGACAAGAAAACCTACACAAATAAGTTAACCTAATCAAAGTTTGACCGCATTACTTTTAATGAGTATAGCACTGTATGTATACTTTTTTCACTTTCACATTTTGATTTCAAAAGCATTTAATGGCATTCAGAGGCATACACAAAAATGTTATTGACTGATGAACTAACATTGGTTGCTGACTGCAGAGGTTCCTTTGTATGTCTAGATGCCATATCCAGGGTTTGGCATGTGAGAATTTGGCCCACTCTGATAGCTAACCAGTCAACCCAAATTTTATTGTAAGCTTAGTCAATGGGTGTTGCGTGGAAAGAACCAAGGTGCATTTAGCATATATTAGTAATCTAAGTAGCCAGAACAAGGCTACCTGGTACTCAAAGCAGATGTACAATGTCTCCAAAGTGCAAACATCTCAAAGTTTCCACCACTTATATTTTGCATAAACGATTTCTTATTTTTCCTTGGTTTAGGCTGACCTAAAGAATGGTAAATCAATCCACTCTGTTAAACTTAATTGTAAACCCATGTAGTACAACTAACGCAGAAAGATTGTAAATGCTATAATTAAATGCCCCCAAATAGTTTAAACATTAAACTATTGAGTATTCCATCCATCCATCCAGTATCCAACCCTCTATATCCTAACTACAGGGTCACGGGGGTCTGCTGGAGCCAATCCCAACCAACATAGGGTGCAAGGCAGGAAACAAAAACCACGGTATTGAGTATTCTGCACTATGAATTTAGTTTTGTTTTAGCAGGACTCAGCATTTGACAGCAAACAGACATTATTTCAGTTGTTATTTTTAAGTAATTAGACCCAGACATACTGATAGCTCTAAACTTTTGCACCATCCTATCTGACATTGCTAGAAAAATGTATCCAACATGGCTGCCTCTATAGAGTAATAACAGCTCTGAAGAAACTTTCCTCAAAAGTTGTAAATATTGCATAACACTTGTCAAAACTTTGTGTCCTTTACATTTACACTTTTTAAGGTTATAAGAATATCTTATGAAAATAATTATTAATTGATGGACTTCTGATTTTGCCATGGATGTTGAGAACTCAAAGTGAGGTTAATTTTATCTGCTTTGTGGTAAGTACTGATGTCAGAAGGGGACCTTGTTTTTTTTCAATTTCCTGGATAATCCAGTTACTCATTGTGACATGGCTGTCTGCAGGATGTAAGTATTTGCTGTCTTGCAAAGGAGTTGCTATTTTGAAGTTTATGGCTGGTTGAGATTTACAAACAATACCACGTGTGATAACAGAACTGTCTCCTTCCTTAGAGGATTTCTGCATTTACCTGACTTGGCAATTAACATGTTTGACAATATTGGTTGCTAAACAGCAAATCTTTACTCATTAATGGTTGGTAACAATACATTTTGTTGACTTGTGCTTTCATTAATTGTTAAACCCAGGAAATGTAGATGTGCCATTGTTTAATCTGATTGTCCAGAACTGATAATGGCAGGGACTGAAGGAGATTTAAGCTCTGGCCAGGAGAAGGCAAAAAGGAGGACAGTCCACTGAGAACACTGCCAAGACACTCGGACGGAGCACAGAGGCTCGCAGGCTGACAAGGGTACGTGGCTGGCACGACGTGAGGCACAAGGACGACAATACTCCCAGGGAGGAAGAGACAGCTCTACAAGGAGACGCCGGTTGTGGATCCAGCGAGAGAGGGAAGCCGCATGAAAGGACCGAGCAAAGCTGGCAGACAAGAAATAAGGCGTGCCTAATTCACAGCAATACAAGGAGCCCAGAGTGGACAAAAAAAGGAACAGTGAAGAGACACCAACAGGGATTCCACGATTCTCTTGGAAACGAGTGCCCGGTGAACAGAGTGCATCCGTGGACAGTTGAACAATTAAGTGTTGGGGTAACACTGAGAACAAACAGGACTTTGCACCACTACAGGTTGTATCATCCAATTCACGTTTTTAATGGACTTTTAGAGTGTGGACTGTGGCTTTCCTTTCTAAGATAAGAAATTTTCTTCATGATACTGTTAGATTTGGTTTATGTTCATTTATCTTTTTCATGTACTTATTATTGTCTAGTGTAATAGAAGTTACTTCCTGAAATTGCTGTTGTGTCTTTCATTGTGTGTTTACTCACCGCCCAATTTAAAGAAACCTGTGTGCTATCATTGGTAAATTTCAGGAGTTCCCAGTCTCTTAATAAAACTGGGTGGTGTAGTCGGATATTTGGATGGTGTCTAGTTAGAGCACCTGAAAGTGTGACCAGACACCTGTTACACTGAGATTTACTTGCAGCTAATTGTAAGAACCGGGCGGCACGGTGGCGCAGTGGTAGCGCTGCTGCCTCGCAGTTAGGAGACCCGGGTTTGCTTCCCAGGTCCTCCCTGCGTGGAGTTTGCATGTTCTCCCCGTGTCTGCGTGGGTTTCCTCCGGGCGCTCCGGTTTCCTCCCACAATCCAAAGACATGCAGGTTAGGTGGCTTGGCGATTCTAAATTGGCCCTAGTGTGTGCTTGGTGTGTGTGTGTGTCCTGTGGTGGGTTGGCACCCTGCCCAGGATTGGTTCCTGCCTTGTGCCCTGTGTTGGCTGGGATTGGCTCCAGCAGACCCCCGTGACCCTGTATTCGCATTCAGCGGGTTAGAAAATGGATGGATAATTGTAAGAACCTAAGGGTCTAAGGCTTGATGTTGGCTAGAAGGATATCACATAAAGAAAGTGTTTAATGGCTATTTAAATAATTTTACTGACAATATAAGGTGCAGCATACAAATATAGTCAGTATCAGATTGCTTGAAGCTCATTTATCATTGTTAAACATACAGTAGCTAATTGGCAGTATATCATTAGCTAGTCAGATAGCAGGTATTAGGGTGCTTTATTACTGAGCTATTTTAATTTCTGTTTCATTGTCAGAGCACTTTCCAGTATACAAACCTGGGCTATTTTTGATGTTTCACACTCATTTCTATTTTTTTAATATGGCTGATTTTACAGTAACTGATGTATTCATAATATACAGTACATAAACAGAATACTCACATATATAGACTATTTGTTAGCCACATAAATTAAGTCTAAGAATATCACGTTTAATGTAAGATCTATTCATCAGGCTAAATTTTTCTTTTAGACTCAGCAATTTTCATTGAACTTGTACTTGTATGGTACAGAGTGTTGTGGAGGTGCACGTTGTCTGCTGTCTCCTCAGATACCTGGGTACAGTTATTAGGTTGCTATCACTTGAAGCATAGCCACTAGTTTAGAATCAGTCCTTTGCCATGCCTCTATGTATTTTTACTTTTTAGTTAATTAATGAAGGCATCATCTCATGCTAGAGTGGTAGTGTCTTCTCTTACTTGCACCAGTTCAGCATGCATCATTGTGAAACCTTGATAAATGAATTGAGTCCTTTGGTCAGTCAATTCAGGGCATAGTCGAATGTGTTTTTTCTGATTGGTCTTGTTGGATTAGAAGGCTAAATGTGGTCTTTCACAGGAACATGTATTTGTTCATTCTCCAAAGGTTATGAAGACATGAGGCAGTCTCAATGTTGGAAATGGTGAATTTAGCCATAGGGCAAAATCCAGTTATAACAGTAATGTGAAGGATGTTGGGCAAGGGATAGACAAAATTGCTGTTGGTGTTCAGGAGGGATTGTATACTAGCTCAGATGAAAGTGAGATTTTGTAAGAGGAATGGGTGAATGAGATGTAGTCAAATAATGAGCAGAGTCTGTCACCGAACGTCTATCCTAAATCTTTCATCAAGCCAAAAAAAATGTAATATTGTAGGAGTAGAAGTAAGACACCAGAAATAACTCACTCAAAGTAATTCACAACTGAACGGTATTTTATTCAAGTCTTGGATAATGTAAAAAAAGACAAATCAACCGTGATACCATTGTTTTGGAATATGGGTAAGATTGCCACAGAAACAAACAGATAGTAATGCTAGCAACCGTAACAAAACAAAAAAGGAGTTGCAGCAAGAAAAAAAAAAATTGAATGGACACAGTCTAGAGAAAACCTAATCAATTTTGATTGCTAGGGGTTAAAACCCTAATTAGATAAATACCTCATCATGAGAAAGTCAAGAATTACCTAAAAATACCAAAAACAATCACAACAAATTTCAGACAGAGCTTTAAAAATCTGATTTCCCACCTGATGTTCTGCATGATCTTTTTGAGGTTGTTAATGTACCTTTATAACTAAAAACATGTATTCAGGACATGATCTATTGCAAATACTTCACTTTGGGTATTTATGACATTCCCATACCAACACACAGATAAGGTCACAGACTGTCCCAAACAAGTTTGCTTTACTGAGGTCAAGTAATGGCAACAGCCATAAAAATGACATTATATTGAGACTCCTCCCTTTGATTGGCATTATAGTTCCCGAAAGAGATGATATGTGGACTGTATTGAGGGATTTGAAAGAGGTAGTTTATATTTGTCCCCTGCATTCACTGGTAAATCTAGTCAGTATTTGCAGACAAAATTACAAGACCATCAGTACCTCAGGAGGTTTTCCTTGAATTCCCTGAATTTATGCTGTGCACTAAACATTACTACATTGAATACTATCCAGATTCATACCTTGGTATTGGCCAGATGTTTTATAGTGGACAACAAGATATAAGGGCAAACACATTTTAAAGAACTCTGGTACAGTAGGACAGAGCTTCAAACCTTTCCAAATTGTCTTAGAAGTGGGTAAGGTATATGAAGTTCTGCTTTCAGTTCATCCATGTCTCAGAGAACATGGAAGCAAGAACGATGGGTATAAACAGAAGGTGATCCTTAAATTTAAGATGGGGAGTTTTTGTACCAAGGTGGTCAGATCTGGGTGAATGGAGGTGTGCATCAATACAAGTAGAAGGAGCAGACATACTCTTGAAAGAGAACCTAAACTACTCCAATACTGAGAAAACCAGCCAAGGTGAAGTCAGTCTACCTTCCAAACATCCCTGGAGGAGAAACAAACCAGTGAGCAAGAACTTAGTCTACAGATCATGCAGGAATTTGAAACGAATGAGAAAACAGATTGAAATCTCTATGCAAATGGCCTTTGCATTTTGTTGCTAGTAGATCATTCTGGAAAATCTATAAGTGATGCTTTATTGAAATGGCCAGCTCTTCAAAATAATGCAAGTGTAAAATGACAATTTCTATTCACCCTTTATTTTGTCATCCACTGAAAACCCCATTTTTTCTTCTCTCTTCACAGCGTATCAATTTCCATCTGTCTTTATAACCCTTGCTTCCCAAACTAATGGCTTGACTGAAGTAGAATTTACAGTACAAATATATACATCATAGAGCAAGAAATCTACCAGTTTTGGCAACATTACAGCCTTGCGCTTTAGCTCTTTATTTTCCTTATATTTCATTGCATTTGAAATGTTTGTTGTTCAGTTAAATATGGGTGACTGGATTGGACATTGTACACTTCTGATAGGAAAATGTTTACCCTTATTATTTTTCTTACTTGTTGATTTTGGGCATTTTATAAAACAAAAAGCTACAATTTGACAGCTATTTAGTTGATAGGTAGTGTTTGCCTTAGCTAACTATAGCGACTGAAGATGGATGGATGCAAGGGCAGCATGGGCAGAGATCAAAGATTTCTTTGTGTGCACTCTCATCACAGTGCGAGTAGCAGAACACAAATCTTTACATTGAAAAAATACAAGCCAACTGCCAGGTTCACTGACTACATTGTCACAGCACTAGAACAGTAAAACACCATGTTTGATACAGCCAGAGTATTATTTCACTCATAAAATATACCAAAAAAAAAAACTTTCAATCAATTGTATTAACTGCAGGTTAATACTAGTGATAACATCTCAGAAATTCTATCCAGATGGCTTAAAGGAATATAGGTGAAAGATGAAAGGTCAGTAAAATGTACTCACACAGAAAACACTGAAGTATCATTCTGCGTTGAAAAAGGTAAGCATAGTTTGTTAATGTACAGTACTTAGACTATGCCCTAAACAGGTTAGTGAAGTTCTAGTTGATCACATTCAGTTCATTTGCTCATGTGTCCCAGATGCACCCGCTAGCTCATGGGGTTTTATAGATGACAGAATTTTAATTTTGTTTTTGTACACATGTGCCCACCCCACCGATTTTGAGGCCATGGGACTAGCCTGTACTTACCACTGGTACATATCTAAAGAAAAGAAAATATGGGTTTCTGTCTAGACATCAACAAGTTCTAGAGTGGTCAGAATGGTTTTAAGGAAGAGATCACACATTCAGCCTGAAGTTGCCATAATTTCATAATAATTACCTAATTAGCTCTATCACCTAAGCATGCCTGTATAGTTTAATTGTATTTATATCCCTGATCATTTAATAGCTGCAATCAATGATATTGGCCAGTGATGTCATATTTTTGCATATTGAAGTAACAGGGGCACAGCAGTGAACCTTGCCTAGTTGTGCACATGGTCTTCAATCAGCACTGCATACTGTACAGGATCTCCAAAGTCCATGGATTCAGTCATTCAACCAGCTATTCCATTAATGTGGCATTAAAGATCTACTTGTGAAATTACACTAAACAAGGAAATCCCACAAATGCAGCATACTATGCTCTAAACCAGCAAAGGGATAAAGCAATTACTTAATCTAGTCATTCCCAAAAAGAACAGCACCAAGAAGTTGATAGAAAGGTGAACATTTAAAGAAAAACATTTTATTTCTCACCTTAACCCCTTTATAAACGAGTAGCAGCATGGAACGTCAACTAGTATTTATTGATTGACAATTCCAGCCTGTAGTTTACTGGAGATGATGGGAGAGATTAGGAAGCCAATTTTTATCAACATATTTAAGGCTAAAAATGGCATTTTATTTGATAGTGTAATAGAAGATACCATTAAAATAGCATTAATATGCTGTGTTTTTTTAATATTAAAAACTTTATTTATCCAACAGTAGGTAACTCCGCTTCACATTAAGTAAATATTCATTTTCATCTGCCCTTGCCAAAAATGCTCAGAATACCACAAGTACTGCAATTCTTTATTATGTGGAATTTTGTGGTCCAATCCTCAGAGCGCAGCTATTAGACTACTATAGCTCACTTTAAAAAGAAGCTTTGCATTTGAAACATTGGGAAATCAATACAGTGTACTTAAAGCAAGATTTTTATACCATGCCTAACAAGCTCCTCCTCCTAACAAAAAGGAATTAGTTTAAAAAAAAACAAAAAAAAAAAACGAGTCCTTAGAGAACATAAGTAATTCATACTTTTTTTTCTTTTCAAAGAGGAATAATCAAAGCTAGCAGCAAATTTGGGTGCACAGATTAAATTTCCATCCCCATTTTCCATTGTAATATATAACACAGACCAAAACCTGTCATACAGAATACTAGGGGTGCAATTTATAGTTTCCAATTAATCTAGCATGGATGTGTTTGGAGCATGAAAAGAATAAAAAAAGGTGGTTATGGTGACATAAGATTGTGCAGACTCCACATAGCCTAGGATTCTCTTTTAGGACGAAATGAAAACAATCATGAAGAACTCAGAGTAGCAGGGTCCAAACACTGGGCAGGCACTCAGTCATTTTTTTTATTGATTTAAAACGGGTAAGGGAAATCTTCCAGTTTTGTGCAAGTACAGCATACATCACTAGAACCAGAGCAAGAATCCAATTCCCTGAATTGTTGAGGAACTTTACTAACCCAAAGGAACAAATGAACTGAGTTTAACATGTATAGTGCTTGTTTACTTTGTCTTACAGAAACAATAGTGTAAAAAAAATTGGGCAGCAATTTACTGAGCAAGAGTGTCTTTGTAGCATTCAGGTTATAATGGCAGCTTTAAGAACTATTACATAGGACTCTTCAAAAAGATGCCACTTGAGAAAATAGTTGCACAGCTGTAAGAGAAACAAATGACTCTTGCAAAGCTGATGGGACAGTCCAATAAGGCAATGGAGTTACCAAACTCTTGAAAAAAAAATGTTTGGACTAACTGAAGGGATAAAGAAAAAAAAATGGTTAAAAACATTCTTTAAGCTTGGTAGAGCTCAAGACTACCAAATTTGAACCAGAAGAGTATGCCAAAAAGTACCCAGAAAGTGGAAACATTTGCTTAGTTTATTGCAGCTTTCAGACTGCTTGCTACATATACAAAAAAGCAAACCCAAACTTAAAGGCTGCATTAGTAACAATTGATACCCACTGTATACACATTCTCCTCTGGGCAGCATTGCAAAAGCATGAAGTATGAAGTTCCCTCTGCAGGAAAAGGAATCATTCTGGTTTGGAATACTGGAGCAGACACAAGTGGCAAGAAATTGATTAAAAAAAAAAAATTCAAAGGGTGTAACCATGGACTTGTCATTTTATATACCTTTGCTGCTCAGCACTAAAAATAAGGAGATCAAGCCACACACAATGGAAAACAAAGTTGGGGTTTGGCAAAAAGTAATTTATTTCACACTTCTATGACTTTTCTATCATATGTCAATGTATGACAAAGCTACTGGGATGGCTCACTGCGGGTAACAGATTAATGGTCAGTTGGACTTGTTCACACCAATCTTGGGACTGTCCAAGGAAAGCTACTGCACCAAAAGGAACAGATAAGTAGACAGGGGTCAGGAGAAGACACTTAGTTATTGCACCCGACTAATTCTTAGCCATCCCCCCACACTTAGTAAGGCCAGTCATTAAAATGAACAAAGCCTTGTCACAAATACCATCTGATAAGTCATTGCTGCATTGGCAAGCAAGGGTCCTGGGTTTGGGAGTTTCAGGTTACTGTACCTGAAGAACCTTCTCAAAAACCTAAGCTATTTGAGCAACCTTTACAATTGTTTTGCCACTTCAAAGCACTTGGTCCTATCCCAAGTATAAAGAGATGCCAGGGACTTGTGTAAAACTTCAACCCCACTTAATTATTAAAGGAGAAAGCCACATCAGATGGATCTACCATGTTTTTGGATTAGAGTGGCCATCAAAGGGCAGCCAACCAACAACCAAGCTGGAAGGACATTGGAGGGAGGGAGAAACCCACCCCCCCAAAAAAACTAAAGGTTACAGTATGTTACCACTTTCAGTGGCAAAAATATTGCTGGATCATGCACCCTTTTATGCCTAGTTAAAAGTTACCAAATGCATTCAGAGTGGTCAAGTGATCAAGACCCCACCCCCTTCAAGAGATGGGTCAAAGACCAATTAAACAAAGCAAGCAATATCCTAAACAGGAACAAACCCTTTTATTGAGTGTACATTTCAAGGCAGGGCTTTCAGGTAAATTTAAAAGCTTTTACACATGTACATCATGAGGCATAGTACAGTAGCATTAGGTCTGCATCATGTCCAAGATGAACCTCAGTAATACTGCCAAAATCGTTTTGATTCATCCATGCCAAGGATGGAGTCGTGGCCCACCTCGGGGACCTCATCGTGGCCCACCTAGGGGACCTCGTCATGGCCCACCTCCACTGGGCCATGGCTTTCAGTAACTAAAAAAGATAAGCAGGATTAATCCATTTGTAGGACAGCTTCCCTTCAGTTGGTTAGTCTGGTGGAAACCATTCAAATACTGTTTTCTTACCTTCATCATATTCTGAAGGGCCACAGACCGAGTCACAGCATTCACATACTCCGTCATGACCACCAAGCTCCTGCCACCTGCATGGGTAATTGGTTATATTTATTCCATTTAAGCATCACATCTCAAACACACAGTAGTTACCTTGCCAGTTTTTTGTTGTAAGTGCAGAACTTGGTTGAAAAGAAAAGCCAAGATGTGACCAACACTGCCATCTTGTTTACAGGTTTACTTTTACTGCAAGATGTTTACAAAGTGCTTAGGGCACCTACCAAGTCAAGCACATCACAGAGAAGCTGACACGGAAACTAAGTTCTATTAGTGTAGACAAGGGCTTTACCTGCTTGTGGTTATTAAACTGGAAAGCAGATACTGTAAAGGAGACGACATTAGCCATCCTTGGCCTCTCAAATCTGGAAGAGCAGCTTTCCTGTTTACTATCCACCATACACCTGCAAGTATGTAACATGTTGCCAACAGTATAACTTTTGGTCCAAAAGATTCCAGCATCTCAAATTAAACCCCAAATTAATGCCTTGTTTCAAAATCGCAATTACACCAGAGATCCTTAGATGACCAATTGACTAATTTAACTTACCCATAGTTGTCAATTACAGTGCATTGTGGTCTGGAATTGGGATTTGGATTTGGAGTTACATAGAAGGAGCGAAGGAAGAGCCATTGTCTGGTACTGTTGGGGTAACTAACTGCCTGAAAGTGGATTTCTTGGCCCAAATGATATTTAGCTTCAGATGGCTTAGAAAAGGTAGCTGTGGAAAGAAACATGTCCACCATATTAGCTAGTCCAAAACAAATTCAACAAGGCACACTTATTAGCCAAGAGCAAAGTTCAAGGTGTGGATATTTCAGATTACCATCCGTTATCTTCAAAACCATGCCAGAAGGATGATGAAGGGACCGCACACCAGAGGGGACACTCCAGGTAGGGTGCACTGCACCTTTGTATACATGGTAGTACCTACACAAGTACATTGTTAATGTTACAATTCTAAGTTAAGAGCAGAGGCCCACACAGCTGATGCAACATAGGACATTCCATTTACTTACCTGAAAAAACAGCATTTCAGAGCAATATTGACAGGCTGCTTCCTACGGATTACTCCTAGCACTTTTTCTGGTTTGGAATGGAGAACATTCTCATACATCAGACAGCCCTCAACTATCTAAAGTCATAGGCAGACTATCATTTAGATATGCAGTAAATCATGACAGTACACATCAACCAATATCCAATACAATTTCAGCCAACTATGTTGAAATACACACTTACTAATCTTTTACCACCACAAACATTCAGAGGATAATTAAAGAGCAAGTCTCCAGTGGTTTCATCTTTGCCATTGCTTTTGCAGTTACTACCAAGAACAAGGTCAGCCTCAGAGCAGCCAAACCTAAAGAATGATTTTTTTAACCCTCACCACCATGTTTGAAAGGCTACAAGTCAAAGACAGATCAGATTTGACATATATGGGTAGCGTCACCACAGACCTTGGAGATTCAGGGTTCAACAAAGCCTTCAGTGCTGGTGGCAGTTTTGCACTAGGACCAGTTAGTACTCGAGGATAGTGATGGGCCGCTCGATACTCAGGTTTCGACACTGTGTCGAGCTATCAAAGCACTGGAGATCGAAGTACTGCTTCGAGGCTTGCTTCAAATGCGCCCGTCACATGATTTTGAGCACGCTAGCGTAATGACGTCATTGATATCTGCGCAGTCAGCAGTCGATTTGGTCAGTAACTAGTTTGCTGAAATGCTTTGGCTCAAAGGCTAAAAGCGGTTGTCTGTGCTATATTGATAAAATACGATAACCCGAGTTCAAATCCTATTTGGGGCTCGCATATGTTGAAATAAGGATTTTGTATAAAACAGTTAAGTAGTACTTGTCTGAAAGTTAACAAATATATTTTGGAGACATTATGAACGATTTACATGGAGCATCTTTTTCCTCGGTGTGGAATCATGTCCACCAAGAATCTGTAACAAATCGATGAGCATATTTTGCGTACGGTAGCACGTATTATAACAATCCAGAATCTTTTCTACTCCATGTCGATCATATCGCAGAGGCTAAGAAATGCTTCACTAAAGCCGACGTGGTCATCACACCAGTATATGCGCAAGACATTCCTCATTAAACGTTTTTACTATTCAGTGATTCCCAGATCTGTTGCTGATTTGTTTGATTGATTTCCAAAAAGCAATGTGAGTAAAAGCGTGTTCTGCATAACTAATCACAACTGTCTTTAAAACAGAATCAGCGCCATCAACACTGTCTTCTGCAATTTTAGGAAAGCCTCGGGATTTCTGCGTTAATGAAGACAAAAAAGTTGTAAAGAAACTTTGCGAATTCATCCAGAGGTGAACGTAAAGATCACTCAAGTACTGACAAGAAGGAGCAGCTGGATAAGAACATCTGGAGCCAAACTTTCAAAAAAGCATCTGACTTTGTCAGCAACATCCTTTACTTGTGAATTCATCTTATCAAAGACTGCGCTTTTTGGGTAAATAAGTAATCTTCCGAAGTGCAGCACAAATTGACGTAAATAGAATTACTGAAAGACTAAGTTTTTGTCGTTTCTGTATTCTTAAACCATCTTCCAGTTACACAATCCCCTGCAGTCACTGTCACATTCAATGTTCCCTGCTCCTTAACCTGTCTTGTTACCCAAAGCATCAACACTCAGTTTCATTCAAGGCTTTACCGTCCTTCCTTTCATAGACATAAAATAAAACACATTTCCTCTACATGTCCAATAATAATAGTAAACTTGCAGGAACGAGAAAAAGCACAAGATGGGAATATTTATGACAAGAGGCTGGGCATCAGGATGAGAATGTTCATCTATTACGTGAGCTCGTCTGCCATCCCTCGGTTACACTGGCACACGTTACACTTGGGGGCAAATGTAATAGAGAATACCGACAATGTACACCTTCAGAAGTGGAATAAATCGACTGTATAAGTAGAACATTTCCAATAAACGATGAATTTTGTTAATCATAAACAATGCAACATAACTATTATATGTGTTGTTACTTTTATTTATACTCACCAAACGTTACATATCTACATGGGAAATGAACATGGGTAATATGTTTATAATCATTCTCACTAAAAAACACTGTCAAAATATATTAATGAGCAAATTGAGACAGATTGGCCTTTAGGAAATATAAAAAAGCGTGTGCGCTGTCATTTAGGACAGAATGCATTGTTAACGTGACGTACTCTCTACTGACATGATGTCACGAAAAAAAAGGAACAGCGCAGTCCATGCAAACTCAAATCCTCCTTGATGTTTGACCTTATGATTAATTGTCAATATCAAATCAATAAAGTCATTTTAAGAAGATGACAAGTCTGCTATAGTCAGTTTAATCAACGCTCCTTTTAAAAGTTTCCTTATACAGAATATAAAACAGAATCTCAATGATACGGGACTCGCGAGTAGTAACGAATAATATGTGACACTGAGAAATTATAATTCCTAATAACGGTAACAAGTAAAACTACGACTTCCTAAAACGGACACTGTAAATGTAGGCATTTCAATAAATAATTTAGAAGACTTGTGTGTGCATTTCAATAATAATTTAAGAACTACGTATGCCACCTGTTGTTCTATAAACGGTAGCTCAAGTAGCACTTAACAATAAATAGTCTAACAGGGCAATGACTGACTTGAATGAAGATGCTGCGCAGCAACAATAAAGGTTCACACTGTCGTTCTGCATGTTTAGAAGGTGCTGGTTGGCTGAAGCTGTTTATAGCGAATTGTCCCAAGTTGGAAGTGCCGTATAGCGATCAGACACGAAAAGACACATTTAGGCATGCTGGACAGTAGTTTGTTTTTCTACAATACAAATTCAGTACGACACCAGGGTCTCCAAACACACAAATATGAAGTTTATTACGTTTTACAGTGAAACTCTTTACATACACAATATAATTAGGGGCGTGTGCCCCCTGCCCGACTACGGTGGCCCAACCTTCCCTCGATAGCTCGATTCGCTCGCTATCCGTCCAAGCTTGTTAAATGGAGGAATAGAAAAAAAACTTTCACAAGAGGAGGATCAGCGACGCGAACCTGAGCGACAACACCACTGAGCCACCTAATCCAGATAATTAACGCGCTCTGCACAACTACTACTGTTCTTACTGTGGCGGATGAAATATGTTGTTTGACATATGCATGTTAAAATGGTTTAATTGATACGAGAGTATCATTGTTGTATTCTTATTCCTAATGAAGACAAAAAAATTATATTTATAGATGTATACTATATGACGTACGGTTTTGAACAAAATTAAGTGTTCCATAAAAAGGTTAAACGATTTACCTTATCTTTTCATATATATATAAAGTTGATATATGACAATATATCTTTGACACTATGTATCAGACAAAGGAAATCACAGCAATCCACAAGAACAATAATTAATTCTCAGCAACTACCTGAGTTGTAGCTTAACCATATCAACTGAAATGTGTAATGTCAATACGAATTACAAAATATAACTAGAGAGTTAAGTGTCAGATAGACTCTCAAAATATAGAGGTCAATGCCTTTCAGTGTGCTGAGGCTTCACAAAGATTCAGTAACCAGTGACCATGTCTGCTTGAAGCCCTGTCATGACGCAATCTTGGTACTACGCATGTCTGAGGCTTCAGTAGCCCCGTCATGATCTCAGTAGTCCGCATGTCTGAGGCTTCAGTAGCCCCGATCTCAGTAGTCCGCATGTCTGAGGCTTCGGAGCCCGTTCGAAGCCCGTCATTATGCAATCTCAGTACTACGCATGCCTGAGGCTTCAGTAGCCCCGTCATCATCTCAGTAGTACACATGTCTGAGGCTTCAGAGCCCGTTCAAAGCCCGTCATGACGCAATCTCAGTACTCTGCGCAAAGCTTTTATTCATCGAGCTCCCGTTTGAAGTACATATGGCATCAACAGAGTTAAAAAACTCAACAGAATTCCCATTGAAATGAAAGTTTGTAGATGATAATACATGTTAAATGATCGTGCCCGATAATACGTTGTGGCAAAAAATAAAATTATAAATTATACATCATACAAACACCGACTTGTTGAATGCATAATGCTGCAAAGAAGAGCTTTAGCAATACGGGTGACGACACATCTCTCACTATAATACTCTCATAAATATCCATTTTTCGCCTCATGCAGCGTTTTCATGCAACACTGAAGGTATGTCATATAGTATACATCTATATATAATTGTTTTCGTCTTCAGTACATACATACATGTATACATTAAAAAACATACATTATATACCACCCTCCCGAAAATAGTAGTGGTGCAGTGGTAGCGTTACTGCTTCATAATAAAGCATACGTGGGTTCGGGTCCCACGTCCACCGCCTGTGAACTATGACCCAAAAGAGTCTGATTTTCTTTTTTTTATTAAACAGCAAATTCTAGCATGGACCGGGAGCAAGCAAAGCAAGAACACTAGTAAAGATATATCAAATGGAAATGTGCATCTTGTTTTATGTCTATAACAAAAAAAATATTTGAGTAATGATTTCAACTGTAGTTGTTGATGGCGGGTTTAGCGGTTTACATTTTTAAATATTAAATTGATAAGGTGGAATGTGTTCTTACTTTGAGTGTTAATGTGTTAGTAACTGGGATTGCGCCTCTACTGGAAGATTGCTTAGGAATGATACAGACTGGACAACAATATGTTTTAGGAAATGTTTTATTATTGCACTGTGCTGTGACTAAAAAACTTTTTACTGATCACCTGTCCGGACCTTGAAGATGTGTTCACGAGGGAGGGATGCTGTTGTTAGAAGCAAATGTTTTTTCAACAGCAGGTCCAGATGTGTTTATCCTGCTGCTTTTTGTTGCCTCAGCACTCAATCTTTAATGCCGACCTTGATATGTGCACTGCTCACATTGGAGTGCCCCGTGTGTGTCTGTGTGCCGGTGACTGATCTGCGCCGTGTCTCTCAGCCTCTCTGATGTGCTCCGGATTGACACCTTTGAATGTTTGGTGCAGCAGAGCAAATTCAACCTGATCTACCACAGTGGGTTTGTTATCACCTTATTCCAGCTTTTTTCAACCTTTAAGTATTTGCGACCAGAGTTTTCATAACAGTTTTAATCGCGCCCCAACATTTTTTTGAAATGTAGATGCATATTTGATTATACCTACTTAACTTTTATCGACATTTATCTAACTCTATACAGTATTTATTGTTCTATTATCAGAATGTAGTTTAAGTTAATTTGTTTTGGTTCCAACAGATGTTTTCTTTTTTCACATCTTCGCGCCCCTCTTTTTGTTACTTTGCGCCCCCACAGGTTGAGAATTCAATGGAGGGGTTCATGGACTTCAAATGGCAATGAATAGAAATGGATTAATGCAAATACGTGAGCTGCCATCCGCAATTAGACATCGCATTTTGATGGCGATTTTGGTGATTCCCGAACAGATCTCTTATGCAATCCTTCCACAGTATCTCTCAAAATTATTTAGTTCAAATTGGTTATAAAGATTTCAATTCTGATCATTTTTTTTATTATTGTTAATTCGGAGTCTTTAAGTCGGATCGAACGCGGGCTAGCACTACGCTCAGAATTTGAAAAGCAACCACCTTAGTTAGTTGAACCATTGACGGCGTCATTTCTTTGTAGCTAATTCGTTACTTTCGTGCTCCACAAAATATTGTAAAGTATTAATAAATGTAATATTTCAATACTTGATCGAATAAAAACAACTGATTTAAGGATTTCACCTTTTCTTTCTCAAATGTGCTTAACCTATATCATGGCGAAGTACAGGGATAAACCTTTATTTTCCGTCTACTCCATTTTAATTAAGTCAAACCAAAGAAAACATTTAAGGCTATTAAATGTGATCTCAAGAAAAGATGAAGGTTAATTATAATACTAATAACAGGAGCGATTATAATGATACAGTGCAAAAGTAAATACTAATTGAAACAGCCAGGAATCCATGAGTGAGGCGTCTTATTTTGTTTAACTCTTGCTATCGTATAGTGCCTTCTGCTTGTGCTTGTTATATATATATATATATATATATATATATATATATATATATATATATATATATATATATATATATTTATATTTTTTAGACATCAGACACTAGAAGTTGCTGACGAACCCTTCTCTTCGTTGTCAGTCTGTAGCAGCGAAAAAATAAATGCAATAAGAGTTTTAACAGACGTCATTGAAGTGGTTCATGAGTTTGTGTAACGTTAATAAAAATTGCCAGGAGGTGTCACTAGAGAGGTGAGTGTCAAATGCTTCGAAGTTTCGATACGATTACCGACACAATTGTTTCAAACGTTTTGATGTTTTGTGAGGCTTCACTCTGCCCATCACTAAGCCCTAGTGTTTCAAATGCGCCCATCACGTGATTTTGAGGCACGCTAGCAAAATGATGTCATTGATATCTGCGCCATAGACATATATAGGTAGACGCCGCATGACAAGCAGCATCGTACGTCAACATCGCCGCCATATTGCGAGTGGCACTGCCGTGGAGTCAAGTAGTGGAATAAGATGCCTCATGCATGCGCTGCTTGGGATTGTACAGACCGCTGTACGCTCCAAACCAGATCCCTGGGGATTACATTTCATAGGTAAGGCTGAACAATTGTTCATAATAAATATTATCTTAACTTTAGCTACGCCAGGCTAAGCTAGCAAACCCTTAACAAGATAATGTAAAACCTCCCCCTTTTTTTCTTCTTTTGGTTTTAAACTGCGTAGTTGCTTAATACATACAATCAAATCTGCAATTTCAAACACAGTTTGAAATTGACAACTTTCATTTTATGCTCATGTCTTTAGTTGTGTCTGTCTTCCACAAACTAAGGCTGCACCATATTGCCAGACTGAATACTCTCAAATTACAGAGTGGCAACACACGGAAAAAGCTATGTAAGACAGTTCTGTTTCAAGGATTTTAGATCCTATCCTGTATATATTTAAGTAACCACATGTGTGTGTGTGTGTGTGTGTGAGAGAGAGAGAGAGAGAGATTGAGAGAGGAATGAGTGAAATGTTTTCACAAATGATTAAGCCAATTTGTATACAATAAAATTGTTTATTTTTGTCATTGAGTGTATCATTTCACGTTTAAAAGAAAGACCAGCCTGTCAGTTGCAGTCTTGCTGTTTTGACTGACATTGGTCAAGTTTTCATCTCAATAATTGCCATTATTAGTGTATAAATGGATAAAAAGAACTGTAAGGATTCGCCAAAATCTGTTATATGTAAACGATAATGTTTTAAACGTTATAGTTTTTTCATCAGAAAACCCGGTTTCCACATCTACCTCTATTAGTTTAAATTGCACTTTTGCCACTCGCAATATGGCAGACATGCTGACGTATCACTTCGACTGGCCTGGCCTCCGTGCCGCCGTGAGTCGAGGTAATTCTTGGTAGCGAGAACCAATCAGATCGCTCTCCGCTACCAAGATTCTTTCAAGAATTGAAAGCACGGGCCAATTGCGGCCCTTATCGGCTACCAAGAATTGACCAATCGCGACCCGTTTCGGCTCCCAAGAATTGGCCAATGACGACTCGCTCTGCTACCAAGAATTGACGAATCACGACTACCAAAACTCGGAGAGGGCGGGCCAACCTCTTGTCAGTTAATGTATTCTGCAAAAGCTTGTTCGAGTCGGCACACACGCTTTGCGATTTGCGTTGCTTTTTGAACTGTCTAAAAATGTTACTCACTAGTGTCGGTTTGTGCAGATATATTTACGTTCACCTACACATGTTCTGAATGATTTTTTTAAACATTCTTGGTTAAGTTTATTACATTTACTAAATATTTGTGCAACACGTGTAAAGACAGATATAATAATGTATACATACAGTATAATAAACATTGAATTGTATAATCATAGTTTAATTTTACAGAGTGAGCTTTAAAAATAGTAATATGAAGTGCTCATTAATTATAAAAATACAAATCATAGAGAAAATCAACTATGTGTACATATTTCCTACAAAAGACCCTTGGGAAGTCTTTCTGGTATATAAAGACTAATAATTGTTCATGAATTACTGCAGTAAATATTATATATATATACTGTGTATATATATATATATATATATATATATATATATATATATATATATATATATATATATATATATATATATATATATATATATATATATATATATATGTACCTGTAAAAACAAGAGACTGGTATGCTTTTTTTTTTTTTAATACTTAACACTAAATTATGCTTATAAAGCAGACCTACACCTTTAATAATCAGATGATTCTACTCATGCTGTAGAATTGCATATATATTATAGATATATATAGTTAACTATATATAATGCCGTAGAATAGCATACATATATAATTATATATTTATATATAGTTAATTATATATATATATATATATATATATATATATATATATATATATATATATATATATATATATATATATATATATATATATATATATATATATATAAATAAAGTGGTGTGTATGCTTGTTTACTAGAACACATATAGCTATTTTGCACTAAGTATATAAACATTTCCCTTTGCAATATTGCAATATTTCCAAATATTTATTTTACCTACTTCAAGAATGTCAGTTTGTGCAGATATATTTACATTTACCTGCACATTTTTGAATGATTTTTAAACATTCTTGGTTAAGTTTATTACATTTATTAAATATTTGTGCAACACGTGTAAAGACAGATATAATAATCTAGAAATATAATAAACATCGAATTTTATAATCAGTTCAATTTTACAGAGTGAGCTTTAAAAATAAAAATTTGAAGTGCTCTATAATTATAAAAATACAAATCATAGAAAGTGAAAAGTTTTTTTCTTGACTTTATCTTTGCCAATTTAAAAACTTTAAACTGAATTGTTTGGGCGAGTTCATTTTTATCTGAAAATGATAAATCAACTATGTGTACATATTTCCTACAAAAGACCCTTGGAAAGTCTTTCTGGTATATAAAGACCAATGAATTACTGCAGTAAAAAAAATAAAATAAAAAAAAAAATATATATATATATATATATATATATATATATATATATATATATATATATATATATATATATATATATATGTACCTGTAAAACAAGAGACTGGTATGCTTTTTTTAATACTTTACACTAATTTCACAAATCGTTCATATCAAGGCCAATATAAAATAATAATAATACTCTATATTAACATTGATGTTATAAATTATGCTTATAAAGTAGACCTACACCTTTAATACTCAGACAATGCTATATATATATATATATATATATATATATATATATATATATATATATATATATATATATAATTATATATAAGCTAAGTATATAAACATTTCCCTTTGCAATATTTCCAAATATTTATTTTTACCTACTTCAAATCAATTGTCAGCATCAACTAGAATATATGAATTCCCAAGTGTTATAAATACATACAAACACAAAGCTGTGGACTATTATTTATTAAATCTTATTGTGCTTTCTTTTTTATTTTATCCTTCTTGATTATCTATGCAGCCGTCTCAGACCATAGTAAAGGCACTATATAAGGAAGTGAAATGCATTATTATTTGTTATAATTATGATTCAATAGAATGGGCAGGCAGTTTGTTTAAGTGTGATTTTTAACTTTGCTTGTTGTCTATGTGTTCCTTGACAAATCATACACTAAACAGTTTTCGTTTAATCAAAAAAGAAAAATAAACAAACTACAACGTAGGATTCAAAGCGCCGTTCGTTGAAGAGAAAGTTTTTTTTTTTCATTCGGCAATGTGCCTTGAGCTGGATTCGAACGCGCGTCCATGCAATAATTTCTGGTAGATCGTCTCTCAAGAATTGCAGCCGTACCTCGACTAATACGCGAGATCCTACTGGCCGTCTCTTAGTCACTCTGATGTACACCAGATTGACACCTTTGAATGTTTGGTGCAGCAGAGCAAATTGAACCTGATCTACCTCAGTGGGTTTGTTATCACCTTATTCGATGGCGGGATTCATGGACATCAAATGGCAATGAATAGAACATGGATTAATGTAAATATATGTATCGCATTTTGATGGCGATTCTACGTGGGGATGATTCCCGAACAGATGTCTTATGCGATTCTTCCACAGTATCTCTCAAAACTATTTAGTTCAAATTGTTATAAAGATTTCACTCCTGATTGTATTTTTTTTCAAATAATTATTAATTTTGATGAATCTTTAATTCAGATTGAACTCGGGCTTGCACTACACTCAAAATTTGAAAAGCAACCAACTTAGTCAATTGAGCCACTGAGGCGTCTTTTCTTTATAGTCAACTTGTTATTTTATGCTCCACAAAATATTGTAAAGTATTAATAAATTAAATATCTCAATAATTTATCGAATAATAACATCTGTGATTTAAGGATTTCACTTTTCAAATGTGCTTACCTATATCATGGCAAAGTACGGGGATAAACCTTTATTTTCCGTCTACTCCAGTTTAATTAAGTCAGAACAAAGAAAACATTTAAGGCTATTAAATGTGATCTCAAGAAAAGATGAGGGTTAATTATAATACTAATAACAGGAGCGGTAATAATGATACAGTGCAAAAGGGAATATTCATTGAAAGAACTGGTTATCCAAGAGTGAGGCGTCTTATTTTGTTTAACTCTTGCTATCGTATAGTGCATTCTGTCTGTCGGCGTTAGTTATATTTTAGACATCAGACACTAGGAGCCGCAAAAGAACCCTTCCCTTCGTTGCCAGGCTGTAGCAGCGAAAAAGTAAAAGGAATAAGAGTTTTAACAGACATCATTGAAGTGGATCATGAGTTTGTGTAACATTAATGAAAATTGCAAGGAGGTGTCACTAGAGAGGTGAGTGTCAAATGCTTCGAAGCTTCAATACGATTACCGACACAATTGTTTCAAACGTTTTGATGCTTCGTGAGGCTTCACTCCGCCCATCACTACCCGCTTCAATCCAATTACCACCCAATTAGATACAATTTCAAAACACGTCAAAAATACCCAATCAATTAAAAACAATTACAAACAAGTGAAATCAATGAACCAAGTGCTCAATCAAAGACAACTCACACACACACACACACACCACTCAGTGCAAAACTACCTAATCAATAAAATATGCTTTAAAAATTAAGAATCTTCCGGTCATTCTAATACCGTGACATATGTTCATAAATGTGACAAAAAAGAAAATAAATGGTATACGCCTGATAGGTGCATTATGTGGCACCATTTAGTTTTCCTTAAGATTCTGAATACATTTTAAACCAGGCGATTTATTGTAAACGTAATAAAAGTATTAATAGCAGTTACTCAAAATATTTTTACAGCCAGAAAAGAGGCTTGCTGCTTTATCTTTCAAATGCCGTGCTAAATTTTGCTTATTTTTGAGCTTTGTGAACATGTTATTTTTGCCATCAAAAAGATAATCCTCTTATTTTAGTTGGGACCATCAGTTCTCTCCACTTCCTGAGATTTGTTGGTTTGTTGCAGATGTGCACTTCCGACACGCATGAGGACAGAAGATGCTGGCACAGAAACTAGGAAAAAAGTCAAGCAAAGTTAAAATGACTTTTGTTGAAATGCTATGCCTTGCTATTCTACCAAATGTTGTCAGGACTTTAATCCCGTACATATGGAGATCTCATGTGTTTGCTCCAGGACTTCAGTTTCCACCTTCATCCCGAAGGCACACTGATTATAGTGTTCGATTATTCAGATCACTTAAAGTGGGATATGTTGGGTGATGTACACATTTAGAGTAAAAAACCCTCAAACCTTGAAATTCACCTAAATTTCATTATAAATTGGCCCATTCTGGGTAAGAAATGGAAAAGATGAAAAGTGCCAGCGGTCAGTGCACATTTATATTCAGCTCAAATGACATAGAAAATATTTTAAAAATTCTAAAATTGTATAAAACTGTTCATATTCAGTTTCTGGTTTTGATTATGCTTCTTTTAATCAGACAAAAACAAAAGCAGATAGTTTATTAAGCTTATTAATCTGTTAAGTGTACAGTTTTGTCTAACCATCCATCCAGCCATCCTCTTCCGCTTATCCGAGGTCAGGTCGCAGGGGCAGCAGCTTAAGCAGAGAGGCCCAGACTTTCCTCTCCCCAGCCACTTCTTCCAGCTCTTCCGGGAGAATCCCAAGGCGTTCCCAGGCCAGCCGGGAGACATAGTCCCTCCAGCATGTCCTGGGTCTTCCCCGGGGCATCCTCCTGGTTGGACATGCCCGGAACACCTCACCAGGGAGGCGTCCAGGAGACATCCTGATCAGATGCCCGAGCCACCTCATCTGACTCCTCTCGATGCGGAGGAGCAGCACCCCTCCAGGATGACTGAGCTTCTCACCCTATCTTTAAGGGAAAGCCCAGACACCCCGCGGAGGAAACTCATTTCAGCCGCTTGTATTCGCGATCTCATTGTTTCGGTCACTACCCATAGCTCATGACCATAGGTGAGGGTAGGAGCGTAGATCGACTGGTAAATTGAGAGCTTTGCCTTACGGCTCAGCTCCTTTTTCACTACGACAGACCGATGCAGAGATGGATACCGCACCGATCTGCCTGTCGATCTCACGCTCCATTCTTCCCTCATTCGTGAACAAGACCCCGAGATACTTGAACTCCTCCACTTGGGGCAGGATCTCTCCCCCAACCCTGAGAGGGCACTCCACCCTTCTCCGGCTGAGGACCATGCTCTCGGATTTGGAGGTGCTGATTCTTATCCCAGCTGCGAACCGATCCAGAGAGAGCTGAAGATCACGGCCTGATGAAGCAAATAGGACAACATCTTCTGCAAAAAGCAGTGACCCAATCCTGAGTCCACCAAACCAGACCCCTTCAACACCCTGTGTCTAACTGTGACACAAAACTAAACTACATAGTACCTCTTTAACCATACCATAATTACTAAAAGTAAAACTAAAAGATATAAAAATAAATTAGAAATGTCTTAGTGAAATAAAAACTTATAAAGGAAGGCAAAACTATAATGACCTTGCTGTGAGGTCTATCTCACTCTGCCTTGGGGCTTGAGGAGGTTTAGGCTGCACGTAAAAGTGCTTGGAAATTTGGGACCGGCTGACACTTAAGATGCTACAGTTACACTTTTGAATGCTCACTTCTCTGCCGCAAAAAGTGCTCTGTTACAGAGTTTACTTTCAGACAGCTGTCAGCTTCTCATGAGACTGCATGTGCATCAGTATGTCACAAACTTAAGGGGACTAAATAGCTCGTGCAAGGTCAGGGCATTACAAGATTAGATGATCAGCCACCAAGTAATTGAATGCTTTAGCAATGATAAAGTTCATGAAAGGCTTTTGCTTGAAATGGATGACTTGACTTAACCAAATGGAAACCGTGGATCATGATCACACACGGTCAGACCTGTCGCAACTGTTGTAAACTGAATTACTTTGCTAAGGTATGTTTTTCATCTCCAGTTACTGTGCACGGACAGACTGTAACTATTATTCAAATTGTGAGTTCAAGACCAGCAACTTTCAAGTCATGCACAGTTAATTTAAGTTAAATGGTGTGAACATTCCCCTCTTGTTTGAGAATGGTGCTACTATGTACCTCTTACATATAAACACATACCAGCAGTTTTTCATTTCTGAGGTCTTGTCTCCACCTACCATTACTGCCAATGGTTATGGGGACTCTCAGATCTCCCTGGTAGGTTCAGTTTACCTCATTATTCAGTATGGAAGAGATGTTCTGCCTAATGTTTGCTTTTATGTTATGAAAAAAGGGGCAAATCTGATGGGGTTAGAGCTGTTACTTGCCCTGGGATTTTGTGTCTTGGATAAAAGTGGCATGCAAATTTTGCAATATAACCTCATGCTCTCCTTTCTCCTGAAAGACTTTACCCAAGTGTTTGCCCAGAGGATCACACGTTACAACCTTCAACTGACAACACTCAGAAAAACTATTGTCATGGGTTGAGACAGGCTCTATTTCACAGTTGACGCCGTTTTCTGCCTGGCTAAATTACCAAATGTTCAGATTTGCCAATCAAGAGGCCAAGACCAACATCTTCGGGGCATGGGTCAAGGAGCTGTTAAACCAAGTGGCAAGTCATCACCAGATGTTACCAACACGTCAAGATTGCTACATTTGTCAGATGCACACAGTATTCCAGATCCTTCACAAATGAGTCCTATGAGACCAGAGACAGGAACAAATCCTTTTGACTGTACATTAAGGCAGGGTTTTCAGATAAAAGCTATTACACATTTACATCATGAGGCATAGTGCAGTAGTATTAGGTCTGCATCATGTCCAAGATGAACCTCAGTAATACTGCCAAAATCCTTTTGATTCATCTATGCCAAGGATGGAGTCGTGTGCCGCCGCCCACCACGTCCACTGGGCCATGGCTTTAAATAACTGAAAAGATAAGCAGGATAAATCCATTTGTAGGACAGGTTCCTTTCAGTTGGAAAGTCTGATGGAGGCCATTCAAATACTGTTTTCTTACCTTCTTCATATTCTGAAGGGCCACAGACCGAGTCACAGCATTCACATACTCTGTCATGACCACCAAGCTCTTGCCACCTGCAGGGGTAATCGGTTATATTTATTCCATTTAGGCATCACATCTCATTAAACACACACTAGTTACCTTGCCAGTTTTTTGTTGTAAGTGCAGAACTTGGCAGTGTTGGTCACATCTTGGCTTTTCTTTGTAAACATCTTGCAGTGAAAGTAAACCTGTAAGCAGGATTGTTGAGAAGTGCTTTATGCCCATTTCAGATTCTCAGAACTATTTGGGCAACTACCAAGTTGAGCACATCACTATTAGTGTAGACAAGGGCTTTACCTGCTTGTGGTCATTAAACTGGAAAGCAGATACTGTAAAGGAGACGACATTAGCCATCCTTGGCCTCAAATCTGGAGGAGCAGCTTTCCTGTTTACTATCCACCATACACCTGCAAGTATGCAACATGTTGCCAACAGTATCATTTTTGGTCCTAAAGAGATTTTTCTGGCATCTCAAAATAAAACCAACCAAATTAATGCATTGTTTCAAATCAGTTACACCAGAGACCCTTAGAAGACCAAATTGACACTAATTTAACTTACCCATAGTTGTCAATTACAGTGTATTGTGGTCTGGAATTGGGATTTGGATTTGGAGTTGCATAGCAGGAGTGAAGGAAGAGCCATTGTCTGGTACTGTTGGGGTAACTAACTGCCTGAAAGTGGATTTCTTGGCCCAAATGATATTTAGCTTCAGATGGCTTAGAAAAGGTAGCTGTGGAAAGACAGGTCCACCATATTAACTAGTCCAAAACTAAAATTAAACAAGGCACACTTATTAGCCAAGAGCAAAGTTCAAGGTGTGGATATGTCAGATTACCATCCATTATCTTCAAAACCATGCCAGAAGGATGATGAAGGGACCGCACACCAGAGGGGACACTCCAGGTAGGGTGCACTGCACCTTTGTATACATGGTAGTACCTACACAAGTACATTGTTAATGTTACAATTCTAAGTTAAGAGCAGAGGCCCACACAGCTGATGCAACATAGGACATTCCATTTACTTACCTGAAAAAACAGCATTTCAGAGCAATATTGACAGGCTGCTTCCTACGGATTACTCCTAGCACTTTTTCTGGTTTGGAATGGAGAACATTCTCATACATCAGACAGCCCTCATGCATCTAAAGTCATAGGCAGACTACCATTTAGATATGCAGTAGATCATAACAGTACACATCTATAAACCAATATCCAATACAATTTCAGCCAACTATGTTGAAATACACACTTACTGATCTTTTACCACCACAAACATTCAGAGGATAATTAAAGAGCAAGTCTCCAGTGGCTTCATCTTTGCCATTGCTTTTGCAGTTACTACCAAGAACAAGGTCAGCCTCAGAGCAGCCAAACCTAAAGAAAGATTTTTTAACCCTCACCACCATGTTTGAGAGGCTACAAGTCAAAGACACATCAGATTTGACATATATGGGTAGCGTCATCACAGGCCTTGGAGATTTAGGGTTCAACAAAGCCTTCAGTGCTGGTGGCAGTTTTGCACTAGGACCAGTTAGTACTCGAGGATCCAAAATGCTTTTAGGAAAAGGAGTTGAAAAAAAAATGAACACCTTCAGCAGGCATAAAGAGCATTGATTTTGAAGACCCTGGAACAAACTGAGCCACAGCCCTCTGGGATGGAGAATCATACTCCCGTTCAAATGCCTGAAAATTATCAACTGGACCGGTTAATCCCAAAAACGGGAAACCACCAAAGAGACAACAAAAGAAACAAAACCATCCCATCCTAATCACCATAGACTACAAGTGCATCAAAAGAAAACAAAAAGAATGACAAGTCAATCACTAAAGTTACTGCGCGACGGCCTTTTAAACTCTTCCTGCTGCGGCAGGTGAGTAGGGCGCAGATTGCACACGCCTCGTGCGCGCGTGCGCGCGTGTACGGTAGTTCGTGAGCAATCGGAGTGCAGTTGGGTTCAGCTGGCTCGATTGGGTGTGAATGCGAAATGGTTTGCGTCAGATACCCTCGTAAGGAAAATAAGAAAACTTTTAAGTACCACTACAGCTTGTTCGATTCAGATCCTTTATTGTTATCACACCGTTCTGTTTTAATCCTTACTTGTCTTACATTTGTTATTATTATAATAAATGTGATTCCAATTATAGAAGCAATTCGTTTAAGCATTATGCACGTATATTATACAGTAAAAACTGAAATAAATAAACGGTAAAGCAGTTATGTTAATCAGTGAAATGCACACAAATTGCAATGTAAGTAGTCTTCAATATTATTTTCTTGCTTCAGTGTTTAAAGACTGTTTTAAGGGAATTTGCTATTTTTTCAGTAAAGCCACAATGGAGCTCTATTAGTATAGGGTGATACAGATCTAATTATGCGATTTTCTTTACGCTATAACTTAAGTTTTTTACACAGAAAATTATTATTGTTACCGATAGATGGCAGCACTTGCCCTGCTTTCCAAAGTGTTGGGGAGTCGGTTGTCAGTCAAACAGCGGGTGCGATGTGTTCGCCTTTTCATAAATGTATAATTAGATCTGGAGCACCCTGTACATATGCATTAGGAATGCACCCTTTGCAGCATCGCCACAAGTAACCCCCGATCCTTAGCACTGTGTTATGCAAAAGCCTAAAGATAGTTAAACAGACTAATTTTTCCTTTTGTGCTGAAGTGTTTTTTTTTTCTTCTTCTTCTTTTCTTTTCTGTTGTTGTTCAGTTAGCTAATTTATGTTTTCGACAAACTAGATTATCTGTAGCACACACTACTTGACAAAAGTGCTTCGGCTTGGCTGGTAGAAAGTTTACTACCGTCAAACAGTGAATTCATTTTAATGAGTAAAAGTTGTTTTTGAGCATTTTTTTGTTCCTGTGATTATATATTATCAGGTTTATTCAGGTTTACAGTTTGTTAGACATAATGCTACAATTAGTTCGTCCAGCTAATTAATATAAATGGTTTTGATCTGAGATAAATGTAATGAGTATTATGTACTTAATGCAACAGAAGGTTATTGGTTTAATGATAAATTTGTAATTTTGTTTTTTTTTTACAGCATCCACCAACTTCTTGGCTCAACCCCTGAAATGACATTTTCTGTTAAGTTGTTAAGTTCTGTTAATTTTGTTGACATCTTTTGTTGTCTTTTGGGAGCTTTTTCATTATTGGGATGAGCAAGTTCAATTAATCTTTAGGCTGATGAATGAGGGTACAATACTCCATCCCAGAACATTACAAATAATTTTCTTCCAATGTATTTGAAACTAAGGCGGCATGGTGGCGCAGTGGATAGCACTGCTGCATCGCAGTTAGGAGACCTGGGTTCGCTTCCGGGGTCCTCCCTGCGTAGAGTTTGCATGTTCTCCCCATGTCTGCGTGGGATTCCTCTAGATACTTTATTAATCCCAAGAGGAAATTCACATACTCCAGCAGCAGCATACTGATAAAGAACAATATTAAATTAAAGAGTGATAACAATGAAAGTATAACAGACAGACAATAATTTTGTATAATATTAACGTTTACCCCCCCGGGTAGAATTGAAGAGTCGCATAGTTTGGGGGAGGAATGACCTCCTCAGTCTGTCAGTGAAGCAGAGCAGTGACAGCAGTCTGTCGCTGAAGCTGCTCCTCTATCTGGAGATGATCCTGTTCAGTGGATGCAGTGGATTCTCCATGATTGACAGGAGCCTGCTCAGTGCCCGTTGCTCTGCCACGGATGTCAAACTGTCCAGCGCCGTGTCTACAATAGAGCCTGCCTTCCTCACCAGTTTGTCCAGGTGTGAGGTATCCCTCTTCTTTATGCTGCCTCCCCAGCACACCACCGCGTAGAAGAGGGCACTCGCCACAACTGTCTGATAGAACATCTGCAGCTTCTTATTGCAGATATTGAAAGATGCCAGTCTTCTAAGGAAGTATAGTCAGCTCTGACCTTTCTTACACAGAGCATCATTATTAGCAGTCCCGTCCAATTTATCATCCTGTGGCACTTCCAGGTATTTATAGGTCTGCACACAGTCACCTCTGATGATCACAGGGTCCATGAGGGGCCTGTGCCTCCTACAATCCACCAGCAGCTCCTTGGTTTTGCTGGTGTTCAGTTGTAGGTGGTTTGAGTCACACCAATTAACAAAGTCTTGATTAGTTTCCTATACTCCTCCTCCTGCCCACTCCTGATGCAGGTCATGATAGCAGTGTCATCTGCAAACTTTTGCACGTGGCAGGACTCTGAGTTGTATTGGAAGTCCGATGTATAAAGGCTGAACAGGGCCAGAGAAAGTACAGTCCCTTGCGGCGCTCCTCTGTTGCTGACCACAATGTCAGACCTGCAGTTCCCGAGACACACATATTGAGGTCAGTCTTTAAGATAGTCCACGATCCATGCCACCATGTCCCTAAGGAGTAGAGGTTGGATGTTGTTGAAGGCGCTAGAGAAGTCCAGAAACATAGTTCTTACAGCACCACTGCCTCTGTCCAAGTGGGAGTGGGATTGGTGTAGCATATAGATGATGGCATCCTCCGCTCCCACCTTCTCTCGGTATGCGAACTGCAGAGGGTTGAGGGCGTGGCAGACCCATGGCCTCAGATGGTGAAGCAGCAGCCTCTCCATGGTCTTCGTCACATGTGACGTCAGAGTGACAGGCCGGAAGTCGTTCAGCTCACTAGGACGTGATACCTTTGGGACTGGGGTGATGCAAGATGTTTTCCAAGGCCTCGGGACTCTCCCCTGTTCCAGGGTCAGGTTGAAGATGTGCTGTAGAGGACTCCCCAGCTCCAATGCACAGGCCTTTAGCAGTCGTGGCGATACTGCATCTGGACCTACTGCTTTGCCGGCAGAAAGTCTCCTCAGCTCTCTGCTTACCTGGGCTGCTGTAATTGTGGGTTGGGGGAAACACTCTTCTATGCTGGTATCAGCAGAAGAATGGGTGGAGGATGCAGTACTCTGAGGTGAGAGTGAGTTAGGGTGGTCAAACCTGTTGAAGAAGTTGTTCATCTGGCTTGCTCTCTCTACTTCTCCCTCAATGGTGGCACCCCGCTTTGAGCTGCAGCCAGTGATGTTCTTCATCCCATCCCACACTTCCTTCATGCTGTTTTTCTGCAACTTCTGCTCCAGCTTTCTCCAGTACTGCTCCTTCGCTGCCCTTAGCTGGATTCAGAGTTCCTTCTGCATGCACTTGAGCTCATGCTGATCCCCGCCTTTAAAAGCCCTTTTCTTCTGATTCAAAAGGGCTTAGATGTCACTTGTAATCCATGGCCTTGTTGTTAGCATAGCAGCGTATAGTTCTTACTGGAACTACAAGGTCCATACAGATGATGATGTAGTCAGTAGTGCAGTCAACAACCTTCTCAATGTTCTCACTATGTGACCCCTGCAGGATATCCCAGTCCGTAGTTCCAAAGCAGTCTCTCAGCGCCTGCTCTGCCTCAGGTGACCACTTCCTGAATGAGCGTGTGGTGGTAGGTAGCTCCCTCAGTCTTGATTTGTAGTGAGGCTGAAGCAGAACCAGGTAATGATCTGCTTTCCCAAGCGCAGGCAGCACGGTGGAGTACTCCGGTTACCTCCCATAGTCTGAAGACACGCAGGTTTGGTGCACTGGCGATTCTAAATTGTCCCTAGTGTGTGCTTGGTGTGTATGTGTGTGTGCCCAGTGGTGGGCTGGCGCCCTGCTTGGGGTTTGTTTCCTGCCATGTGCCCTGTGTTGGCTGGGATTGGCTCCAGCAGACCTCTGTGACCCTGTAGTTAGGATATAGTGGGTTGGATATTGGTTGGTTGATAGATAGATAGATAGATAGATAGATAGATAGATAGATAGATAGATACTTTATTAATCCCAAGCGTTTCTCAACCCTTAAGTATTTGCGACCTGAGTTTTCATAACAGTTTTAATCACGCCCCCCGGTCTTTTTTAATTAATGATATATCTTAGATGTATATTTTATTATACCTACTTAACCTTTATCGACATTTATCTAACTCTGTATTTATTTTTCTAGTATTAGAATGTAGTTTAAGTTAATTTGTTTTGGTTTCAATAGATGTATTTTTCATATTTTCTTTTGTTCACATCTTCACACCCCGTTTTTGTTACTTCGCGCCCCCCTAGGGGGGCCCACCCCACAGGTTGAGAACCACCTGGTTGATTGGTTGGTTGGTATTTGAAACCATGGCTCTTTGACCTGCCGGGTTTCTTTCTGTTCTACTCCCTTTCCTAATAACCTGTTTGATCCTCAAGCACTGACTGGTCCCAGCACAACATTGCCACCAGCATTGAAAGCACTGCTACATCCCACAACTTCAAGACTTGTGATATTATTTTTCACAAATGTGATATTCCCAAGTCTTGTAGCCTTTGTAACATGGTGGTCAGTATTAAAAAGGCATTCTTTGGGCTTGACTGTTCTGAGGCTGAACTTGATCTTGGGTAACAGCATAAGCAATGGAAAAGATGAAGCTGCCAGAGACCTGCTGTTTAATTATTCTCTCACGGCTTGTGTTGGTTAGAGTTATTAGCGAATTACTTACAGATTACTTATTATATTACATATTATTATAGAGTGATTACTTATAGAATCTCTCCATGGTTTAATAAAAACACACTCGCTCTTAAATTACAATGTCAAAAACTGGAGCACAGATTGAAACACATCCAGCTTTGTTGTTCTCCATTTGCGATGGTTTGGTGTGTCTGACTTTGCTTTTGAATTCAGTCGAGTGAAAAATGACAACTGTCCGATTAACTGCGATTTTAGTTCCCTCTCCATTCTCTTTCTCAGATCGCAGTTTCGTAGTTTTTATGAACAGTTCGAAAGTGACTTTCAACATTTTCCTTCTTTGTAATAGCAATGATAGATTGACAGATCAGACAAACGCACTTCGATTGTGACATTGTGTGAAAAAAAATCCTCTTCCAATTCCACATCCAGCCCATAACCAACAATTTTTTTTTTAAATCCTTTCTTTAGTTGATATAAATTGGAAGGCTAACTGGATCATTCAGACAGCCGGGGTTTTGTAGTAGTTCGTGCTTTTGATCGTGTGTGCGGGATGACCATTGTGTTAGAAGAAAGGAGATCTCAGACTGGCCTCCCTGTTTAGTTTAGGGCAGATTTCAAAATCGTCCTTTTAACATATAAAGCCTTAAATGGCCAAGTTCTGGCTTACTTGTCTGAACTTATCATGACTTACAAACCAGAACATACATTAACAGCTCAACATGCTGGTCTGCTTATGATTTCAAAGATTAATAAAATAACAGTGGGAGGTCAAGCTTTTAGTTACTGGGCCCATAAACTGTAGAATGATGCCTGCTTCTATAAGAGATGCCCCTTCGGTCTCAGCTTTCAAATCCCGGCTGAAGACTCACTACTTCAGTTTAACATATCCTGACTAGAGCTGCTGATTAACTGTACAGACTGCACTTCTGTTGTTAGTCATTAGCACTAAAACATAAGTAATATGATCCTCACCTATTCTGTTTCTCTTCTCGGTACTCAAAGGTGGCACTTGGTGCCCCTGCCCACCTGCCAGATTGTTTTGCCTGCTTAAAGTAAAGGAAGTTGCAGGAATCATCGAGCAGAGAAGTCCTTTCTTCAGATTGGCTGGCCCAGCACTGTCTCAGCTGTGGAATGGCCAATAGGGTGAGGCAGCTTGATGACCGAGGTGTCCAGGACTGAACAAATTCAAATCATATTATGTTATATCATCTACTGTTGAATTCTACTCTGTACTAGTAATATTTCTATCACATTACTGTATTAAATTGTATTGAAGATGTGTTCTGTTCAGTGTATTGTATTGTATTTACCCCCTTTTTTGACACCCACTGCATGCCCAACCTACCTGGAAAGTGGTCTCTCTTCGAACTGCCTTTCCCAATGTTTTTTCCATTTTTTACCCTAAAAGGGTTTTTTTGGGGAGTTTTTCCTTGTTTTCTTAGAGAGTCAAGGTTAGGGAGCTGTTAAAAGGCAGGGCCAATTAAAGCCCAATTGCCGTATCTCTTGTGTGATTTTGGGCTATACAAAAATAAACTGTATTGTATTTTACTGTATTACATATGCTGAAAAGAGTCTGTCAATGTTGTTCTGAAAGGATTCTGTTCCCTGTTCTTCAGCTGGAGGGAAGGCACTTCATCATACATCTAGCATGTTCATAAGTTGTTCATAATTAACAACATGTTAGCCAAAATTGTGACTGAGCTAAGTAGATGTGCAAAGGAACTGATCTAGCACAGCAATCTGAAACAAAATTCCAATGGTGTTTATTTGGTCTGATGTCAATCATGATGAGTGGTTGGCTGTCTTTGCACTTTATGTATGTAGTCAAAGTCTGACCTTGACATCTTCCAATCAAAAAAATCTTTACTTAAAACTCCTTATTGTTAATATTTCAGCTTGTGCATGTTGTTAACAACTTACCTGTCATTTTGTACAGTAGTGAAATCATTTTCGAAAATAAAATCCTTCTGTATATTTTACATACCTAAGTACTGCAGAATACTGTTGACAAACCACAAGCTGGACCTTGTATACTCACTCAGTTGGTGACACTGGACAGGTCAGGTTTATTTGTAGCCTGACAAAAGTGCCAAAACTGTGAACAATGGTGAAAAACTAAACCTGCTGATATGTTCATACTTTTCTTAACAGTGTAGGACAGACTGGCATTATCCATTTTGCCAGGCTAGACCCCTTGTCCTGGCTTGGTGAACTGCTGCCAGATTCTGTTATCGCCAACTAAAAGTTTCAGTCTGCCTGACTGGGCCTCCATTCTGAATGTAACATCTGCTGCTTTACTTGATCAGATGAATGACTCCAGACCGTGTAACAGACATGAACATCTCTTTCTCTAAAGTGTGAAATGGACTCAAGTTCTGAAGAAAGAATCAGAAATCCAGAATTAGCAACATTGATGGACAGAACTTTGGGTAAAACTTAAGGCTTGTAAATATACCTAAATTGATGAGTTTAATAGACCAATAGAGATGAATCGAGAAGAAAAAAGAAATGAGAAGATAATTGCTTCCTCTGTGCTTTAAGAGATTATTCTAAGATATTATTGATTAGATCCTGCCAGGTTTTAAAATAATTCTGTACAGTTCCTCTAACTAATTTGATTTTTCCCAATTTCAAATAGTATAAAACATCGGTTTCCCACTGACTTAAAAGAGGAGAGTTAGGATTCTTCCACTTTAGCAAAATAAGTCTGCATGCCAAGAGTGTTGTGAATGCAACCACAGTTTGTTTCTCCATCTCCACTTTAAACCCATCTGGAAGAACACAAAACACAGGTGTTAATGCCTTAGGAGGGATTGTGAGACCAATCCTGTCTGAAAGGCACTTAAACATTTTGATCCAAAATTATGTTAATTTGGTGCAGGTCCAAAACATGCGACCAGTGAGGCTGGGACTTGATTACAGCGTTCGCAGGTTGGATCATGCCCTGGAAACATTTTGGCAAGTTTTAGGCAAGACAAATGTGCTCGATATACAGTATAATTTTGAGTTGAATAATTGTATGCTTTGCGCATATGGAGCTCGAGTAAAGTCTCTGCCTTGCTACCTTCCACTCCTTTTCTGATATATTGATCTTTTTCCCATTGTTCTCTTGGATCTTTGAAAGGGAGGGACTGTAAAATAATTTTATAAATTGCAGAGATGGTGTCTAAGTCCTAGAAATTGAGCAATATTTTTTCCAGCATGGACGAGTGTGCAAGATGAGGAAAATCGGGCAGGTTCTGTTTAACAAAGTTCCTAATTTGAAGATGGTTATAGAAATGTGTAGCTGGAAAGTTAAATTAGGAATGTAATTGTTCATAGGATGCAAAGATATTGTCTATATAAAGATCTCTAAGCAATTCAATCCCAAATCTTTTCCAGATATTAAAAACTGCATATGTTTGCAAGGGTTGAAAGAGGTGGTTCTCTTGCAGAGGTGCCACAGATAAAAGCTTCTCCATCTTAAAATGCTTTCTACTTTAGTTCAATATTCTGAGTGAGTGAAGCACAATTGGGTTATCAGTATATTGCCGACAACTTGCATTTATTGGGGCACAAAGCAGAGAATATAAAGAAGTACTGCGGGATTTTACTTCTGTTGCGGACCAGAGGCCTCATGCATAAATGGTGCTTACGCACAGAAATGTTGCGTAAGAACGTTTCCACGTTCAAATGGCGATGTATAAAACCTGCACTTGGCATAAAGCCACGCACTTTTCCATGGTACCTCATACCTTGTCGTATGCAAGTTCTGTACTCGGTTTTGCAGACTGGCGGCACCCAGTGTCAAAGCAGTGCTACTGTTCCTGTGTGGTTACTCTTTATTTTCCTGACGCGGCTTTATAAATACACTGAAAATAACCACATATTGTTTATTAGTGTAATGCATCTGATTGTAGATTACCTGTAACAATATAATGGTCCAGGGAATAGCCATAGTATTCAATATACCATAACTGCTTTAGCGTTGTTACTCTCACTGCACCATCTTTTTTTTTTTTCTTCTTTCAGCTGCTCCCGTTAGGAGTTGCCACAGCGGATCATCTTTTCCCATATTACTCTCACTGCACCACTCTGAGTATTTATATTACTTTATCTGAGTGGGGAATCACAGCAGCAGCTGATCGGAAAAAGAATTATCGGTATACAGCATCAAGCCCACACTGCCTCAGCCATGGCAAAGCCTTTCCTGTATGATCCTTGCGGTTCAGAAACAGTTTCATCCCAAGAACTATAAACGCAATCAATCAATTGCTACTTGTAGAACTGTTTGTACTTATAAGTACAATCACCTCACTGTAAACTTGCACTACAGTTATAATATTGCACAACCTGCGCCACTTTATAAAACGCGTATTTACATGTGATGATGGTATCATTTGTAAGATGAAATGCAGCAAAATATGTTAATTATATTATACAGATAAAACTTTAACTTCATTTAAATAATCTGTATTGTTAATAATTAAACATGTGAGGACACGGTGCCGCAGCACTAGCAAGTTCACAGATTGTTCCTGCCTTGCGCTGTATTCTTGCTTAGGCTGGCGCGACACCGGAAGGATAGAAGGATAGGATAATTAAACACGTACTATGAAGATATTTCAATGTTCCTTAAAAGTTTTGAGGAATCGTCGTTGTAATCTTACAGATGGCTTAACGTCTATTTTAATTATTCAGAGAGCTGTAATATCACAAATGTAATGGATTCTGTGTCCTGTCGGAGAAAGAGAAAGAACGGAAGCACGTAGTGATTCACACACATAGAGCACACTAAAGATCAAATACAAAACAAAGCATTTAACATGCTACTTTAGTTACGATGGGATTTGAGAAACTAGTAAATTAAATGATTTTAAGATGAAGTTTATGATGTTCTACTTTAATGACAAAATAAACTATGTGATTAAAGTGGAAATTTCGAGATTTAAGTTGACATTTCATGCTTTTTCCACACTATTTTTTTTTTGCCTGTACCCTAATAAAAGCTCAGACGGTGGGCTACAACTCGCATTTTCACGGCGACTTTGATATGTGACTTCTTTTTTATTTTGGCACTGTGTGACTTTGTGAACTTGAGCTTTCGAGTTTCTCCGACACGCTATGTCACTCGATCAACTTCCTTTTGTTGATTATACCACTGTTTAAATCAACAAATAGTATGCTTTTCCTTTGCCTCCACTTGGTATTTGCTGAAATTCTTATATTTTCCCCCGTGCTTTTTCCATTGTCTTTTCACAGAAGGCTGAGCTGAAGGGCAATTTACTGTATATTGATTTGCATATTCATAGAGGCGTAATTCTGGGAGGAGTTGGGGCGGGACAAAAGGCGCGTGCAGCGTTACTTTTCACGCTGACTGGGATTTATGGAGCGGAAGAACATAGAAGTTGGAGTACGCACAGATTCCTGCATCTGGATTTTTCTGTGCATAAGCACATTTCTCCTTTTTTGCTTACATCATGTTATAGTGCGAATTGTATGCACAGCATTATGCATGAGGCCCCAGGTCTGTGTATGTTCATCTGTTTGTGTCCAGGCTTTTATAGCTTGTATGTTTGCTGCCCAACCAATAATCAAAGTCAGGATCTTCATATCGGATTGAAAATCCTTTCTCAATCTATAGTTTTCGGATAATATTTCATTGAGCTGATCATGTGAAGGATTGGGAATGGACACTTTTTGTACATTGCAAGGTCCGAGAATAACTCGAAGTATCATAGTGCCTAATGTTAATAAAAAACAAGATAAAACAGATGTTCATTAGAATCACAATAAGTGACTAGCAAATTATAAATCTCTTGGGAGAAATTAAAAGCTTTTCTCTTATTTTGTAAGGTTTAAGAGAATAAAAGTCTGGACGAACATTAATTACATCTCCATAGTTGTACAAGGGAACTTCATACGAACAAAGACATGCAATGTACCATGAGCTCTGTTTTTCAAAAGCAAATGAAACTTCAGCATTTGATATTCTGATTTTAAAATTGCATGAATCATGATCTACCCTCTTGAAAAAACTGTGCTTAGGTTCAAACCTCAAAACTCAACCAAGGGCAAAAACATCTTATCGTATTTGGATAATGCTCAATGAAATGGTGTTTTGGTTTTAGTTTTCATTTAAAAATACTTCTTGAAACAGTTGTTTGTGTCCTGAGAGTTTTGACTCCAAATAGTACAATGTTTTCTCTGAAACTTTCTTGGAAAAAAGTTCCACAATATCCTCTAACTCCATTAACATTTCCCAAGTTTTCTCTTTTTCAGGCACTAAAGTACCAATCATCAAAGTCTAGATTCTTAACATTGTCCAATTCTTATGCCCGTTGCCACCAATTGTTTTTTTTGGAACTGAAGGTTTGTGATTTTTTTTCTGGCCAATTAACTTTTATCAGAGTGAGCACCTGGAAAATTCTGGATGATAGTGTTAATGCTGTCAAGTGCAGAAAAATTCACTTTATCAACTTGTGCAAATAAACACTCAACTCAAAAGGCACAAAACACCCTCAAAAAATTGTGAAGACGGTCTGGTGGAAACTCAGTTACAGGGTGGAAAAAATGAAAATGCTTCCTCAACACACTTTCAGCTTTCTTACCACTGACTGACTCAAGACTGTGATATGTTTTCAGCTGAGTGATTAAATCATCATGTCCCTGTTGTGTTCTTACTCGAAACAATACTTGTCATATATCTGTGTTCTGAATGTCACTCATTGATGCTAAACAGAAATGACAGAATTCATCTGCCTCGAAGCTCTCCTGAAATCCTGCAAGACTATGTGTGGCAAGATTAGCAGCAGAAACAGCAAACACAGTCACTCTGATATTTTCAGAAAGTTTAGTGATGTACATACCTTTCTTTTCAAGCATCTTTGCATTTTGTGAAACATGTAATAGATTGCATGCACAAAAATAATGCAGCAAGTTTATGTTCAATGACTAAATGTAAATTTTCACCTTCAACAACAATACTTGTCAAAATGTTACTGCTATACATGCCTCTGTGCTATTTTCACCACCATCAGATTCCTTTAGAGTATTCCTTTAGAGTACGGCCAGCTTCCCATAACTCATCCTCTACAAGCACCACAGCCATTCTAAAATCCTTGAAGGAGTGATTTTTGTATTAATGTGCACTCAGAATGTGGAAAGAATGTTAGTTTTAAAAGTATAATTAGAATATGGGCATTTCATAGTTTCATATTTTTTCACGTGTCTGTTCAAGTGAATAATATTGTCTTTTCTTTGCAAATGTCTTTGAATTGACAATTTTCATAGTTAAATGTGACACACTCTGATTTATCACATTTACTAAGCACGCGGCTTAGGTGCGTTTTTTTAAAGCTCCTACATTATTAAATAAAGCTAAACTACTTAAGTACAAACACTGCACTCTTCTGTTGCTTAGATGATGCCAGTGTTTTAAAACTTAATAAGAATATATTGTTTTTCATGTGCTAATTTGCAATAACGACAAGGTATGGATAGTGTGGAGATTCTTTTGCTATATATATTTGACGTATTTAAACTTTAAAATAGGCACATTCGTTAATATTTCTGATATGAAAAGGGTATATAAACTGTGATTATTGTGAATTTGTGGCAGAAAAATAAAGAAGTGCAACTTAAGTTAAATGAAGTTAACAGCTTAGCTATTCAAAAAATTCAAGGCTCACGGTGTAAGATTTACCCCTTTTGGCAGGCTAATTATTTGTCAATTATTATGAAATTGACCACCTTCCTTAATTCAAAATTTCACTGTCAGTGGATGTCACGTATCTCAGAGCTGAACAAAATCTACACAAAATATGGCATTCAATGAAAATGGAGTCACTTCTCTTGATCTTCCAGAAGTGTGAGCTAAACAACGATTTGGACGTGCGTGAATAAACCAAAAGCACGTTTTTATGTTATCCTAATTTAAAGTTTTACGTTTACTTTAAGAGCAATACTTGAAATGAGACGAACTTGACAAAGAGGTGAACCAACTTACGTTTATAGCATTCCAGAATGATTTTAGATTTATATTTTTACAGTGTAACGCAGAGCTCACTGGTTAAATCATTGAACTGGAGGTTTAGCTCAAAGAGAAGCAAATGGCTTCCCTACAGGTAGAAATTATACGTTTTAATCGACCGTGGACCCTCAGAGATTTACTTTCTCCAGGGTTTTTGATTTTCTCTCCTCAGGTGTTAACTCACTGGTCATATCTTAACAATAGTATTAATGGGCATACATATTGTTAGAAAAAAAAATAATGAAGTTTCAAACTGAAAAACGTGAAGGGATTCTATCATTGTGTGTATGGTTAGATTTTTCTGTTTTACCTAAACTGAATTATAGCATATAAACTTGCTGGATAAGGAGTCAAAAATGAAGTAGCGTGTTGGAGTAAGCATGAAGGATATTCAAAGAAAAAAATGAATAGGTTTAATAAACTTACCATTATAATTAGAGACCACACTCAATAATAAAACTATGCCCAGACATGCATAGATAAACATTTCTTAATTATATAGAAAAGTAAGCTTTTGTTTGATATCTAAACAATTGTCTAACACATGACCATAATAAAGCTCTTTATAATTAATTCACCAAGATGCGTGTACATCAAAAAATAAAACCACCATCACCTCAAACATCATCATTACCTGATAAACCTGTCATTTATCTTTATTTTTGTTGATAATCATTTATTGAACAAAATGCCAAAACCATCAAACTGGAGTATGTTTTGCTTCATAGAAATAACAAACTTAAACAATGTGGTAATACAAATGTATTGTTACGTAAATATCATTAAGCCAACCTGAAGTACGTGACATATTGATGATCGCTTTCATTTTTGGGAGTTCAAAGATTCATCTTCCGGGATCTTACAGCTGATATTTATGACTACCTTTTTGATGTGTTCGATTAAATAAACTGAGCATAGACAATCTCTTTACTGGAATATGGGAATTTCAAAATGGTTTCGACTTTCTGAATTTGCACTGACTTTATCTGAAAAAGATGTCACTCCAATTAAATATTTTGACGGTATTTACTTGATCTTTTAGTTTGCCAAGTGTAGTCAGGGGGAGATCATGTGACTGCAGCTGTTCATCCCAACCACCTTCCGAATTTTATATGACATGCTCTTATTTTCCTATTTTTCCTATTTATTTTTAATAGAAATATGAAATTTACTATGCTATTTTCCTGAGTGACAGATAGAATGTGTATAGGTTAGTTTTGCATTTAAATACTAAATTACTTTGTGTTCAAGATATTTAAACAATTATTTAGTAATAAGCAGTCATCAATGATACCCTTTGATGGTGATTTTTTTCAGATAAAATTCCATAGCAGAAATTAAAATGAATAGGCATAGTAATTTTTTTTTAAAAAAAATGAACACACACACAAACACATTTCAAGAATTTTATTACTCGCCTGTACAATATGGTGCAAAAGAAAAAGGGTGAGCTAAATAATAAGATAAATTAAAAGTAAAAATGACTCATGACACAATCAAACCTGCAGATTTTTTGCCTGATCCTGCAGCCACATGAGATTCCTGAAGACCACTCTGCTGTTCCTGTCATCCACTTGAAACTCATCCTCATCTCAAAGATAAAACTGTAACATAAAAACAATAGAAACATCTAAATAGCTGAATCAGAGCTACCAATCAGAGGCAGATTAAGGTGGTCATTGGCCCCCTGTTGCAGAGGATATAGACAGCCCTACTTACTCATAATGCTTTACCAGAAAGAAAAATAATAATGCCATGTGCCACTCGGAGTGCAGTAGCATTAACAAACATCCACAGAAATACCTTGACAGTCTTTACTTTAAATAGCAACTGCACAGATAAAATGCATTAACAATGGATCTGAAAGTTAATAACCGCTTTTAGCTTTCTAAACAAACAGGTGAAATAACGGCAGTAGTTTACAGGCCACACTATATTACTGAGGCAAAATCACACATATCAAATAAAACAAGACCCATAAACATACAACACAGTAACACAAAGTAATAACACAACAGCATCACAATCATACGGCAAATATTTTCCTATCTTTAGAAGATTTTCTTCCTTGCTTTCCTGAAAGAGAAGCCCTTGATGAGGCTGGTAAAATCCAGTTTGCACAAAATATCACTTTCAATGGATATCAGAGACAGGTGATTCATTCTGTTTTGACCTATTGTGGATCTCAGTCTGTTTTTAACTAGTCCCAGTTTTGAAAATGAATGCTCCCCACTAGCTTTCGTTACAGGCAAAGTCATAAATATCTGGAGTGCTGTATCAACATTTGGAAAAACTGACTGTACTTTTCTTCCTCATGTAAGTTGCAGCAGTGATCCCTTGCTGAGATGTCCTTGTTTTCTTTAATAAATACTCTGAATTGTCCAATTACATCCACAAAATCTTCCTCCAGATCACCCGCATATTTCTTCTGAAGATTAGCTGCTCCAGTTTGAAGATCTTCTACAGAGATGGAGAGAATATTGTTCAAAAATCCAAATGTCTGGAGTGATACCTCCAATCCAGTTTGGCAACAAGTCGGTCTATGATGGCGATAAAAACTGTTGTTTTGAATTTGTCTCGGTCTGATCATTTACAGTCAGATTCAGTGGATTCATCTGCTTGTTTTTTCCTTAATCTGTGCCTCTGTGTATCCACTTTGTTGTGTTGGAACACAGTTGGTGACATGTTCTTTGCACCACTCTCAAAGTTGTCAAAATCATATTGCAGGGCGACTACATAATTCCTCAATGAGCTAATGAGATCAACAGCTTCACATAAATCCAAATCAACCTGCAGAGCTGTGCTAGACTTATAAAAGCTTTGCAGTCTGCGGTGCCACATATTACACAAAAAGGAAATCTCTAGTTTTTCCATCTTCGCGTAGTGTCCTGGTTTCATCCCGATCAGTAAGGTTTTGGCTCGGGTCATTGCCTAACTTTTGCAGTGACTCTTGAATTCTGGAGTAGTTCTGATGCAGTGCTTTTATTGCTAGTGTGTGTGCCGACCATCTAGTGTCTGAAAAGCCTTTCAAAGTGTCTATCCTGTGGTTCAGCATTTTGTTGCAAACTGGATGAAGATTCGACAGCCTTGAAATATCCAATCAATTTAGGGCTTGTGCTTTTCGTTTTTGTGCTCCACTATCATATTTTCTTTCGGGCATTTTGAAGATATGCTGTCCAGTTACCCAGAATAACACAGTGGTGTGGTATGAACTCAAAACAAAATTAACGTTAAGCGGGTCATGTCTACCCAGTCAGCTGTTTAAATTTAAAATGTTTCATATTGGCCAATGGGCGTCAGGGAGGCGGTTTTCTTTTAGTAAATTAAAAAAATAATTTAAAATAGTTTGGCCTATCCCAGGCCTCTGCACACGTGGGACCCCTAGGCTGCAGCCTCGGCTAGCCTGTGCATTAATCCACGCCTCCCGCCAATACTCGATCGAACGAGGTGACGCTTTGCCACTGTCCATTACTCTGCCCCCAAACGTTTAATAATACATAACCTCTGGCCCGGCTGCTTCTTGCTTCCACGAGGAAAACCATACCAGTTTTCCACAGCCACCTTTTCTATAATGACCTGGAACCGTTTTTTTTTATTATTATTATTTTCCTCCAATTTCTAATTTTTTTTTTCCCTTTCCTTTCATGTCGTGTCCTTCGTTAAACCAAATACCGGAACCTAAAAAATATTCCTCTTTCTCTTTGTTTTAACTTCACCCGCTTCTAGTGATGGGCGCCAGAACTGAGATTTTGACACTGTGTGGAGCTTTCGAAGCACTGGTGTTTCAAATGCACCCATCACGTGATTTTGAGGCATGCTAGCATAATGATGTCATTGATATCTGCGCCATAGACATATATAGGTAGACTCCACATGACCATCAGCATCGTACGTCAACATCGCCGCCATATTGCGAGTGGCACTGCTGTGGAGTGAAGTAGTGGAATAAGATGCCTCATGCATGCGCTGCTTGGGATTGTACAAACCGCTGTACGCTCCAAACCAGATCCCTGGGGATTACATTTCATAGGTAAGGCTGAACAATTGTTATAAAAGCTATTTAAGACAGTTCTGTTTCACGGATTTTAGATCCTATCCTGTATATATTTAAGTAACCACATTGTGTGTGTGTGTGTGAGAGAGAGAGATTGAGAGAGGAATGAGTGAAATGTTTTCACAAATGATTAAGCCAATTTGTATACAATAAAATTATTTATTTTTGTCATTGAGTGTATCATTTCACTTTTAAAAGAAAGACCAGACTGTCAGTTGCAGTCTTACTGTTTTGACTGACATTGGTCAAGTTTTCATCTCAATAATTGCCATTATTAGTGTATAAATGGATATAAAGAACTATAAAGATTCGCCAAAATCTGTTATATGTAAACGATAATGTTTTAAACGTTATAGTTTTTTCATCAGAAAACCCGGTTTCCACATCTACCTCAATTAGTTTAAATTGCACTTTTGCCACTCGCAATATGGCAGACATGCTGACGTATCACGTCGACTGGGCAACACAGTGACTGCTGCGTCTATCTATATATTCGCAGTCAGCAGCCGATTTGGTCACTCATTCGTCTGCCGAACAGCTTTGGCTTAAAGCATAAAAGCAGTTGTCCTTGCTGCAGTGGACAGGTGTGCTGGCGCAAGTTCAAATCCTAACTGGGGCCCGCGTATGGTTCTTGCTTAAAGTTAAAATAAGGACTTTGTAAAAAACAGTTATGTAGCCCTTGTCTGTAAGTTAACAAATATATTTTGGAGACATTATGAACGATTTACATGGGGCACCTTTTTCCTTGGTGTGGAATCATGTCCACCTAGAATCTGTAACAAACTGATGAGCATATTTTGCGTACGGTAACACGTATTAGAGCAATCCAGAATCTATTCTATCTCATGTCGATCATATCAGAGAGGCTAAGAAACGCTTCACTAAAGCCGACGTGGTCATCACACCAGTATATGTACAAGACACTCCTCATTAAACGTTTGTACTATTCTGTGATTCCCAGATCTGTTGCTGATTTGTATTATTGATTTCCAAAAAGCAATGTAAGTAAAAGTATGTGCTGCATAACTATTCACAACTATCTTTAAAACAGAATCAGCGTCATCAACCGTGTCTTCTGCCGTTTAAGGAAAGCCTCAGGATTTCTGCGTTTACAAAAAAGTTGCAAAGAAACTTTGCGAATTCATGTAGACATTAAGATCGCTCAAGTACTGATAAGAATGAACAGCTGGATAAGCACATCTGGAGCCAAACTTTCAAAAAAGCACCTGACTTTGTCAGCAACATCCTTTCCTTGTGAATGCATCTTATCAAAGGTTGCGGTGTGGGGTAAAATAAGTAATCTTCCGAACTGCAGTACAACAGAGTAAATCATTGATGTAAATAGAATTATTGAAAGACTAAGCTTTTGTCGTTTCTGTATTCTTAAACCATCTTCCAGTTACACAATCCCCCGCAGTCACTGTCACATTTAACGCTCCCTGCTCCTTAACCTTTCTTGTTACCCAAAGCATCAACACTCAGTTTCATTCAAGGCTTTACCGTCCTTCCTTTCATACACATAAAATAAGACACACATTTGCTCTACATACGTGTCCAATAATAATAGTATACTGATAGGAATGAGAAAAGCACAAGATTGGAATATTCATGACAAGAGCCTGGGCATCAGGGTGAGGATGA